>NW_026067913.1:1905913-1964106 GCF_014885135.2 Alexandromys fortis | reverse complement strand
TTTTTTTCTTTCAGCTTATTTATATGATGGATTACATTGATAGATTTTCGTATGTTGAACCAGCCCTGCATCTCTGGGATGAAGCCTACTTGATCATAATGGATAATTTTTCTAATGTGTTCTTGGATTCGGTTTGCCAGTATTTTGTTGAGGATTTTTGCGTCTATGTTCATGAGTGAGATTGGCTTGTAATTCTCTTTCCTGGTAGAGTCTTTGTGTGGTTTTGGTATCAAAGTAACTATAGTTTCATAAAAGGAATTTGGTAATGACTCTTCTGTTTCTATATTGTGAAATACCTTAAGGAGTATAGGTATTAGGTCTTCTTGGAAGTTCTGGTAGAATTCCGCATTGAAACCATCTGGTCCTGGGCTCTTTTTGGTAGGGAGGTTTTTTATAACAACTTCTAATTCTTTGCGACTAACAGATCTATTTAGATTGTCCACCTGGTCCTGGTTTAACTTTGGTATATAGTATTTGTCTAAAAAGTGTCCATTTTTTTCCTTTTCTCAATAAAAAAAATTAAAAATTAATAAAAAGAAAAACAACATAAGTTGGAAAGAAGAATGGATATAACCTAAAAGAGGTAAATAAAAGGTGGTTCTTGCTAGCACCTCTGAGTTCTCTCTCCTGTACTGTGAATTTTAATAGGTCTTAATAATAAAAACCTGGAGTCAAATATTATGGGGTGAAAGCTGAAAGATCAGAGAAGCAGAGCAGCCAAGCACTAGTTCTTATCTCTATGTAATCCTCAGAACCAAAGGGCACAATGATCCTGTCTCCTTGAACCCTCAGATTGAATTGCCTTGAGTCCTATCTCCTCCCACCTTAACATTCCTTTCCCTACCTAGCTGTATCCCTTCCTGTTCCCACCTCTCTAGTATTGGAATTAAAGACATGTGACTCCCACTTATTGGGATTAAAGGTGAGCCACCACCACCTGCCTCTATTTCTCTTTCAAACTGGATCAATTAGAGTGTAGCCCAGAGTGGCCGTGAACTCACAGAGATCCACCTGCCTCTGCCTCCCAAGTGCTGAGGTGAAAGGTGTGTGACATCATTGCCTGGCCTCTATGGCTAACTAGTGTGACTAGCTCCATGTTCTGACTGTCAAGCAAGATTCATTTGTTATAGCAAAAACAATCACCACACTCTCCCTTCATCCTTCCGTGAGCACACTCACCCTTATTTCCAAATGTAAGAATAATGACTCTCCCTGAACTCACTACTGAATATTATTGTTCATGAATATTTAACACAAGAATTTGGATGGGGTGCAAAATGAAGACGATTTGAATGCTTAAGATATTGTTGGGCTCCTGCTTAGTTAGTTACCCAGAATTTAATTTTCAATCACATACAAATTGTCTTCCTGACTTCCTGTCACATGGCTACTTTTGTCTGTATTAGAGTGCAGCGGTTTCCATCGGCTCATCATAGAACAGACAAGAGGGGATGCAGAAGTTTGCCTCCATCCTAGAAATGAACCTTTTAAGTCCATGGTGCACTGCTAATTCACGTTGCCCTCATGATGGGGATAATAGGCCTTTTGTGGACACGCTGGCTCTCATGCACGAGGTGTTCAAAGTGACCAGGAGGCACTTTCATTTTCCAATTTAATGAAATCATTGCTGGGTCCCGAGGTAGAAATTGTCTTCCCTCTCAAGCCAAGATTCTTGGAATAGCAGAGTCAGAGCTTCAATAATGAGAAGCAAAGTTTCCACTGGAGGATCGTTAGATGCAGTAATGGAGGGAGCGCCTCACCTTTGCTCAAAATGGCTCCTGGATGTGTTGATGCTGTTTATGTGAGGAACAGCTCTGTGCCTTCTCCACTTTTCAGACCTTTCACAGTACTGTCCTCATCCGGGAGGCATTACCCCAGACCCAAAATATATTACCAGTAATATGGTAATTAGGTCTTCAAAATGTCAGTTCATTTTCCTCTGTCTCCACTGATTCAAAGGGCTGACAACCATGATAGTACAACCTAATTCTGAAGGGGGAAAGCTTTTCCATCAACTCTATGATATTAATTTTTTGAAATTACTAATAATTTTAAATGAGCATTTATAATAAAAGGCTTCTCCGTGGTACTTTCACATATATTTACTATTGAATTCCTCAGTCCCCAATGCTCCACATACCTCCTACCTCTACTCTATATTCCTCCTCGAAAGTCTCATTTTTGCATGTCAAGGGCCCCTTTCTAGTTTGCTGACCTCAAGTCAACTTTAGGTTTTGTTCTAAGTAAGCATCATGAACATGGATGCCCGAATAATATCCAGAAGGAATTGCTACTCCTCTAACATCAATATGCTGCTGGTTCTGTCTCAAAGGTAGGTTAATATGGTCATCCCAGGCAATAAGCTTTTCCCATTCACATCATCATACAGCATTAATGCTTCTGGGTTAAACTGTACCTGCTGGCTTTTTATAGTTATTTTTAAGGCAATTTTTTTTCACCAGGCATGTGAAAAGGATGGTGCTTTAGAATGATTAGTTATTATTTATATCCATATATTCTAATCCATGTATAATTTATATTGCATATTTCCCTTTTCATAGAATATTTAGTTAAATGTAGACATTTTCACACAATATATTCTGATTATGGTTCCCCTCCCCCAACTCCTTCCATAGCCTCCCTAACTTCTCATTCATCCAAATCCACACCTTTTCTCTCTCTCTCTCTCTCTCTCTCTCTCTCTCTCTCTCTCTCTCCCGGAAATAATCATCAAAAATAAGAGAAAAAGGGAAAAAGAGCCAAAGAAAAAAGCCCACGAAAACCCACATATAGACAAGAGGCACATGTTCACATGCATAGTAATCCCATAAAGTCATAAAATCAGAAACAATAATATATAAGCAAATGGCAAACATGTAAAATATGCACTGACAAGGCATTGTGAGAGAGTAAAACCTTCCACAGTATCATTGAGTTTGCTTTGTGTTGGGCATCTGCTGCTTGGCATACAAATCATACAGTTTGTATATCTAGTGAGACTCCATTGCAGAAAGATCATTCTTCCTTTGAGAATGGTTGTCACTGGCGATAGCTTCTGACTTTAGGAAAAAAGGGCTTGTGTCCACTTATCTCAGCACTGGGACCCCATCTGGCTTAGACCTGTGCAGACCTTGAGAGTGCTTTCAGTTTCTATCCATGCACAAGCCATCAGTCCTGCTGTGTCTAGAAGGACTTGTTTCCTTGGTGTCCTTCATGCTCTCTGGCTCTTACAATCTCTTGGTTTGCTCTTCTCCATAGTATAGCCAGAGGCTTCTTGTTCATCCCCGGCTGCCCAGATATGAAATAACCACACAGAAACTGTATTAATTAAATCACTGTTTGGCCTATTAGCTCTAGCTTCTCATTGGCTAGCTCTTCTCTGACCAGGACCACTTCTTAAAATGAGGCATGGCTAGGACTAAGGCTGCTTTGCTTTTTGACTCAGTCCAGTCCAACATGGTGGAGGTCCATTGACTGCCTCTGAGACTGCTGAGTGGAAGCCATTCCCACCACTTTAACTCTGGGTAATACTGTGTATCATATAAACCCTTTTTTTTCTGAGTAAAAGCTAAATCTGCCATGAGCACACTGTGCAGCCTGAACATTTCTATGTGTATGGTGGTGGGAATCTGCAATGCTCTGCCTGTGCATCCCTAGCAGACCTAATCATGCCACCTGCACAGTCGGGGAGGGGGGCACTGAGCCATGTACATAGATAGTGTCAGCTACTTTTCTCCCAACCCCAAGAGGGCACACGAGAATCCAGACCTGAATTAGGTGGCAGGCATCAGTCCCAAATGTTTCAGACCAGGTTGGCACCAATCTGTAGTTAGAGGCTGTTCCTTCATTCCCAACCTCCAAGACCTGAAATAACCACACACAAATTGTGATAATTAAATCACCGTTTGGCCTATTAGCTCTAGCTTCTTATTGTCTAGCTCTTACATTGTAAATTAACTCATTTCTACTGTCTGTATTTTACCATGAGGGTCGAGATTTACCTTTTAAGTTCTGGTGTGCCTGTCTCCTGCAGCGGCTACATGGCTTCTCTCTGACTCTGCCAACTTTTTCCCAGCATTCAGCTTAGTTTTCCCACCTAACTCTATTCTGCAATGCTATAGGACCAAAGCAGCTTTATTCATTAACAAAACACAGTCACAGCATACAGAGGGGCATCTTACATCAGCATAGCTTCCTGATCTCTGAGAAGATGGATTTGACGAACACAGATCATTTAGGACTGAGTGTTCTAAGATCTCTCATTCTCTGCCCTTTGTCTAATTGTGAGTCTTTGTTTTTGTCCCCATCTACTGAAGGAGGAAGCTTCTCTGAAAATGGCTGAGAAAGACACTGATCATGAGTAGAGCAGAATGATATTAGGAACTATTTTATGCTAATCTCCTTTAACAGGACTGTAGTAGTTAGTTTTCCCCTATGGGCATGGCCTATTTAGTCTCAGGCTCATTATGTGTATGTGTGTGTGTGTGTGTGTGTGTGTGTGTGTGTGTGTGTCTGTGTGTGTGCGTGTGCACCTGTGTATGGGTATGCCGTCTTGTGAGTCCAGATGCCACAGAGTCCAGAAGCTGGTGTCAAATACCCTGAAGATGGAGTTACAAGTAGTTCTGATCTGGGTACCAAACTTCAGTCTTCCAACCAAGACTAGTACATACTGGGTTGCTGAAATATCTCCACAATCCCTTTGCTGCTTTCATTTTGAACACTCAATAACACATAACCTTTAGATTAGAAGTTAGTATTGATGAAATCAGTCATACTCCTTTATAGGTACCATAAGACCTATATGGTGGTGGGTCAGTGCAGCTTCAGAGGTTCACTATTTTTGTTTTGGCTTAATGGTACATTTTCTCCTGATTTCTGGGGTCCCTTGCAGAGGTTGGTGTACACTGAAAACACATTGGTGACATATTTGTATGTGCGCTCCGAACACATTCCAAGAAACATGGTCATACATGGGTATCTTGTCACTGACTTATCTATTCATTATCCTATCTTTTATCAATTCATCAGCCAAACTCGTGAATTAGAGAAAGTAATTTTCTCTATCTTCTTTAAAGAAAATCTACAACTAAATATATTGCTCAAAGTCCTGACTACTCTGGGTTTTCCTTGAACACTGTCACCATTGTAGTTAAAATATTCTGCTATTTTATATTAATTGATTTATGTATTAATTGGATATAAAGTATAAGAAAACCAAGTTTTTACTGGTAGTGCAGAATGACCACTACCTTGCCTTATCTTTTAAATTCTGAAATCTCAAGCACTGGGTACCATGCTCAAGGTCTTCAGAAGTATTATTTGAATGCTATTTTAATGTCAGAGTCCTGCTATGAATACATATTATGTTCATCAAGAGCAGATAAAGTCACATATACCTCTTGGGAAAGTTCATACATACTGAATTATTTCTAGTCTCTTTCTTTGAAATTTCTATGCAGTGGAACAGTCTAGAGAGGTACCAGCATTTCCTTACTATTAGGAATCTGGAATTTATACGTAATTTTTGTTTTACAGCCAATATCATAACTATTATACATCATAAATATGTATATATGTATATAAAATTTTCTATATATACACACATATATATATGCAAGCTTTTTTTCATAGCATAAACCACACTTGTTTCTAAATCCATAGTGTGAACTGAAGGTACCAGTGGAGATGTGGTCCCTTTCATACTAAAAATGTAGTCTCTGAAATTTTCATACAAGTGTACATTGTATATTGAGCAATCTACCTTCTAAATCTCCTTAGAACTCACTCATCACATTTTCCTTTCATCTTCATGGCATAACATATATACACAAATATTTATATGTGTGGAGGGAAAATACATTTACATATATATTTAGTAAACTGTGTAGAGAAAAACAGTCTCATTTCTTAAATGTCCCAATGAGGAAGAACAGAAACTAGGGTGTAATTGTTAAATAAATTGGCCACTATCTTTGCGAGCCAGGATGGATGGTGATAGCAAATTAATATTCATTGTTATATTTTACTATTTCTCCATGATTTAGTTGTAGGTAATAATATAGAAAGTTTTCTATTTTACTTGAAGATACAAAACCAGACAGTATATAAGGTTCAAATAATGCTCAGGTCTGTACATTTTAAGCAGTTGCTTCCCTTGAAAATAGAACACCTGTCAAGTGACTTAAAGTCAAGCAGTCCTCATGACCTTAAATAGGGTTAAAAGTAGTCGAGGGAGCATTAAAGTCTAATAAATGAATAAAAGAGATAAAGAGAAAAAGATCTGGGAAATGTAGATGAAACTCTTTGGAGCTCATATTTAAGTAATGATTCTCGATGAAAGTAATGATTCATACACAGAACATGCAACACCAAAGTCATCTAATCCAGTAAAGAAGGATTTTTTAAAACCTGAAATGTGTATTTTATTTGTCCTTATAATTCACTGTAATGAAAATATAATCATATGTCTAGCTTGTAAGGAGATTGATCTCAAGACAGATGAGCTAAAAATTAGATAACTTTCTTTCTTTAAGAAGTCATAAGATCTAGAAAAGGTACCTTTGAATAAACTCTTGTCACTCACAGTAGGGGGAAAGGAGATTTGTACACACTCTGACTAGCTATAATTTTGATTCTTCGCATTCATCTGCAGCAAATCATAAAACACTGTGCTCCATCATTCCAAAGAGCCAGATGTGTCTGGACAAATAGCAATATTATTTGGCATTGCTGTCTAATATATAACGTTTGCTCACAGATACTTCTCCTTTGGAATATCTGCTTATAAAATTTACATAAACCTGGAAACGAGCAAACATTCTTAGAAAAATTAGAAAAAATTTATTGATCCACATATGCATACATACATATATTCAAGTATATTTAGTTCTTTGTATACAGTGCGTGAATTGTTGATAATCTACTGTATATATGTATATTATATATAGAGAGACATAAGATATGCATGGGCATATTTGTTATAGCATATTAAAATAAGCTGTTTTGAAAATAAATCATAAAGAAATTTATTTTAAAACAAAATTTTAGTATACCTATAGTTTTACCATTTATCAAGGATGCAAGCAAATCATGACTGATGAGGCCGTGGACCCTAGAAGATAACCTGACATTGTCATTTCCCTAAACCAATATAATTTTATTTTACTGAAAATAGATGTTTTTTTTTTCTCACCAAAAATATCCTGATTAAGGGTTCCCCCTCCCTCTACTCTTCTCAGTACTCATGCATCTCCCCTCCCTTCCTTTTCTCTCACTAGAACAAAACAGGCATCTCAGGGCTAATAATAAAATAAAATATAATAATACAAAATAAAACTCACACATTATACTTGTACAAAAGAAGCAAAATGAAAAAATAAAACAGAACCCAAAAGAATCAGAGATTCACTTGTTTGCAAACACAGGAATCCCATAAAACATGAAACTAGGAGATACAATATTTGCAGAGAATCTGATTGGTGCAGATTCACGAAGCTGCTGTGCATGCTTTCTCAGACTTTGTGAGTTTATAAGCTTTAATGGTATGGATTTACAGAATTCTCAGAGTCCTCAAATTTTTTTTGGGTTCTTATACTCTTTCTGCTGTCTCTTCCCTCAGGGTTCTGTAAGCCCTGAACTGAAGGATTTGATGGAAACATATCATCTAGGGCTCAGTGTCCCAAGTCTCTCATCCTCTGCATATTGTCTGCATGTGGATCTCTGTATTTGCTCCACATCCTGTAGGAGGAAGTTTCGGTGATGATGGCAGAACAAGGCCCTGATCTATGATTATAGCAGAATGTCATTAGAAGTCATGAAAAGTAATTTTTGATTTTCTTTGACTTGAGAGCTAAGACTAAAGATGAGAAAAATTGAAACTATTTATGCTTGCATTAGGAAATAATCCGATAAGTAACTGTGATAAAATCTTTTCCAATCCTTGGTAATAGACAGGATATTTGGCCATTTGCTTATTTTAAAGATATTTTTCTTTTCCTTGAGTTGAGTAAATTCTAGTACCATGACATCTTTCTATTAGAGTAAGAAATTACTAAGAGATGGGTATTTTGTTCCCTCTTTTTGATAACCCTCTACCTTATGTTTAGATGGGTATATTGTCAATAACTTTTATGTTTGACTAGCATCTTCCTGAGGAGGACCACAGCAACATCAAGGGACAGAAATGAGATGGAAAACAAGCAGTGTGTTGCTCCCTGAGAAACAGGGCTAGAATGAGAGCGTATTCTTTCAGGCTCATCATCACTTGGGAAAGCAATTAGGCTGGAGTGATTTTTATCAATTTCTCACTCCTTACCCAGAAACGCTGTTGTGGAAAAAAGAAACTCAAGCAAGAATCTCTGGAGAGTTGAGTGATGGAAGAGTAGAAAGCAATTGGTTTCCAAAATTAGAGAACTGGGAAGTTGGACTTTCTAACAGGACTTTGAGGAATTGTCAGTCTCGTTTTTGCAAAATCCCTGAAATCTTGATAACAGACCTAGCTAGAACCTTGAGTACTAAACTGAAAAGATATGGAGAGAGTGGACACCCTTGGACTTGTTCCTGATTTAGTAGAATCACGTTGAGTTTCCGTCCCCAGTGAGTTTAGTTTGATGTTGGTTGTTTTGGCTTGCTGTATAATGCCTTTTCGAGTATAGGTATGTTCCTTGTATTCTTGATCGCTCCAAGACCTTTTTTTTTATTTTTTTATTTATTTACTTTTATTTTTTTTATTTTTTTTCCGTTCCAAGACCTTTTTTAATGAATGAGTGTTGGATTTTGTTGAAGGCATTTTCAGCATCTAATAATATGATCATGTGAACTTTTCTTTCAATTTGTTAGGGTGAATTACATTGGCAGATTTTTATATGTTGAACCTTTTCTGCATCTCTAGGAAAAAGCCTACTTGGTCATGGTAGATGATTTTTCTGATGTGTTCTTGGATTTGGTTTAGGAGTATTTTGTTGAGTATTTTTGCATCAATGTTCATGAGCAAGATTCATCTGTAATTCTCTTTCTTATTTTTGTCTTTGCATGGTTTGGTTATTAGGATAACTGTAGCATCATAAAAAGAGTTTGTAGCATTATTCTGTTTCAGATGTCTGGAACAATTTGGGAAGTATTGGTATTAGCTCTTCTTTGAAATTCTGATAGAATTCTGTGCTGAACTAATCTAGCCCTGGGCTTTGTTTGGTTGGGAAACTTTTGATACCTTCTTGTATTTCCTTAGGTGTGATAGGTCTATTTAAACTTTTTGTCTAGTCTTGATTTAATTTTGGTATGTGGTACCTATCTAGAAAATTGTCTATTTCTTTTAAATTTTCTAATTTTGTGGAGAACAGGGTTTTGAAGTATGACCTGATGATGCATTTATTCAGTGTCTGTTGTTATGTTCCCCCTTTTGTTACTGATTTACTTAATTTGGATATTCTCTCTGTAGGCTTCTTGTCCTTTCATAGGCATGTCCTTCTTTAGGTTGTGAAGATTTTCCTTTATGATTCTATTAAATATATTTTTCTATTCCTTTTATCTGTAGTTCTTCTCCTTCTTCAATCCCTATTATTCTTAGGTATGGTCTTTTCATGATGTCCTAGATTTTCTGGATATTTTGTGTTAAGAATTTGTTGGATTTAACATTTTCTTTGTGTGATGAATCTATTTTGTCTATCATATTTTCAGTACCTGATAATCTTTCTTCTATCTTTTATAATCTGTTGGTTATGCTTGCATCTGTAGTTCCTGGTCATTTATCCAGATTTTCCATTTCCAGAATTCCCTCGGTTTGTGTTTTCTTTATTTCCTACATTTCAGTTTTCAAGTCTTGAACCATTTCTTTCACCTGTTTGATTGTTTTTTCCCCTTGGCTTTCTTCCATAATTTGCTAATTTCTTGTTCTCCTTTTCCTTCACTTCTTTAAGAGAATTTTTCATTTTCTCTTTCAGGGTCTCTATTATCTTCATAAAGTTATTTTTGAGACCATTTTCTTCTGTTTCATCTGCATTAATATTTTCATGTCTTAATTATGTAGAACCACTGGTATCTACCAATCTTTAACTCCAATGGGTTCAGGTAGGGCCTGGGCTTCAGATGGACCCTATTCCTCCAATTGGTTCAGGGGGAGTCTGTTTCTTAGATGGTCACTATTCTTCCAAGTGCAGGTGGGGCTGTGCCTCTGGAGGTTGCTGATGTGGCTCTGGGGTTCCTCTAGATCCAGATGGGGCCTTGAGTCTGCGTGTAGCTTCTCTAATGTTAGGCAGCCCCAAGGTTCCGTTGGTTGCAAATGTGCTGTTGGATGGTTGGGCATCTGAGGAGGCTGCTCCAAGATCTCTGAGGCCTCCAAGGGTGGAGGTATGGTACAGGATGAGCCTCAGGGGGCTGGGTCCTAGAGAGCAGGGCCCTACAACCATGAACCCAGACACTTGCCTCTCCATGTTCAGCCAAGGAGTCACTGGTCACAGATGCATCAGATGCTGTATTTTTCACTTTTAACTTTTTCAACACACAAATGTTCAAAATGGGAATTAAATGCAGGTATATATTTATCATTATGAAAATACTAATGTAATAATATATTTTTGAAATTATACAAAGTACCAATATTGATAATAATCTTGTATCGTGTGTGATTTATTGCCATTAAAATCTGCAAGGAAATCTTGTTTTTAAACATTTCTCCCTTGGATGAGTCCTGGGACAATATATGTAACATTGTGAGGTCCTGAAAGGATGGTATACATTTTGCTTTCACGTTGGGCATTATGTGATACTGAACATTATCCTTCTCAAAGAACTCAAAGAAGTTCTGCATAGAGGATTTCTGAGGTAAAATTGGGTAAGAGAGCTTTATAAAGTTGTTTTTAATGTTTGCATTAGAATTATAAATGAATAATCTTAAATTGAAATATAAAAAGAAAGAGCTAATATACTTACGGTCTTTGTGCAGAATGTGTGTGTGTGTGTGTGTGTTTCCCTTATTTGCGGATGTTGAAAGGAAATTTAATGGGAGCCTAGAGACTGAACAACTAAAGATAACATATTAAATCAAGTTAAATGATTTCTAGTGAAATGCTGCATTGCTTTGACAAATCTTTAAATAATGTGTGATTTATGTAAGTAAATGTGCAACATGTTTGTGAAGAAAGTGAAAGGACCATGTCTTGGATCGACTCTGTAATGATGACTTCTCCAGATAATATTTGAAATAGTTTTTGCCATGAATGAATTGGGCTAATTTTGGCTTATTTATGCTCCACATATGTCAGGTAGCCCTTGTAATTTGAGATTTGGAAATCAATCTTTCATTTTTTGAATCCTCTTACTTTTCTTCTGGGAGCCAGCTACCATTAAATACTGTTTTGTTGCTGTTCATTTAAACATTTCTCTTTTGCCTCCGTATTTCTGTGAGCCAATGCTGAGTACCTTTTGTCTTTTCTGAATATCCTTGGAGGCCCCAGTGTGTTTTTTAAGCACTATTTAACAGAGTTCCAACTTTATAAATTAGTCACAGTGTCGATCACTTTCATAATTTTAATCGTAATTTTAATGAGTTGTTTTACCCAATACAACTTTCCTCCCTTAGTGTGTTAAACAAAACAACCCTTTTACGTGGAAACCTATGTGACCAAGTTTAGTATTTAACATTTGTAATATGTAATACACCAGTTTGTGTGCTAAACACTGTTTTGATGTCGAGGATAGACATTTTGGAAACAAGGGATTTGTTATGAAAATAAAGTTTTCTAATATAATTTTGGCAGTACCGTATGTATATCTGACTCATGACTTTTACAATAACTTCGGTAACATGGTTGCTCTGATCTATATTTATTTTTATGTATATTACTCTGATTCCTTTTTCTTAGTCACCTGCTAACTTATCACCAGTCATCAAAATGAGTTACAGCCAGCTCCCTATTATCTGGTAATTGTGAAGTATACTTTTACATTAAAGGAATTTTAAGTGAATCCCATAGAATACATGTTCTGCAAAGTAAGACTACAGTTTTAGAAAAAAATATAAAGTCATTATTTACCTTTATAAGAACAGCTGTACATTTTGCTGAGAGTGTTGAACACACTAACGCTACTTCTGCAGAGAGCCCTTGAAAATCTTCAGCTTTGTTCTTGTTGATCTAAAGGCCCTGTGAAAATACTGCTCTACCGCTGAAGAGGAAGCCTGTCTATTGAACTCCCCTGGCATCAGCTCTTTCGATTCCTAACCAGCAGGCATTGCTAAAGCATGCTGTGTGCTCATATTCCCAGCTTTGATAATGCAGAGGGGAAGAGGCAAAGAATCTCCAGGTCCAGACAGACATGCTGTTCTTGCCAGAAATAGTACTAATATACTGGCTTGCTGGTTTATTCTTAACTCCATTTTTCTCTTATTCACCCATATAATCTCAGTCTTTAATTCCATTTTATGATTAGCTAGGAGGGTAATGTGGACATATGCATTAAATAGTTATAGTAATTTGGAAAGTCATTTAATTATAAAACATCAGTTTTACCAAATAGAATTGTACAGTAGCTTATTATGTGATGTGCTGTTATCAGGAAAGCCATATTCTAAATTTGACCAATGTGACAGAAAGCAGTTATCAAATGTCTACATGATTTCTTTCCTATGTATTTAAAATACTTGTTGTTACTATGCAATTTACGTATCATATATGTAAATTATTGACTATCCTTATATATTATTCTTCTCTTATAAGATGTTAATAAAATCACTGTTAATAGATTGTGATCAAGATGGTGGTGGGTAAGAATCCTGGGAATCAAACAACTCACCAAAGAAAGAAGAAAACAAAATGTTGTTTACACACCAAACTACTGTCGTAAGAGGTCAGATAATCAGAGAGGGACTATATCACCTGTCATTAGTATAACAATATTAGAAGACACATTCATGATGACAGGAGGGGGTTATTTGCTTCCCTTTTCCTCCATAGCAACCAATACAGCATGGAGAATCAGGAGTGGGGTAAACATGGGATTTTGCAATAGGGCTCCTTTCTACAGAGACACCCAACAGAGAAATCTGAGCCTCTAGAACTCTGGACAATCAGCCACCTCCTCTCATGTTTCAGACTGTAATATCCCAACTAAAACATGGGCAGTGCCCTCTTGAGACACTTCAAATCCTTATTCCTGAGAGACTGAGATATGGCAGCATAGCAGCCGCCTATATAATCAGATTAGTTTATTATCCTTCTCCCAGTAAAATAGCCAAAATAAATAATAAAACTTCCCAACAGCCATGGAAGGGAAGGAAAGAAATACTATCCTGGTATACATTGAGGGCTAAGCATACCTCCAGCAGGGACGATCCTAATGGCCCAGTCTCTAGATTGTGCCCATAAATTGATCTTCTAGATATGCACTGGAGCCAAGTAGAGATCTGCTGTTTCAACCAGATCAGCCAGAATAATGTGAGGCTGCTTGCAACAGTCTGGGCCACAGTTCTCACTCAATGCAAAGATACCCACAGAAGCATGGACTTTTGTGTATTCCAGTGCTGTCTTGGTATAGGCATGAATCCTTTTCACATTTTTACCAGCCCATCCATTTCCATCCTAGCCAGCACAATAGTGAAAAAGTAAAGTAAGCTTGGAGCAGAGGACTAGGCTTTCCTGATTATGTGCTCATACCAGTGAAAGTTTATGGTGCCCTAACCCAAAGTTTATGGTGACTCTTTCTTGATGTTCTTAATGTATTTTTTAAAAAAATTAATAAGATTACATCATTTATCCCTTACCTTTCTTTGGTCCAAATGTTTCCATACTCCCTTTCTCATTCTCTTTCAAGTTTTAGTCTTTTTTCTTTAATTATTGTTATATGTGATTTTTTTCTTGGTGTATCTACAGATAGGGCTTTTGGGTTTAAGCTTGTTATGGTCCTTTTCCATCTTATTCTGAAGAACATACCAAGGTGGACCAGGTACCAGCTTGAGTTTAGTATATGCAGCAGCACTGAAAGAGTGAGAACACCAAACTATAGGCTTGGCATAGATTTAGACTTGAAGATTATCTAATGCTGAAATAGTGAAAGTGTCCATAGTCGTAGATGGAATAAACATACTGTTTAGAAGCGTGAAAACAATAGTCTTAAAGTCTCATTTAAAAGACCTAATACATAATCAGTTCTTATTATAATTCCCTAGGTAAAAAAGCGTCATCTTTTGGGGAATCATGATCTTTCCTACTGGTTAAAAATAAAGCAATCAGGAAGCAGCCATGTAGCATGCCACATCCTTACCTGATCAGAGAACTCAAAATAGATGTTTTGAGGAAATCTACTAAAATTTAAGAAAACAGAGAAATCAATGAAGATTTTTTAAAAATCCCCAAATCCTATTTACCATGGACTGATATGTTTCTGCTACTGTTGGGGGAGGCTGCTTGTTCATTTCCCAGCTACACAGACTCACAAAATAATTACACAAAAATCTGCATTAATTGCAATACTGTTTGGCCAATAGCTTCGGCATGTTTCTAGCTAACTCTTATATCCTAAATTAACCATTTTCTATTAATTTGTGAATTGACATAGGACTGTGAGTTACTGGCAAGGTTCTGGTGGGCTCCAGTGGAGGTGTCTGTCTCCTGCGGGTGGCTATATAACTTTTGCTCTGACTCTCCCTACTCTTTTCCTACATCTCTGTTTGGATTTCCCTCTGGCTGTACTCTGTTAAGCCATTGTCTAAAAACAGTTTTATTCATTAACCAATAAAAGCAACACATATATAGAAGGACTTCTTACACCATTTCTGCTTTTCTGTTTAAATAAAAGGGAAGGTTTAACCTTAACATAGTAAAATTATATACAATAAACATTATCAAGCAAGAATTACAGTTATAATATTTATATCTACATTACTTTTATCAAAACTAAGAAAACTATATTTATGACTATTCTTCAACTCCATCAAAAACTCCAGAAAGATATAATATTACCCAAATAAACAGGAAGTGCATTGTAAGCAACTTCCAAAACTAAAATTGACAGACATCTCGCTGCATAGACAGTCACCCAAAGTCATTCAGTAATGTTACGGGCACCCATCTTCAGCTTACTGGCCCATAATATCCAGCAGACTTTTTCATGAACTAGGAAGTTTCAAAGATAGTTTCACCTATATTGGCATTTTGTCAGTCATTTTTTTTTTCTGTGTCCTGCAGAATGTCTGCCAGACTCTTTCATGAAGCAGAACCCCAAAAGACGGTTTCACCTTTAGGCATCTTCAGCAATAATTTTTATATGAGTCCTGCAAATCTAGTGAAGCAATTCAGGCAAGAGCAGTTTCTTGCCAAAATGTCTAAAAAACTCCACGAGGAACTTCTCTGATACCCATTATCATCTTGATGTAGATTGGTGCTGCCAAAAGCAGATGTGTTTCACTGACATGAAAAGTCTAAGTTCTTAAAACATTTTAAATGCCATATTCTGAAGGTCTCTGAAAGATTGAGGAATATCTATCTAACGGAAATATATCTCTCTATATCTAGAAAACCTAACTAACATGACTAAAAACTTGACTATTATAGAAGAGTAGTAACCTATATTCTTAATTATGCATTGCATTTTTGAGTGAACTGCACAAAGACAATACCTTAATCAAGAGCAGAAATACACATATAACAAAACTGACCTTAAATTTGTATAAATTAACCAAGATCCATATCAATGCAAATCTCTATAACATATCCCCTTTAAATGTAAACAAACATTTATGAACAATCATTTAGGGAATTTAGGCATAGTTCTCTCCAAATTGCTTCCTGCATTTTGTTGGGAAAAGTAATATTTGGGGGTGTTTATGGAAACCTTTCTGGGGCCCTTGGTCCATCAAACTACATTAGTCTAGGTTCTCATCCTCTGTGAAAATAAAAGAAGAACGTCTTTTCCAAAGCAACGAATCCTTAGACTCAAATTTTGAATTCAAGATACTATATAGGTGTGTGTGTGTGTGTGTGTGTGTGTGTGTGTGTGTGTGTGTGTTTAGCTTACCAGTCCATACAATGAAATGCCTCTCTGTACTCAGCTCTTTCACGGTCAAATATTTCAAAGAAAGCACAGTAATATACATAATCCAGACTCTTTGTATATATTCCATCTTTATGCGGCTTATTTTCCTTTCTATCACTTTTTCTTCAAGTTATTCTGTGTCTTTAAAGACTGTGTTTTATTTTTGAAAAATCATTTGCTTTTTTTTGTAAGTCTCTATATTTTTCTTTTCTCTCTCTCAAACCTACGCACATTTTTTAAACACATTGTTATCCATTTAGATGACTTTTTCATCTGAACTTATTTTTATTGTGTATCTGTAATCATTTTCTGACTAGGACAGCTTCTTGTATATATATTAACACACTTTGACAGTATATGAAGAAAAAGACATTGTTCCATGTTAGGGACCAGCCAAAACAACAACAACAACAACAACAAAACACTTCTTACTAGGGTAGAGGCATAAGAAGAACACAAATCACATGACAATATTGGGAGGGAGTTTTAGGATCAGTCAAATCTGAAAATCACCCTCCCTTTCTGTTTGGACTGGCCCCCCAACAGTTCCACATTGAAGATTTTTAACTGTGGGTGGTAATATGAATTATTATAACCATTTTGGACAATACAAGTGTTTCTCAAAAAAAGAAAGACATAAACACTAAATTATAAAATTATATATTAATCAATTACTTCACATACTTGTGTATATATTAATTATATATAATAATATAATATATCTATTACATATTAAGTAATAAAAATCTTAGTTAATATATTTTATAATTACATATATATGTGTATGTATATATATATGTATATATATATATAGTCTCACTGCTTAGTATGCTGTAGGACAGTATATTGAATGAACTCTGAATCCCCAATTTTATTGTAGCTTTAGAAAGCATAACACAAACGATGTATGTATCTTCAGCTCGTGAATAAGTGAGACAAATTAGAACCCACATTCAATATAATCTATGTACTTATCATAAAGGCATTAAAATTCTATTATTTGCAGTGAGGCACATGGAGTTTGATAGTATTTATGTCAAGCACAGAAAGACAAACATTGCATGGTCTCAGTCATGTGGTTTCTAACAAAGTTGGTGTCATAACGATTGACTGCAGAATGATAGAGCAGAGACTAGGAAGGGAGCAATGAAGCTGGGTATCTTGTGAGTACGATTAACAGGTCCTAAATTATAGCTTTACGAGAGAAACATATTCTGACATATGTTTTGCATATCAAGGAGTCTAAAGGTAATAAAAACACTTATAACATATGTCAATATAATTTATACATTATGTAATCACTTTGAGGAAATGATATATAGAGAGATATTATAGAGATATAATGTATACATGTTATATATTTACTAAATAAATGTTTATGGAGTTAAATAAATTTATTCTGATTTGAATAAGCCAATGTTTATTTATATCAAAGCAAGGTATTTTTGGTCATTACAGTGTAAATTTTAATGTGTCAATTAAAAAAATGTTAGGATAGAAATGTAAAAACCCTTAGTAGTTAAATTTATTTTTTTGATTATCCTCAGATATGCTATTCCTAAATGACATTTGACAAGGAGCTATGAAATGACTTCAGTTATTATTTAATCATATCTCTTAAATAATTTAGTATAGCATGCACAAAATATCAAAATTAAAGATGTAGAATGTAAAATCTTTTACTGGGGCATAAGTGCAATTTAAAATAGCCCTTAACAATTATAAGGCCTCTGGTATAGCACTCCCGCGCATAAATATTTTCTGTGCCCATCAATAATGAATACTGTTTTCCATCCTCATTCCCTAAGTGGCAAAAGTTGTAACCCTGCCATTGCATTATCGTGTGCTCCAGCTGAGAGAGCCCAAAGAGCCATTTCTTTGACTGGAAGGCAAATAAAATATTTCTTAGTGAAAAACACTGTTCTTTTGTTTTACACAATTAGCTCTTATTGATATTAAATGTTGCAATACTGTGGAGCTGATTTGATATACTCAGCCTGAGGTAGAATTACTTGGGATTCAATTATGAGATGAATCCACTCATTGATGAGAGGCATTTTGAATTGTAATACAAACAGGAAAAAATGTTCAATTTACTTATTCGATAATAAGGTTTATATTTTATTTAACATTTTTGTTATTTTTGGATATTTTCAACAAGGTGCAGTGACAACCGGAAGAATAGGAGAATATAGCACCACAGTTTAATTTTAACATGGGCTCATGTCTAAAATACAGAAAAATACCAAGAATGCAATATAAACAATAAAAAAATAAAAATGCTCTAATTTTATAATGGGAAAAAGAGAGTTTTCAAATAGAAACAAGGTTTGGACTATCATTTACAGCTACTGAACTGTAATATGCAAATCCAAAACACAGAAATAAGTGTTTTTTCCTTCACGATAACAAATATATAAATGCTTCAATATACATAATCTCACATCGATGAATAAACAAAGGAACCAAAGTACATAAATTTATTCCTGAAATCATACAGTTTTATTAGATGCTAAAGAAAGCACACAATAATGCTTTATCATAGTGTCCTTATTGAAAATGTGACCTGAAAAATTTATTCCTAGAAAGATGATTACTAAACATTACATAAGTGCCGTGGTCACTGATGAAAACAGTTAGTCTACTTTTATAGCAAAAGCGAGTCATCATTTCATGTCTCCTTTTCAGATTCTTCTACAAAATCTTACTGCTTTAAATGTTTGTTTGTGTGTGTGTGTGTTTGTGTGTGATATGCACATGTGTATAGAGTGTTAGAGGATTTGAATATTTATGTCTGCTTTCTTCCAGCCATAAAATATTTTAAGAATGTATACATATATTCAATATGCCAATAATTCATTTTGTATATTTGTCTTAGTACCTAGTACTAATACATATTATTTAACTATATGAATATAGCACAACTTACCAACCATTTCTCTTGATGCTAGTGAATATTTTTACTGGATTGGCCTTTAGGTAGTCTTATACTGATCTTTTTAGAGACTGTGAAGTCTCTTCAGATGAGTTTTGAAAAAGTAAACTTTCTAATATTTAATATTAGTAGCTATGTGAGTTGGAGCAATCTTAAATAATCAACGTACAATATTTCTATATTTTTGTGAGTCTATTGTTTTGTAAACAGATATTAATAGTCAAATTGTATAGATAGATGTACTAATAATAATAATAATAATAATAATAATAATAATAATCCAACCTAAATGAATCCTAACATTCATTACCCTTTATCTTATTATACACACTGGTATAGTTACTTGTGTCATTTATATTGAAACTATAAATATCACATAAAAATGACTCAGAATTAAGGAGTACCTGTTGATCCTAGTTCATCTCCTGGAAGCCACATCAGGCAGCCCATAGTCCTCTCTATCTTCAGCTGAAAGGGATTGGAAACCTCTGATCTCCAAAAGACTTCTCCTCAAGTGCATATACAAACTGCTAGATGCTTATATCTACATGTAATTAGAACCATAATTTTCAACGTGTTATTGGAATTTATTTCAAGTCTGTTTTCACTAGTGCCACAATTAACATGAAATCTCCGAGGTTATAGTTTTATCACCTATGTTGATAAATGTTGATAAACATAAATCGTCTATTAATTGGTATTTTCATTCATTCAGGCTTAAGTGGATAGATACTACATTGCAGTTTAATGTCAAATGTGTAGCACTGATGATGAGGCAGAGAATATCACTAAAATCTTGTCAAATGTATTACAAATTGAAAGCCTGATTTCTGGGTCAGTGCATACATTTTTCAGATCATTGAAAAGCGATGTACATTCTTACTTCATTTTTGTTTCAATGATTAATGATAGTGGAATTTTAAACCAATATTTATTTCAAAACTATTACTCCTACTGATTAATTTCAACCAAGGTTGGTCAAACTATATTGGTTTTATATTTTTCATCTTTAAAAAATATATATTTCCTTATTCTACAATCCAAATTCAGTTTCCCCTCCTCTCCTCATCTTCTCCCTCACTTTCCTCTTGTCCTCCTCCCTCTATAATTCCACTGCTTTTGTCCAGAAAGTGAAAGCCTCCCAATGGGTATCGCCAAAGCATGGCATATCAAAATTCAGTAAGATTAAGAACTTTCCCTTATATTTTTATAATGAATTAGTTGGATACAGTCTATACCAAACAGAATTATATTTATTATGTTGACATTTGGGCATATATATTTATACACATAAGTTTATTTTTCAGAGATATTCTGTAAAATATTTTTAAAAGTGTATACAACTTTAAGCAGTAGTACATTACTTACTTTTATGTCAAAATGGATAAGAACCCTTATTTACTTCTTGATATCTTTTTTGACACATTTATCATTAAACAGCATGTTGTTTAATCTCCATGGCTTTGTATATTTTCTGTATTTCTATTGCTGTTGTTTTTTCCCATTACTTTAAAATAGAATACAAGAAGTCATATCAATTTTCTTATATCTGTTGATAGTTACTTTGTATTCTAAAATGTGGTTAATTTTGGAGACTGTTCCATGAGGTCCTGATTAGGATATATACTTTGGGTTTGGGGCAGAATATTCTGTAAGTATTTATTGGATCTATATGATGTCATTTAACTTCAGTGTTCTGCTTAGTTTTCATCTAGATGGCCTACTTGTTTGTTATCATGGAGTACTGAAGTGATCATCTATAACAAGTTGGGGTTAATTGTAATTTTAAATTAAATAGTATTTGTTTTGTGGAATGTGCTACTCCTGCCCTTGATGTATGTGTTTTAGGACTGTAATAGCCTCTTAGTGTACTATTTCCTTAATAAATATGCAGCGACCTTTCTCTCCTTGTCTGACATTTCCTGACTTGTATTAAATTGAAGTCTGTTTTTATATTTTGAAATGTTTATAGCAGTTTATTTCTTAGTTTTTCTTTTTTTTATTTTTTGCTTAGAATACACTCTTTCAATTCATTTCCCTTAAGGTAGCTTCTATTATTGGTGGTGAGATGTGTTTCTTGAATGAAGCAAAAAGCTGAATTCTGTTTTCTAATCCAATCTTTTGATCTGTCTCTTTATTGAGTTATTGAAATTGTTGATCTTTGAAACTGTTATTGAAAGTTGTATCTCAATTCCTGTTATTTTGTTAATTCTGTGGTGTTTTCTTCAAACTGTTTCAATTAACTTTTAAAATATTATTTCTTAGTCCCTTATAAATCTTATATTGTGTTTATCCTTCTTTTTAGTTAAAGGCATACCTTCCTCTATCCTCTATATAGCTCAGTTGCCACAAATTCCTTTAATCAGCTCTTATTGTGGAATTCTTTTCTTCTCTTCTTTTAGTTTTAATGGATTGTTTTGATGGGTATAATTTTTGTTGCTGAAAGTTGTTGTCATTCACAACTTGTTGTACAGTTTTCACGCCACTTCTACCTTTAAAATATTCCATAGAATAAAGTAGGAATTTTATATATCTTTCTTTATATTTGACTGTTATGCTAAAAGTAGTTTCTTTTTTTTTTTTTTTGTCCTATCCCTTTGTTGTTCTGTATAAATCTTGTACATGGGTCAGCATTTATTTCTCTTTATTTGGAAAATTTTCTATGTAATTTTAAAAAAAAGGATTTATTTATTATGTATACAGTGTTCTGCCTGCATCTATCTTACACACCAGAAGAGGCACCAGTTCTCACTACAGATGGTTGTGAACAACCATGTGGTTGCTCTATGTAATTTTATAGAGAATATCTCTGTGCCTATGATATTTTTTCTCTTTTTTCCATGCATATAATTCAAAGTTCAGATCATTTTTAATTCTCCCAAGTTGTAAGTGTAAGTTTCAGGGGTTTTATTTTACTTTGTGCTGGTGTTATTGGTAGTGTTTTATTATTATTATTATTGTTTGTTTGCTGTTGTTTTAAATTTGTCATTAATACTTACGAGTGATCCAATATTACACATTCACCAGATTCTACAGTTCGTTTTCCACATGATGCATTGGTGAAGCTCTTCTTGATGTTTTGATTTAGGCTTATTGGGTTTTCATTTATACCATTCCTCCCATAACTCTTTTTTCCTAGTTATCTCCTTGTTGAGTTCTATTTTCATATGTCAGATTGACTTACTCATGTCAGTCAACATTTTGTTTTTGTTCTGTTGGTGTATATTACATATTTGGAGATTTTTGAACATAGTTTTAATCATTGTTTTGAGATATTTGGAATTTCTTTTGGGTCATCACTAAAGATTGGTTTTATGAGATCAATAATTTGGGAGACCTGTTGTTGCAGTTTTCATATTACTATTGTTTCTGCTATGAACTTACACATCTGGAGAAGTCCTGGTTCCGACTTCCTTTGTTCAAACCACTGTTCTTTCAGTTGAGATGTGTATAGTACAGGAGAGGGCTATTCTGGAAGACGGTTGAGATCTTGTTTTCCCCTGTGGGACTGGTTTTGAGGACTGCAGCCTGCATTTCTTCTCTTCTTTTGAAAGTCCACTATGGTTTGTGCTAACAGTTATTAGCTAAATATAAGCATACCTGTCTAGCTCCCCTTCTATGCTTCAACTCTGGTATGACCTTTGTTTTCCCAATATCCTTTCCATGTTGCATGACTTTGTGAGCTTGGGAAACTTAGAACATTCTTTCAGTTTTCAGTTTCTGCCAGGCTCTTTTAGATTTTTAAGAGCACGACATTCTATTAATTTCATGTACACTTTCCATGATAATCTCTTTTAAAGTTCATACTTTAATTCCATCCCCAATTTCCTTTTATCATGTAAGGTAATGGAGTTTATGGATTTCAACATCTATGCTATGCCATTTTTAGGGGTATCATTATTCTGTCTATTGTTACATTATACTTTACATTAAAATGTTTCTAGGAAATATTTTAAAAGCAAATCCATCTAGAGTACTTCAAAAGAAGATACTTTTCCATAGAGCTTTTCCTAGAACCATGTTTTCCTTCTTACTACCTAAAAGGATAAGATACCAAACCCTGATCACAATTTCCACTAAAAGTATCCCAGGAGCCAGCTGGTGGTAGTTCATGACTTTATTCCCAGAACCTAGGGGAGGCAAAGGCAGGTGCATCTCAGTAAGTTCAAGGTCAGTCTGGTCTACAGAGTGAGTTCCAAGACAGCCAGGACTGTTACACAGAGTAACCATGTTCAAAAATAAATTAAAAAGAAAAGAAAAAAAAGTATCACCAAGAAAATACTGAATGTAGTTTAACAAACCTGTTTCCCTTCAAAGGAAATAAAATTTCAAATTAACATTGAAAGGATCTAAGACATTCTCCAATAATGAAATTTATATAATTTAATTTCTTAAACTAGTCCAGTGTTTCCTAAATATACCTGAACAAGAGTGTTAAAGAAACTAGTGTCTTATAAAAGCTATTAACAACGCTGATTAATAATTTTTCTTGGCATAAATATTAAATGTAGCATGTCTCACATTGTTTCCTATCATATTCCTTTGTTACTGCCTTAATTTCTTCTGCTTTACTGAATAATATTTTTGGGGGTGAAAACATTTAAACACAACTTGGGACTCAACACATAAACATGATGAGTGTTTTGTATAAGATCCATGTTCAATTCTTAACACTCAAATGATTGATGGAAGAAGGTCATTAGTTAATTAAATAAAGAAACTGCTTGCCCTGATTGGCTAAAACATAGGTGGGAGGAGTAAACAGAATAGGATGCTGGGAGGAAGAGGAAGTAAGCTCAGACTCAACAGCTCTGCTCTCTGGAGCAGAGACACCAGGCTCTGCTCTCCCAGGCAGCTCCAACCCAGGATGGACATAGGCTAGAATCTTCCTGGTAAGCGCACCTTGGGGAGCTTACATAAATTATTAGATATGGGCTAGTCCAGGTGCGAGAGTTAGCCGAGAAGAGGCTAGATAGAAATGGGCCAAGCAGTCTTTAAATGAATACAGTTTGTGTGTTGTTATTTTGGGCATAAGCTAGCAGGCGGCCGGGTGCTGGGGATGCAGCCCTGCTGCTCCTATTTCAACAGATGGCTGCCCAACATGAGGATAACTGAATCCACAAAAAGCCTGAGAAAGCTTGGGAAAGAATGGAGTGAAGCATGTTTTCTTGGTAGCAGAAATTTCTTGGGTCTACTCTGCTTGCTAGAGGCAAGCAAGCTCTCCCATCTAAGAGTGGCTTCCTGACTCAGCTTCAGCTGCAAAACCCTGCAGCTCATTAAGAGGTCCTGCCACGAAACACTTAAATGGTGTTGATGAAAAGCTGAATGCATGCTTTTCGGTTTTCAGCCGTAGCAGGAAAAAAGCTGTGCTGTTTAAAAATGCCGGCTTTCTGGGCCATCCTGCCAGGGAAAACTCTGACTGAGGCAGGAGGGCCAACTACTGAGAGAGGACTTGCTGTTGTCTGTTGTAGCTCGCTTGCTGGCAGGGACCTTGAAACACCATAGAATTGTGGCTATAAACATGGCTACAGCCTGTATCTCTGCCATGAGGCTGGAAAGCTAAGGATTGGACTGGATCTAGCTAGCAAAGCCACGGCTTTAATCCTACTCATATTGCTCAGTAAATTAAAGACTCATGTGTTCAGAAAAAGAGAGATATACAGTAAAGAGAGATTCAAAGACAAATAAAATTTTAAATGATTTACAGTGTGTTGAAAATAATATGCAGACTAAAATTTAAAATTCTTAAGTAAAAAAAAAAGTAAGAAAAAGAGAATGTGTGTGGTAGTAAACGCCTTTAATCCAAATGCTTGGGAGGCAGAGGGAGATTGACCTCTGTGACTTCAAGGTGTGGTAGCACAGGCCTTTAATCTCAGTGCCTAGAAGGCAGAGACAAACAGATCTCTGTGAGTTCAAGGTGTAATATCAAACACCTTTAGTCCCAATGCCTGGGAGGCAGAGACAGGCAGTCAAGGACAGCCTGGTCTACAGAGTTATTCCAGGACAAAGATACAGAGAATATAAAATAAAAGTAAAAATAAATGAAATAGAGGTTAAAATAAAGCATACAAAGATGGAAAATACACAGAGAATCTTGATACTGTATGCTATTATGCTCTCTTTGAATTGTTTGAATGCTGAGGAAGGAGCAAGAGCTGCCAAAAGATATTTGTTTATAAATGCTGCTGAACTAATCCAACATAGACACTTAGAAAATGCTTTGAAATTTGGATCTAAGGACATGATGCTTTGGAAAGGAGTTTCTTATTTTGTTTTCACAGAGGATGAGACCCTGTTCATTTCTTTTATTCCGATATGGTATGATGGACCAGGCCCTCCTGAATGGTTGCTGTGAATACCTTCAGAAAATTGCTTCGCTCAACTGCCAACTGAGATGAAACTAGCACACAGGTTATACCATGAAAGACCTAATTAACGATGCCCCCATTCAGCAGGAAGCAGTTTGGAGAGAAAACACTGCGCCCATGTTCCCAAATATGGTTTATAAATGTTCTTTTACATTTAAAGGGGGATACGATATAGATATGAATAATTTGCATTAGTATAGAATTTGCTTTATTGATAGAAATTTAAGGTCAATTTTGTTATCTGTATATGTATTTCTGATCTTTATTAAGGTATTTTGATTGTGTAGTTCATTTAAAAATGTAATGTGTATAGGTTGTTAATAGATAATCATAATAGTCAAATTTGTAGTCATGTTACTTAAGATTTTCTAGATGTGTATAGATATATTTTAGATAGGCATTCTTCATATTTTTCAAAGATTATAGAATATGGCATTTTAAATGTTTTAATAACTGAGGACTTTTCATGACAATGAGATATTCTGCTCCTGGCAGCACCAATCTACTTCAAGAGAAAGATGGGCATCGAAGAAGATCCTTATGGAGTCTGATTGCTATTTGGGCAAGAAAATGCTCTTGCCTGGACTACTGCATAAACTGGACACAGAGAACCCACAGAGAGAGGACTGCTGAACTTGCATAAAGGTGAGATGATCTTTCGGGGTTCCTGATTCATGAAAGAGTCTGCAAGACATTCTTCAGGACAAGCAGATAGTGACTGCCTTTGAAATTTCCTGCTTTGAGGAAATGTCTGCCGGAAACTATGGGCCTCTAGGCCGAAGATGGATGCCCCAACAGTACAGAGGAACTTTGGATGACTGTCCAGGCAGCGAGATGTCTCTGTCATTTCTAGAATTTTGGATTTCTTGTTTGCTTAGGTAATATTATATCTTTCTTGAGTTTTTGATGGAGTTAAAGAATAGTTAGTTATGGTTATAGTTCTCCTTAGTTATGATATAGATTATTGTAATTTTACTGTTTTGTTATATGTAATTTTGCTCTGTTAAAGTTAAAGCCTTCTTTTTTTTTTGTTTAAACCAAAAAAGGGGAAATGATGGAGGAAGGTCATTGGTTAATTAAATAAAGAAACTGCTTGCCCGATAGGTTAAAACATAGGTGGGAGGAGTAAACAGAATAGGATGCTGGGAGGAAGAGGAAGTTAGCTCAGACTCTACAGCTCTGCTCTCTGGAGCTGAGACACCAGGCTCTGCTCTCCCAGGCAGCTCCTACCCATGATGGACTTAGGCTAGAATCTTCCTGGTAAGCGCTCCTTGGGGTGCTTTTATTTATTATTAGAAATGGGCTAGTCCAGGTGCTAGAGTTAGCCGAGAAGAGGCTAGATAGAAATGGGCCAAGCAGTCTTTAAATGAATACAGTTTGTGTGTTGTTATTTCGGGCATAAGCTAGCAGGTGGCCGGGTGCTGGGGACGCAGCCCCACCGCTCCTATTTCAACAAATGATGGTTCTAACCATTTGCAATTCTGGTTCCAGGGATCTGATGCCCCTTTATGGCCTCCACAAACATGAAGCACATGTGATTGTAGTCCGAATCTGCTCATTCATTCCCCGGCTGCTCAGACCCAAAATGACCACACAGAAACTATATTAATTGCAATACTGTTTGACCAATAGCTTAAGTGTATTTCTGGCTAACTCTTATATCTTAAATTAATCTATTTCCATTATATAATATTTTACCATGAGGCTTGTGGTTTCCTGGCAAGGTCCAGTGTGTCTATCTCCTGCTGCGGGTACATGGCATCCCACTGACTCTGCCTTCTTTCTCCCAGCATTCAGTTTAGGTTTCCTACCTAGCTCTACTCTGTCCTATCAAAGGCAGAATAGCTTCTTTTTCATTAACCAATAAAAGGAGCACATAAACAGAAGGACTTCTCACATCATGTGATACATAGACATATATGTAGGCAAAACACCTAAGCATATAAAATATTTAAAAATCTAATAAAAATATCACTAACACTTTCACTAGGGTTTTATAGACATAGAGAAGACATGAGTCAATCCACAAAGATGTGATATATAATAGACATACAAAATTTAAAATATATGTTCAAGATTTATTGAGTCTTTTTGTTGGCTGATATACCTTTCTTTCTTTCTGTCTGTCTTTCTGCTTCTATGTACATACAATTTTATAGAATGGTGCTTTAGATAACACCCACTAATGATGGGTAGCTAAGGTCTTTGTGGTACCTGAGTAGCAATCAACAAACATTCAGTCCACTAAAGTGCAATAGTATGAGAGCTGTGTTGTGGGAAAAGTTTTTGTATACGCTAAAGATGTGTCTCTGTCAAGGCACCTTCTGATGGGTTTAATAAAGAGCTGAATAGCATATAGCTAGGCAGGAGAGGATAAGGAGGGGCTTCCAGGAAGAGATAGAAACTCTGGGAAGAAAGGCTAGATTCATCATCCAGACACAGAGGAAGTAGAACGGATGGTACTGAGCAGTGGTAAAGAGCTATGTGGCAGAATGTAAATTAATATTAATGAGTTAATTTAAGTTTTAAGAGAGAGTTGGGAACAAACCTCAGCTGAGGCCAAACTTTCATACATAGTAAGAAGTCTCTATGTTATTATTTGGGATCTAGTCATAAAAAGAAAGACTGAATGCAGAGCTCCCTATCAAAGGGAGACTAGTTATCTACAGAAGGTAGGGCCTAGCTCCAAAGGACCTATATTATGGTTAATATATGGAGGCCTGCTACAGATTCCAAGCAATGTCCCCAAATTCCACTGACACTTGGAATATCATGAGCTCTGCTGAATCATTTGTCTCGAATGGCAGTACAGACTGGATAGCAGCCTGAAACGATTAAAGAGCTTTATTCTGTTCCAGGCCCCTCTGTTGGGGACCAGCCCCAACAAAAAAAACGTTTCTTACAAGCATAAAGACATGAGGAAAATAAAGACAAAATTCACACAACAATATCGGGTGGGCAGGGGTTTTCAAGGATTATTCAGATCCCCAATTCACCCGCATTTATTTTTCCAACAGCTTTTATAGCAATGTAAACTGGGAAAGCAGGTAACAAAAAGCTGCATTAACATTCTGTTGCCTAGGTAGCGGGAATGACTCAAGTCACATTTTATTTCCATCCACTTGGTCATGTAGGCAGAAAACACCTCTTTCCCAAGTGACCTCATAGTTACAATGGAAGGAGCAGAATGACATTAGCATGTCCTGGCACCTCAGGATGGCAAGGAGTTTGCTTTACTTCAAAAGAGCCAGTCAATCCCCTCCTGTGTGGAAGGTGCAAATTGTGCCTGTAAGTCACTCAGATTCTCTGACCCCCGACTATGTGGGATATGCGCCTGCATTTCTCTGCCCTACACCCCTCTTAAAACCATCACTATTCTGAATCACTTGGTGTATGGGCCAGATCCAAAGTCAGGAATATGCTGCCTCCAAAATCCAAGGAGGCCCAGTGTACAATGAGACTATTTCCTTGTGGTGGTATGGACCAAATACAGAACATTATTTCCACTTCGAACGGAATCTTTCTACATGCCTTAGGTCTTTCTGAAAAAGGAGAAAAGACAGGTTAATAGTGAAATTATTGTAACATTGTACTTTCTAACAGGGACTTGGCCTTTCCTTCATTCAAGGAGGTCTGAATCTGAAACCTGAATCAAGTCTCAAAATGGGTCAATGGGCCATGATTCCCTATTGTTCTGTTCAAATATAGCTTTCTTTCATTTATTGCAATGTTTTTTTTTTTTTTTTTGCCTTATGAAGATCAAAGAGAAACTTAGTAGTCTTCTTATCTATTCTATTTCATTCAGGAAATACTATGCTTAACTATCAGGTACCAGAAGCAGGCTATTGCAGAAGTTACTTCCCTGTACTTCACACTAGGATAACTGTATTTATTCATCTCACATTCGGTGATACACTACTGTCTTTTGTCCCCCACTACTCAGAAATTTACTACGAACTAAATTAATTAGATTCAGTTTATACATTTCTGCAGTCAATGTCCCATACTAGGTCTGGAACAAAACAAATGAAAGAAAAGGAAAAAAAAAAGTAAGCTCTGGATGTTCTGGTGCTCTGTCCTCCATTTTTTCCCTCAGTAATGAGCATTTCTTCTGCACCCTTGCTTTGGGGATGGATAAGTTTTGAACAGCGTCCACTCCAGCATTTCAATCTCCATGAGCAATAAAATCTCTTCATCAAATCTAAGCCAAGGAGTAGCATTCTCTTCATCTTCTTCTCAAAAGCCATTCTTTTTACAAAGACTTCACCTAACCAAATAAACTCTAGGCATGCTTTTTATTTTGACTCTGTGAGCTTCAGTATTAAAATTACAATCCTTGTTTAATATTCCTATACAAATATATACAGCCTGATCCATTTTTATGTTTCCTCAACATTATCCCATATCCTTAAAATAAATTTCTCACACCTTCCCCAGAATTCCACTTGAATTAGTTTGAAAAAAAAAAAAAACTTAAATTCTTCAGGGGTATATCTTACCTCTCCTGATCCACCTTTTATGCCTTATCTTTTGGAGCTTGCTTAGCATTGAGGCCAGTTACAGTTCTAGAAACAATGTGAGAACCCTGAGGGAAATCAACATTGTATTGCCTGATACCTTCTTCAGGCTGAAGAAGACAATACTGCAAGATATGAATAAGGGACTTCATCCTTTCTTAAGGGTGGGAACACTATTTTTTCATAGGTACTGCTCTCAGAATCCAAGAGCTCAATGCCCTGAACCTCATTTTTCTTCCCCCACACATCTGCATCGTAAGTTATCAGATTCCATCGTTTTGCAATCAATGACTTAACTTTAACTGCTGATGCCCTTCAAGGTTTGGAATTAAACTTGCTTTGCAAGGCAGATAATCACTTAATGAAGGCTTACTTAGGTATTTTTTTCTTTCTACAACTTCAGCTCTGTGGCAGCTAGCAAAAGATTCTCTTCAGGGCATATTTAGAAACCTTTAAATTATTTACAGGCATCTGGAGCTACTCAGTTTTATCTCTGAATTCATTCTCTCTCGCTGCACTGTCCAAAGATGCTAAAAGGAACTATCCAGCATTATTGCTTTCCTATACATGCTAAAAGTATTATAAAGAGACTGTCTAAATTATGTTCTCACTAGAAGGGAATCAGGAGTACCAAATGCATTTATCTTGATAAAATTTTTAATATTTTACTCTGTAGAGTTTTCATTGCTCTCCTACAACGGAAGATTTTTCATTAACTATATGCTTCATCATGGAGGAGACCTAGCTGGCAATATCGCCAAGCCCATCGTGTGTGTGTGTGTGTGTGTGTGTGTGTGTGTGTGTGTGTGTGAATTTCAGTTGTGTGTGGTTTTTAAAACTTAATCCATCCTATCAATCAACTTTTTGTTGCATTACTTAGCATGCACAATTAAACTTGATGTTACTTTTAGTTAAAGTGATAAAGACTTCCCCTCTTTTATATAGCATTCAGCCAATTTAAGAATACTTTATAGAGATGATCATAATTGTGTTCATTTTGTAGTTCTTTTTAGTACACTTTTCAGAGTTATGGAGCTTCCTGAGTGAGAGCAGAGAAACATTTGGTAAACTGTGGCTTTATCTTCAGATCCCAGGAGTTGAGTGTCTAAATAAATTTGGTGACTAGAATGGACATAGGGTTTAGGTATTAAGTAAGTGAATCTAGCAAGAAAAATATGATTGTAAACAAATAAACAAGCCATAATAGAATAATTTAGTATTTAAGTTTCATTGTTTATTGTTTCTGTAAGGATATTAGAGTGTTTATGACAGAGTGCTTTAGTATTGTTTACTATATAATATGCCTATTCTTATTAAGAACAAAATGATAATGTTGAACAGCAAAACACTAAGAATATCATTAGACTCATCTCTGATTCATAGTCACATCTATTGCTAAGATGAAGGACCTAAGGTGTTTGGATACGGGGATTTGAGATGATCTCTTTAGGTAAAATAAATGCATTGTTTTGCAACACTTATGAGGTGCCAGTCAGAGTGGGAAAGCAAAGTCACACAATGAGCTAGGAATCAAAAAAAGCAAGAAATCCCATTCTCAAATTCTCCTTCACGGGTGTGTATTCAGTGACTCAAGGGATTCCCCTGTCTCTACCTGCTAATGATCCTTCTACATCCCAACAGCTTTGCCTTGGTTCATAAGCCTTTAATGAAGAGACCTTAGTGAGACAATTCTCGAATCAATAGTATTATTTTCCTGTTCCCCAAAGGTTTACCTCCATCTCAATATTTCATGATTCATTTGGTTCTTCCTCAAGAGTTTCCAAAATCTTATCTCTCTCAGCACAACTCAAAAGTTGAACCACAAAGTTTCCTTCAAGTATCAAAGCAAACTCATCTCTGAGCTGTTAGGACCATCAAATGTTATGTATTTCTGAGGTGCAATGTGGAGAAGTATAGCTTCCATGTTCCACTCTCAAAAGAAAAGGGAAATCAGAACCCAACCGTGCAATAGGAGATAAAGCTAACTATAACCAGATGTGCACTATGGTAGAAAGTGGGCATTCAAATTATTTGACATACTGTCTTTATAACCTCTTAAATAAATTGACATGGTTCATCTCTTCAACTGGAAGTATTGTCTGGAGGTTTTGTGGATGAGTATTGCATGTTCTTGGCATCCCTCCTTTCCTTGGGTCTCCACTGGAGCTTTACTTGAATATAATAGCCCTTCACATAATGTTGTTCGGAGCATTTATAGGTATTACAATCATGTAACTGTTGGAGGAGGGCCGCTTGTTTGTTCCAGCCGTTTAGCCCCGAAATAATCTAACAGAAACTATATTAATTAAGTCACTGCTTGGTCCATTAGCTCTAGCTTCTTATTGGCTAACTCTTACATATTAATTTAACCCATTTCTATTAATCTGTGTATCACCACGTGGCTGTGGCTTATCAGCTAAAGTTCTGGTCTCAGGTGGGGCTACCTGACTCCACCTCCTTTCTCCCAGAATTCTGTTTTGTTTTTCCTACCTAACTCTATTGTACCCTCTCAGAACACCCAAGGTTTTTTTTATTTATTTATTAACCAATAAAAAGCAACACATAGACTGAAGGACTTCCCACACCATGTTACATATTAATTTGCCATCTTAGTTTTCTTATGAAATCGTACGGGAAAACACTGTGATCTCATAACTCATTCTTCATGCTTACAAAAACAATACCATATCATTAATAATACATCTTAGACTAATGTGAAGTATAGGCTAGCCATCTTTAACCATGGGTGCTAGTCTTTCATAAGAATTTATTGTGGCTTGCACTTGTAGTTATTATAGCCCAGCACAGCCTGTTTTTATCTCAGTTGTGTTTGTTGTTCACTAATTACTAACTCAGATGCTGCTTAGGTATTTGTGAACACGACGCAACTTTTATCAGTTCAGAGGCCACCAAAGCTGCCCAGAGACAGTCCGTTTTGGAATTTTGTTCCTCGAATTAAAAAAAAATCACAAGCCAGGGAAGGTACATTTTAGGAAAGTGTTTACAGATTCATGGGTAGATGTTTAAGAGATAGATAGTTCATGTACACTAAAAGAGGTCTCTTGTGGGGGTGTTATAGTCATTGAAGTTCTAATCTGAGACTTTTTGAAATACTGAATGGTCCCACAACTTGGCATAATTTTCTAGTTCCTGTTACTCTAATAAAATACTTAAAATATGTTGTCATGAATAAGCACTTTTACTTCATTAATTACATTTCCTCGTGACTATGTCTAATGAGAGCGGCAGAGATTGTATGGCAGAGTAAATAATTAATATCACAAGCCAGGAAGCAAATCGGAAAAGATCAAGTCCTACAATCTCCATCAAAGGTAAAGATGTTTGAGCCTAAGTCCACCTAACGAGGCTGAACTTGCAAGTTTCCATCCTTATGGGTGACCGTATGCTGGAAAGTAGTCAATAGAAAGTGGACCTTTTCTATGGGACATATCACTACATTGCAGTTCATATTGCTCTTCTTGTCAGCTGGAATCATTCCAGTGAGTACTTTCAGTCTCAATATCTTCAGGTTCTTTCATTGTTATGATGTCAACCCTTAGCCTTTTTGTTTACAGTACAATGTTAAAAAAATGTTCGCTAACTTTTAGAATATGCTTTCTCCACACTAGAGACCATTTTCCAAATTATTGTTTCAATCTCTGAAAACAATTTATAACTCTGTTTCTTCTACATTGCAATATTACCTCTTCAGAAGCAAATCCAACCAAGTATAAACCACTAAAATATTTTGGGATGACAACAGCTAACACTTCAATCTAGGAAATTTGAATTGAAAAACTATCCATTTATTGCTATCACACTTAGCAATAATGAATGAGTTATTAAAATTTGTGTATAATGAGAACTTGTTTTACTTATCCAAACCCAATTAGTATAATTCAAGGAACTGTGCAGCTTTATAAATAACAATATTGTAATCCACCATGCCTACTACTCTAAGGAAACATTATCCTGATGCATAGTACTCTGGTGTACCTACTGTCTGTAATTAAACTGTGAAAATTGGCACCTGTGTACAGATGCTAGCATTCTGTCTAAAACAATACAATTAGAGAACTGTTCTTGCCAGGGACTTTTCAGAGCAGGCTGGGAATATTAACATGAATTGAATATGTAAAACTCACTATTTAGTTTATATGGAAAGTGTTTTAAATATGATTACTGTAAAAATGGCATATATAAACTGATCTTAAAGCCAAAATTCACTTTAAGTATAGCAGTGCAAAGCTGGGCTTTGGACGACACTACATATGGTGTTTAGATCCATGCTTGCAATGCTCCTACACTGTTCTCCAGTGAGAAAACACAATTTGTTAAAAAATAGAATATGGAAAGCATGTCGGAGGTACTTTTTTACATCAATATATTTAAATCGAAGAGCTAGGTACATCTGTTTCACATAGAAATTTATGGTGGTTCTTTCCTTTGCTGAAGCTGTTCAAAACAAGGATTGTTTAATAAAAACATTGTAATGGTAATTTTCAGTTGAATTTTTGCATGCAGATCAGGTGCTGTAGTAAAACTGACTTTAAAAATCAAATCCCATTATATGAGTAGCTTATTAGAATTTTGTACTTTAGTCCAGGCATTTTAGTCTCAGGACTTTCACAAGTACTTATAAACCAACCTTAAATAGTCTGTTGCACTTAAAAAGAAAGGCAAAATTTTTTTGCCTTATTAACTATTGGGTTTCAACATGCTAATAAATGCTTAGTTTGATGGTTGTTCTCTAACAATTTGAATCATGTTGGTTTTTCTGGAAGTGACTACAGGTAAAGAAAGCGTGTCTTGTGAAAGTCATGTATTTTTTCACTCCCGGCTACTAGTACTGCATTTCTCTGCTTGTGAACTTAGTATCTGTACATGTAATCTCTTTAACTGTCTCTTACTCTGGATGGAAATAATTGATATGCCATTTTATCTATTTCTTTTTATATATCATTGTCAGTGTAACCCTGCTTTAAATATACTCTGAGCCATAGCAACTTCAGTGTCTGAGGTAGACAACTGATATCGTGATCAAATGAATCTGTTCTTATTTTATATTCAAGCCATCAGTGCCCTCAAAAGGAATTCAAACTGTTAATGATCAACCAGAAACAAAATTTCAGTCCATCCTGGATGTATTCCTTACGCATAATAGTTCCCCTTTGTTTGTAGGTTGAACAATGAAATATGTGTTGTATATATCCTAAATTAATGTAAAAATGTAAAATATCTGCAGCTAGTATAAATATTAATCATTTCAAATATTAAGACATAAATACTTTAATACATAGATACATAAGACATATTTTGACATAAATACTTTCCTGTTTCTTAGAACTCTTCTTTGACACACATTTTTACCTTTTCATTGAAGTAATTTTATTTTTCTTGAAAATCAGTATTTAGGATTAACAAAAACTTTTGATATTTTGTTGTGAACTCCTTGTCTTCACTTTGTTTATTTTAATTCAATTATTTTTTCAGACAGTTCAATACCACCTTTCTCTTTTTTGTGCGTATGTTCACAGCCTGTGCTTTGTGTTCACAGCACAGGTAGTGCTTTGGGTTCCAGCATTAGTCTCCTCCCATCAGTGAAAGTAGCCCGGCCTGCAGTCTTAGCAAATCAATGCTATAAGCTGCTGACTGAAGTCATATTTGTGTTGCTACCAAAGGCCATATTGATGTTCATGGCTTGTGCTGTCACTGAAGGCCAGAACTGTTTCTGTGGTATTTATGCCACCAGAAGCCATGTGGAAGTTCATGATCTGTGTTGCTGCTGACTGTAAATGGAAAGGGACCCTCGTTTTTTGTGGTATTGATGACAGTAGATTCACAGTTGGGAATGGGAGACATAGAAGGCTTCTGTGACAACCTCTTTCTCCCAAACGTCTGAACTTCCTCACTCTAGAAAAGAAAGAGTTTAGACAGGAAGCCATTAAATAGAACTCTTCAAAATTGGGACAGGGTATGTCTGCCCGAGCAGAGGAGAGATGACACCCCTTCTCCCACCCATCAATACATGAAGCAGATGAAAAACTGTCCCCATGGTCATAAGAACAGGAGAGCTGTCTCTGACCCCCACCACCTAAAACACTTGGGAGAGCAGGTCCTGCGCCTCACCTCAGAAACATGATAGAGGCAACCTTATTGGCAGAGGTGTATGTTTGCCACCCCTGAAGTTGTAGGAGTGGGTGAGCTGCCCCCACTACTTGTCTGTCATGTGACGGTGTGAGAGGGTGAGAGATGCCCCCTCACCCCTCAAACATTATTACCTGTTACACATAACTCAGAAAATAGTCCCTGCACCTCACTTAGGGAGCAAAACAGGGTTGCCTGGTGGTCAGAGAAGAGAATGACCTAGCCCCGATGTTATAAACAAAGGAAAGCTGCTCTTACTACTCAATAGACAATTGATAGCACAGGAAAAGGAGGTATGCCTGCCCCTATACTTCCTGCCCATCAACTCCTGAGACAGGCGGAGGAGCTGGTCCTGGGGTTATAAGAGTGGGAGGGCTGACCCTACCCCTCACCAACTACAACACTCAGAAGAATGGTCCCTGTACTTCATCTGGGCAACACAATAGAGCTAGCCCTAATAGTACAGATGTTAGAGAGCCGACCCTGAAGGTATAAAAGCAGGAGAACTTGCCCCACCTCTCTCTCATTGCGGCAAGATGTGCATTAGCCAGAGAAATGCTGGAGAACTCACCTTGATGATGAGGACAGGGGAGAACTGGCTGGCATATCAACTGCCCAGGCCTGGAAACAGGATTATGACTTGGAATACAACATCCACCCCATCTCAGATCTTCTGGAGCATGTGACCCAGATGATCTAAACTTGCAGGATTCCCACAACTCAGAGCAACAAGAGGATATCCAAGAGGAGTTCTAGTGAGAGCCCAACGTCAATAGTGCAGCAGAAACCAGAGGCCTCGAACCAGACCATTGGCTCTTTGCAATGAACACTTTCAAGAAAAGATATGTGGATAAAGGGGGTTAAAGACTCACTGTGCCACACTGCAGTCCCCATGACATGGTTTTTAATTTCCCCCTTTCCTTATTTTTTTCTCTTAAAATTTATTTTACTTTGGAGGCAGTGCAGGGTTAGAGGGCAGATGCAAAGGCAAAGGGAAGAGAAATTTAATGTGATCAAGGTACATGATGTAAAAGGCACAAAATAAATAAGAATATAAAGAAAGAAAAGTGTGGCAAGGATACTGAAGTGTAGTCCTTCACAGTTGATGTCTTCTGGCAGGGTTGTGGGCAGGGAAGGACTCAGTTTTCTTGAAGGGACTAGTCATTGGGAGTTTGAACATGCTCCCATGAGTACATAGGCAACATAGTTTAACCTTGACTTTTTTCTTTTTGTTTCTTTCTCCTTTTTTTTTTTTTTTTGTTTTTGGATTCATGGGGTGAAGATAGGTGGCAGTGGATCTGGGAAGATATGGAGCTGAATGTGAGCAGGATGCAGTATATGAAACTCCCAAATACTCAATAAAAATAATACATGGGGGGAGCTATATACCTGAGAATGCAGAATGAAAGAAAATCCAAATCCAGTCTTCACTAGAGCAGTTTAGTCTTGGAGGATCTTACTATTGTTGGATGGAATAGATGAGGTTATGAGAGGTAGGATGAACACTTTCTTTATGCTTGCTTCGGTTTGTTGTTGCTGTCATTTTCGTGAAGATGGTCAAAGAGGATCAATTTGCTGAAAGGAGTCTGATTATCATATAATCTTTAGCAACTGCTTTCAGCAAGTCACCTTCGCAGTCAGTGAAGCAAAAGCTTTTAAGTAATGTACATTCATATCTATCTAAAGCAGGAATTGCTGAAGCTCTCCACACAACAAAATACAATAGCACATAACTTAGTTAAACTGGACAGATGAAAGATTGATACAATTCTATAAAGTCTCAAATATTCTGTATTTAAACCCAACGATCATGAAAATGTTTCATGGAGAACACATTTCACCGGCACTCCTAGAGTGAATGGGATTCTGATGGATAAAATTTTACAAAAGGTATTCTAGACGGAGGTGGCAGTCTGAGGAAACACGACTGGAAGTACTAACACAGATGGGTATTAAATTAAATGTATACAGTGTGATATGATTTACACAAAACCCCAGGGGCATGTTTTCAAGAGTTTTAAATATCAAGTTATGTCTAGATTTACTCTGCAATAATCTGGGTGATGCTGAAGATTTAGAAGCAGTAGAATGACAAAATATATATTTGGAAAGAGATAGTATGCCATACTTCACTATAGCAGAGAATATATCTTTTAATACCAATAATATATTGGAATAATATTCCATCCTCTTGCCTTTTTTCACTGTAAGCTGTGGACAGCACATTAGGACAATGATTCTTTGCAGTTTTATAACTATGTATTAGATAATTTTTAAATGGAGTATCTACTTCATTCTAGCAAATTATTTTAAGCACTTTAGCATTCTAAACAAATTTCCCTTTTAAAAATGTTGCTTGAAAAATGATTCTTGCATTCTGAGAAAACTCTTGTCTACTACTAGCAACCTGAAAAACATTCCTATAAATGTTAAAATAAAATTTATTCTCAACTGTATCAAACCAAACAAAGGTTAAATATAACAGATATTTGCAGTGTAAAGACATTCTACTTCTAAGGATATAATTAACAACCTTTTTAAAAAAAATGAATGTGTATGTTAGTAAAATGTCTTCATAGAATACAGTGACCTGGGAAATAACAGTTAGAAGCTGCTTTCCATTAGTAATAGCTCAGACATAAACCTTTCTCCTTTGTCCCATATTTTGCAGAATCTGTCTACATATGTCTAAATATTCCATTCTGTTCATAAGGGAATTTCTCTTCAGATAAAGTATCAAATGGAGATATTAAAATTTCACCTTCCTTTTAATATAAATGAAAGTCAAACATATGTGACATTTCAGAAGAGGAATGTGGTAAGTGGTCATGAAGGTACTATAAATCTCATATTTTTGTCATAAATTACTAAAAGTAATCTCCTATAAACATATTATCAAAATTTAGATACTGAATATGCAATTTAATTCTGTACATCAGACACACAATTCTGGAACATGTTTACCATCACACATTGCAGCAGATATGGAGATATAATTTTAATAAATATATTGTCCTTTACTTCAAAGAACTAAAGCTTCCACAGGGACATTACTAAAAGAAGGATTCCATAGGAATCATGTGACCCTTGAATACATTGTTTCTAACTCATTTTATGAAGAAAATTTGAATAACTAACATGATGAGGCAGTAAACTTTGCTAGCTCTGCTAATGGATATTGTTAAATATTCTGAAAATCCTCCCAAATTTTTTAATGAACTTCTAGAGGTGACTAGAGATGGAGCCTGAACATTATGCATGTGGTGCATATACTCTACTACCAGGCTACACCCTTCCACCCTTCCCCGTAACTGATAATGATTAAGTGTAGTGAGCTCTCGCTCACTGTGTTCAAAGTCCTATAGGAGGACTCCCTGTGAACTCTTTGCTTTCATAATTTATCAAGTGGATTTTCCTATTCTCCTTAAATTAATGAATCAAAGCGGAAAGTATTTACAATATCAAGTGCCCCATAGCTTTGTGTAAATACAGCTCAATTAATGGGGCTTATAATTTACTGTATGAAATAATTTAATTATACTGTTTTTTTTGGAAACAGAATCATGAGAAGTGACACTGATTTTATTTTCAAAGAGGTAAAAAAAAATCCTGTAAAGTAGAAACAAAACCATGTAACTACTGTCTTTATTGGTTTGCTCTAGAAATATATGTAATATTTATTTGATGCCCAATTTACCACAATTTGGTAGCATTATTCTTTTTATTTAAAATTCTTTTGCATGTATAGTGAAGTGATGTCATTTTAATAATTTATTATTTATTTCCCCTTCCTCCCCTCCTCTCATTTCCCTCCAGCTCCCCCACTCACCCTTCTTCCTCCCTCTCCAGTTCTAAAAGAGGGCAGGGTACCCTGCCCTGTGGGAAGTCCAAGGCCCTCCCCATTCCATCCAGGCTTAGGAAGGTGTGCATCCAAACAGACAAGGATCCCAAAAAGCCAGTACATGCAGCAGAGACAAATCTTAGTGTCATTATCATTGGCTTCTCAGTCTGCCTCAACTGTGAGCCACATTCAGAGGGTCCAGTTTGATCCCATACCTGTTCACTCCCATTCCAGCTGGATTTAGTGAGCCCCCATTAGTTCAGGCACACTGTCTCAGTGGGTGGACCAACCCCTCATGGTCCTGACTTCCATGGTCATATTCTCCCTCCTTTAATTAGCAGTATTTTCAAACACTATATATTCTAACTCTTCTTTTCAATTTATTATACCATGTGCATGAGGATAGCATATTAAATTATAAACTGATCATGGCTTTATGTTTTCCATACATTTAAAGCTATATGTAAAATTCATGTTTTAATATGAATATATTTTATTACTGAGTCCATTTTCCCAATTTTTATTCTAATAATGCTTTTTGATTTAATGTCTATTTTCATGTTTTTAAAATGGTTCTTTTCTTTTTGTTAACATTTGCTTGTAAAAGATTTTTATCTCTCAGATTACATATTTTTGTATGTTACATATGTCCTCTATAAGCAAAATAATTTGGCATTTCAGTTTATTATTTGCTTCTAATTGAAACATGTTACCTGGTCCATGTTTCACTGAAAAGCTACCATACCTTGTGGTATAAGAAGGCCAGTTTTTCTTTTAGTTTTGTTTTTCAGTTGTAGAAGTGAAATTGACCTATCAGTAGTCAAGGTGTTAGAAAGGTTGTTTTTTCCCTACATTAGAGAGAACATGTGTCCTGTGTTTTATATCTGTACGTGGTTCTGGTGGTTAATTGGCAATCACTGAGATTCCTTAGTTGGGAAAGTATCAATATGACTTCTGACTTCACCTTTAAATGTTTTTTTCTTCATGTTTATCTGAAAGTCTACTTTTTACAAATTTGTATAAAATATATTTTAAAATGCTTAATTGTTTTATTACTTAATTAAATACAAAGCAAATGAAACAAAATACAAATTATCAACTTGTATTTTTCTTTCATTTGCTTTGTACTTTATTTACTATCGCAATACAGGTCACATTAGATTAGTGCTCTATCACATTGTAGTGTATCCTCCCCTTATGTGATATTTCAGTAACTACCCTATGTATAAATAAGGACTCATTCTTATGTGCTACGCTTGAAAAATGGTTGAACTGCATTTCATCTCAAACAAAGTAGTTAATCTATTTAAACTTCATATAAATCTTGATAAACTTTTTTTCCATTTTTTCAGTAGTATCGTTTTGTGCACAAAGTTACTAATTTTAAAGCATCAAATTGCTGTCCTAAGTAACTATTTTCTTTTCCTTGATCATAAATGTGCCTTCATTTTCATCAAAATTTTAATGTTTAAGTAGTTTTCACATTTCTTAATCTTTACATCACATTTTATTTATGATATAAGGAAGTAGATTCTCTTCCCATTAATATTTGAAAATGCTATTGTGCATTGAGCCTATATGCTTTCTTGCCATAAAAATTATATCAGGTTCAAAAGAGCTCCTCATGTTTTGTATGCTTAGGAGAGCTATTCATGAGGACTGGGATCTGGTAACTACTGTGCAAGAGAAGCATTACTTCAACAAGAGTTATATTATACTATAAATTCCCTATGATGGCATGATTTGAATTAATTAAGGGTTTGCAAGATAAGTAAGATTCACTCTGAGTCATCATTCAAGTGGATTTAGCCTGAATGGCTTAAAAAAAAAATCACAGGAAGGGGCAGGTTGGTCACAATTCCATGGTCCATGTTTCTATGTATGATCTGCTCCTGAAAAATCTACCCCCATATTCTCAGCAGTGTTTTAAAACATTATATAAGAAAACAACTTAACTGCTCTTTATTTGGTTTCCATCATCTCATAACTACTTGTGTGGAAAAAAAATCAGATGTGGGTTAAGGGATTTGGGGCTGTGTTGGTGTCCTACTCCCTCTGCTGGGACTAGCCTGGTTATAGAAGAGACTGGGTCAGGCTCCATATCCTGTTTGAAATCTTCTCTGTGGTCACTCTTGTAGATTCCAGTGTGTTTCCACTGAAATAGCTTTTCACATATCCCCATAGAAGCCCCCTGAATCCAGTCATCTCTCCTATTACACTCTCCCTCCACCCCACATTCCAACCCTGGACTAATCCTTCCTCTTTCCATCCTCATTCACCTCACTTTACTCAAAAAAATCTAAGTTTCTACTTCCAAGGAAAGTGAAGCCCTTCTTGTTACTTAGCCTCTTTGAGTCTGTGGACTGTAGCATGGTAATCCTTTATTTAAGAGCTAATACCCATTTATAAATATGTACAGACCATATTTTTCTTCAGGGTCTGGGCTTTACCTAATTCAGATATTTTTTTTATAGATCCATCCATTTGCCTGAAAATTTCATCGTGTCATTGTTTTTATTAGAAGTATAACTTTCAATTGTATAAATATGCTTCAATTTTTATTCATTTTTCAGTTGAGGGACATCTAGGATGTTTCCAGTTTCTGACTTTTATAAATAAAGCCACTACGAACATAGTTGAGCAAGTGTCCTTGCGGTGTAATGGAACGTCCTTTGCGTATATGACCAATAGCTGGGCCCTTGGCTAGATCAATTCCCAATATCTCACACATTGATTTTCTCAGTGGTTGTAGGAGTTTGCAATCCCTCCAGTAATGAAGGAGTGTTTTACTTGTTCCACATCCTCTCTAGCATGAACTGTCACTTGTATTTTACATCTTAGCCATTCTGATATGCATAAGGTGGAATCTCAGAGTTATTTTGATTTGCATTTCCCTGAAGGCTAAAGATGGTGAACATTTTTTTAGTGTTTCTCAGCCATTTGAGATTCCTCTGTTGATAATTCTCTGCTGAGATCTGTGCGCCATTATTATTTTGATTATTTAGTTTGTGGATATATAGTTTCTTAAGTTATTTCTATATTTTGGATATTAGCCTTCTGTCAGATGCAGAGTTGATGAAATTTTTTTTTCCTATACTGTTTGCTACTGTTTTCCTTATTGATGGTACCCTTTGCCTTACAGAAGCTTTTCAGTTTCCTGAGGTTCCATTTATTAATTGTCTCTATTTGTGCCTGTACTATCAGTGTTCTCATAAAGTTGTCTCCTGTACAATGTGTGCAGGTCCATTCCCCACTTTTTCATCTATCAGGGTCAGTGTATCTGGTGTGATGTTGAAGTCTTTGACTTCAGTTTTGCAAGAATTATATATATATATATATATAATTCTTCAAATTCAATTCTTCAAATATATATGTATATTCTTCATATATACATATGTATACATTATATATATACAAGAACTGAATAAATCAGAAGTATTTCGATAAAGAATACTATCAACCACAAGATAAAGAAAGATACTAAAGAGAAATCCCACACTAACTCAGAATTGAATATAATAATATAATAAAAGGTTATTTATTTAGGAGTAGACTCACAGATCAAAATCCTCTGCTAGAACAGGGAACAGCAACCAAATCTAGCAGCTGGAAAAGAGGCCGGACACACACTTTACATTGCCATATATAGTATAGAAGTCCATGTCCAAGTGGGCAGGTAACTTAAAGGCTACTGGCTATAGGAATTCCTACAGTACCTCTCCTTATTGTTTAAATTAGAAAGTTGTAAGCATAAAACAAAGTTATATACAATAAGAATAAATATCAAGTATAAAAATTATAATTACAACCAGCATAAATATCAAGCAAGAAACATGTAATAAATGTTTCAATAATTATCCTATCCTAATGATTTTAAGTCTTGTATAATAAATAAACTTGCCAAGTCTTGAGAGAAAGTAACTACAACTATCTAGTCTTCAAACCCATTGAAGACCAAGAAGGGAAATAATATTGCTTGAGTAAGCAGGAAGTGTAATCAAGCAACTTCCAAAATGTGTAACAAATGACAAAGACTACTGGCTACCTGGGCATTCACCAGTCTCATTTGCAATGTTGGAGCAACCAGCTTTCGCTAAGGCCTAGAGTAACTAACAGATTATCTTCACAGGCAGGATATTTCTCAAAACCGACTTACCCTGTCTTGGCCAGATTTGACAGTCTTCTTTCTTGTATCCTGCTTGTCCTACCCAGACATCATGCATTTGTCCATGGTTGATGCATGGGCAGTTCCTTGCTCAAAGGCAAGTTTTGCCAAAAGAAAACAAACTCCAAGTGGACTGTCTTCAGTGCTAAACATTCTCTTGGGAATAGATCAGTGCTGCCAGGAGTAATCGTGTCTCACATAAAACAGAACCCTCAGATATTTAAATGCCATAATCTACAGCTCTTTGAAATGGTTGAAGGTTACCTAGTTATGCAGAATACAATCTCTATGTATCTAGAGAACCTGATTAGTCTAAATATAAGTATGACAAACATAGATGACTATTGATCTATAATTCTTAATACCTATATAACTTAAAGACAAAGACTTTATATTAGAATATTACACAATAAACAACTGTGCAACAAATGAGGACAATAACCTAGAAATGTAAACAATGTACAAGTATCTTAGTCAGAGCTAGAAATGTATGCTGCAATATGATAAATATATCCTAAAAGTTTCAATGATAATATTGCCTGCCATTATATAACTTTCAAGTTTATTGATTTATTAATTAATAAAATATCAACCTGATATGGGGTCTGGTAAATTGTTTTAGGTGTAATAACCTTTATTGTTTAGGAGGTGTTATGGTTGCACAGTGGAGAGTAGCTATGCAACCTTGTGCCAGGAAGAGTCCTGAGCAGCTTTGGCTTTCTCACCTTACTACAGGTTAAATATTGAAAAATATGCTTTGCTTGCCAAATAAAAAAGCAATTAAATCAATTCCATACATGAAGCAAAAAACTCAGAACTCACAGGCAGGAAGCATAAACTGGAAGCCTTGCAAGTCACCATGTTTCAGGAAATGGGGCAGTGGGGGTGGGAGGCATCACACTTGGGAAATTTCCAAATCACTGCATGAAGTAAGCTTTGCTGTGGCAGTAGTTCTACAAAACAAAAACAAACAACAACAACAAAAACTTAGGTAAAAGCAAGCCAATCGGGTGTGTGTGTGTGTGGGGGCTTTCTGGGCTGTGGACCTACGTCATTAAGCCAGTCTACCCAGTAGGTGTGGAGTCTCAGGCTCCACATTGTGCCAGGTGAAGAAGGATGCTAAAATATAAATCCCACATTAGCTCAGAATTGAGTATAATAAAAGGTTATTTATTCAGGGGTAGATACACAGATCACAATCCTCTACTTGTATGAGGAACAGCAAATGAATCCCGCAGCCAGAAGAGAGGTTGGACTCACTTTACATTGGCATATATAGTATAAGAGGCCACACCCAAGCGGCGAGTAACTTAAAGACTACCGGTGATATTAATTCCCATAGCAACAAGATACTTGAAAGTTTTGAAAATTTATAAATTAAAACATTTTACAGCATACATCATTTATTGGGAAAAGTTTGTATTTACATATATAGTATATATATTTAAGTACTACAATAAGTATTTAGATACTGTCCTCATAAAGCATCTCACCAACTGAATACAACAATAACCCAATAAAAGACTATATGCAAGACTGATAACCTACAAATTCCTTTGTAAATATATATCATTCAGACATTTACAATAATCATTTGAATTATTTTTACTCAATGGTTGTGTATAAAATCTTTTCCATTATAATTTTGTACTCTTGAGATTTTTGTGTATAACATTAAAGATAAATATACCCAACACCATTTCCTTCTTCAATTTCTCCAGTATCATCTCTAATACATCCCACTTTCCATTTTACTTCTTCTTTTTCTTTTTGTGATAACCCACTAAGTCTAACCAGAGCTGCCGCTACAAGCCTGTACCGGGGCCATGTATGAGAGTAGAGTGATTGTATCAGGTTGCTTAGATTCTAATGAATGGTTCCTCTTCTTCCCACAAATATCACCTGCTAGCAACTTTTCATTAAGAGAAAGAGGCTGGTGATTTACTGTTATAGTATTTCCTTATAAAAAATATTGTTCAATTTGCCAACCTATGCCTTCCTTCTATCTGCTTTGAGTAGATTATCTGTCTGTTTCTAGCTTGAGGTCCTTACAAATAACACTACTGATAAAAATGTCTCATGTCTCCTGTGCATAATAACAAGCTTGTTTTAAATTCTCTAATTTCATCAACAGAAAAAGATATCCAATTAAAATTATCATTGATAATTAAGTTCATAGTCATAATGGGGTTTTTTGCTTCTTAGAAATTAAGTAGATAGGCTTCATAATGTTAACTTTATGCAATATTTGAAAGTATTCCCATTCCCATTTCATCAAATTAAAAGAGAATCTGAATATTCTTTAAAGAGTAAAACATCTATGAAGCAGCAACGTAATATTAACTTTTGTGTAGATGATACACACAAACAATCATGCTTGGGCACATACATGCATTTCTTACACTTATGATGATAGTAAAAAAGAATATGACAGATTTCTTTTTGTTTAAATACTTTACATAAGTTTTCTATCAATGTCAAATTAGCACAAATTTGGTAGCTTACCCTGTCTCTATATATTATCTGAAAGCTCTTGTAGATTGATACTCTAAGCACAAGCTAGTTGGGTTTCTACGCTAAATTGCAAGAAGGGTGTTGGACTAGTTGAATTTTCTGAGCTCGTGAATTGGTGAAAACTGATTTCCAAGCCTCCTCTGATTATTGGAAAAGTTATTTTCTCACATTAGTATATTGAAAATTAGCACTGGGAACAGAGAAACTCTGTTCCGTGCTGTCTAAGAACAGGGAAAGCTTGAGCCCTCTTTTAAAAGCCTTCACTGATATATAATACCCTCAGGGTAACTATATGCATATTCAAGGTCAAATTAATGGTTTCACTTGGCTCTGTAAAATTATTCTATTTTTTATATATTTATCAATTAGAGCGGATGGCATTATGCAATCCAATAGGAGAAGATTAGACACTAGAGAGTGGAATGATAAAAACACATAATTACATCTAACACACATTATATTTTCTTCATATTTTTTATTATAGTGACTTTTTGCAAGATATATTCCAACATTGATTAAACTGTCATTCACTTGAGTGCTAAATTTTAATAAACATCTAGGCTGTATATGTTGGGGTTTGAGACTGAAAACCTGGGCTTTTGCTTTCTTATTTAAAAGTCAATGATTTACAGAATTTGGAACAAGATGAAAATTGGGAACATGACTTATAAGGGATAAGGTGTCTGGCTCTGTTTTCTAATCCCTAGAGATAAATAATGGATATTAGATTTCTCTCATTTAAAAATCAAACTCTCAGGAGCCTTGGTACTTGACAACTGAAAAACAGTCATTTACTCAAAAGTGGCCATTACTTTATGCAATAACAAATAACTGTGAAGTTGCTTCCAAGTTTAGATAACAGAGGCAGCCAAGAAATGGAAAGCAACCATTTTGTTGTCTGAAAACCACCCATTTCCTTCCTGTCCTTCAGAGTTTGCATTCCCAGTTACTTCATGTTAGTCAGTGACTAATTGTGCCTTTATCTATCACTGAAATGGTACACATTCCTTGAAAATACTGCAGCCCAACCAAATTGAGCATCTTCTAAGAGGCTCAAATCATTTGTATATATTAGTTAATTCCATTCTATTGATTAATTGACCAAAGCCTAATTTAATTAAGCCAACCAGCTCTTTTGAGTATCCTGCATATTTTTCATGAAATCAGAAATCTTTCTCCTCTTTTTAACCCTACTTTCTCACAGTCAGAAAATATAGGTTCTTGAAGCAATGAGTAATTTTTTTTATAAAACTTTCCTTCCTTAGCTAAAATAAAAAATGGATTTCCTAACTTACTATCAAAAAAGTGCCTAAGGGTATATGCTTAGTATGCTTACTCATTTCAATATCATAAAACATTTGGGTATTTGTTTTTGTTTTTCAATTGAATTGTAGCCCAGAGCAATAACTGTCAAAATATTGTCAATTAGTACACAATTTTTACTTTTGTTACTTAAAGCTAACACCAAAAAATTAGTATGAAAGAAATTTACATTATTTTTAACTTTTGAACATTTTTTTGAAAATATGCCCTTTTACACACATATTAGAGATTCTGTAACTGTATAGACTTGTACATTATATATTCATTATACTCATCTATAATTATTTATATTTGGTGTTCTAATACTTTTGAAATCATTCTGTATATTTAGTTTAGACTAGCATGTATTTGAGTAGATGGTATTTTTCAAAATAATAATTTAAATAATTTTCAAGAAAATTCAAGTTGCTAGAACAACCCCCCCAACAAACTGAAAAGCTTCTTTTTCTAGGCAGGTGAGTAATAATACATCTTCAACCTCTTTATTTGGGGCATTAAGCCAAATAGATTGGGACTTTAAGGCCAGCCTGGACTATGTATAAAAACTCTGAAAGAAGGAATCAAAGAAGGAACAAAGGAAAGAAGAGAAGGAAGTAAATAGAAATAGCCTTCGTCATGCCTCCACCTTTGATCATCAAGGTCACCTTTATGTCCAAGATATCTGCTAAGGTTTCAGGGATCATACCTAACAGAGAAAGGATAGGCAGAGTGTCTCGTGTCTCTATTATTTTTCTTCAAGCCTTCTCTGAAGTTCTCGACATTTTCTTGAACATCGTTGGAGGTAATGGTTTGCACGGCTATATCTATCTCCCAAAGAAAGCAGAGAATGAACTATGCTGGAAACAGCAATCGATGCAGCTGGAGAAGTGGAGAATGGATTTAGGAATGGAAACCAGCACTTCACTGTGCTCACAGCTCTGTTTGCACGCACAGACACAGATACACACTCACACGTGCACACAATAGGTGTATATGTAGACTTATATTTGTGAAAAGTTCATGGTTATCTGCTTTCTCGCTAAGTCCACGTCTGGTTTAAACTACTTCATGATTCATAAGCAAATATGCCCCAGCTTCTCTGAGATTGTACCAAGGGAAGCAGCAGGCTCCACCCTAACCTTGACAGTGAGGATGCAGCTGTGTCGGTTGCCACTGATAGAGTATCCATCCTTGGTAAACGGTTTAAGTAAGGGCTCAAGTGCATGCTACGCAAATAAATCTCTCTTACTCTTAATTTCCATCCTTGGTTAGTGTACTGTTGAATTTCAAGGACACATAAGTTCGAGTTTCAGTCCCAGACATATACAAATCATGCATATTTTACTGAAAGCCATTCCCCCCCCCCCCAGAAAACAGTATCTTACCCCAAATACAGCATTATCTTCTACATGCTCATATGTTCTTTATGTCCTTAATATTTAAGAGTTTGGAGAGAGAAAGGAAGAGGGAAAGGGAGAGGAAGAGAGACAGAGAGAGAGACAGAGAGTGAGAGAGAAGTTAACACATTCCCATCAGTGCTATGAGAGCTTCCATATGGTATTAGTTTGTCAAAATATTTCTGTAGGCGTGCTGCCGGAACTTTCTGCCCACACACATATTTAGTAGTTAAGCCATCAGTAATTCCGCTGGTTCCTTCAAGGAGTGAGCATCTTTCTTTTCTACTCCAACCCATTTTTTTTTAAAAAATATCATCTTAGTGGGTCCATTTTAGTCAGCAAGTTTCACTTGGAAGTATCTAGGCTACTACAGCAACTACAATTTATCAAGCTACAGCTTTAGCTACATTTATTTTCACACAGAATTTCTATATTTCTAATTATCTGAATTATCTCATACAATGTCTTCAGGATTGACATCTTTCTGTTTTACTCTGAAACTGTACTTCTATAAATGATTTGGCAACAGCACAACAAAGTCAACATCACCCAGAGACCATAATTTGAAGAAATACTTACCAACAGAGGGAAATTGGAGCTTGGTGTATAACAGGACATCAGAAATGCTCAAGCATTTCATTATTAGAATTTCAAAAACTTAGATAAAGAACTAATTTGATGTGTTATCAATTGATTATTATATGCACATCACACCTGTCTTCTCAACCATTATTTCTTTGAGTTGAAAACTTGGGATATGGAGAGTTGATTCGAAGTTAAGGATAATGTTGCAGTCTAGAGAGATGGCACAGTAGTTAAGAGCACTGGCTGCTATTTCCAGGGTCCTGAGTTCAATTCCCAGCAACCACATGGTGGCCCACAACCATCTATAATGAGATCTGATGCCCCTTTTGAGACTGTGGGCATATGTGCAGGCTGAACACTGTATACATAATAAATAAGTAAATAAATATTTTTTAAAAGAGAAATGTGTTTAAAAAAAAGAATAATGTTCCTACGGGGAACCCAAGTTCATTTCCTAGGTCACCATCAAGTAGTTCACAATTACACACACCATCTTATTTCCAGCTTCTAATTTCAATGTTTTTATGTGTTTGGTGGTGGGGGCAGTTTTTATCTGCCCTTTGAGAATTTCATGCCATGTATTTTGGACATATTCATCCCTTAGCCTAACCTACTCACACTCCTTTGTGTCTTGTTCTTGCCTTTCAACTCCAATTTGTGCTGCCCATAGACACTTCGATGTGCAGCCTTGAATGGGAACTTACATGGACCTAGTAGGGACCACACTCTTAAAGAAAACTAACTCCCTCCCAGAAGCTACCAATTACCGACAGCTCCTAAACTAGGGGTATACTCTGCACACCTTTCCTCTCCATGCGAGGATCTTGTTTTGCCTGAGCTGAGCTTGCTTTGGTCTTGTCAGACTCTCACAACCACTTTGAGTTCTTATGTGCAACTGCCCTGCTGTGTCTCATAAACATTGATTCCTTGCAGTCATCCACAGCCTCTGGCTCTTAGAGTCTTTTTGCATCCTCTTTCTCACGGATCCCTGAGATTTCAAAGGAAGAGGAGTAATGTAAATGTCCTGTTTGGGACAGAGTAATCTACAGTTTCTTGTCTTCTGCACTTTTATCAGCCATGAATCTCTTTGAAAATCATTATCTATTGAAGCTTCTCAGATAAGAAATAGGAGATGCAATAATCAGTAGGTGTAATGATAAGTCATCGGGAATCAATGTAGTATCATGCTCTCTTAAATTAATAATAGCAGGTTCTTTTCTATGGTATATTGACTTGTCTTAGGCTTTTGTCATAGGTTCTTGACACAGATAAAGGTGGCAAGAAAATCTATGAGTATTTATCTTATATCAATTAGATTGACTAAGATCAGAACAATAAATAATGATAAATGCTAGCATAGACGCAGAGGGAAATTATTCAACGCTGATGAGTGTGAAAAATTAATGGTGCTGCTACTGAAACAGTGTGGAAGCTTCCCATAAGACAGACGTGGAACTACCACAACTCTTGAGAACAAGCCCAAAGGACTCTATGTCTTTCTATGAATATGTATCCTCATCCATATTTATTGTTACTCCACTCATACTATCCAGAATATGTAAACAACATGCAGATCTATCAGTTGATGAAGGGACAATCAAAATGTGATACATTTCCATGATGGAACTTTCATTACATTGCTCTTAAAATTGAAAATATGATATTATTAAATAAAGGGATATTGCTGGAAATAACCATTCTGCTATTGATATCTTCAATAATGATTTAAGCCGTATTTACTGTATTTTTGGTTCAAGGATTCGGTTTGATTCTTAAAACTACTTTCATCTTTCTGTTAACTTTCCTAGTTAAAATGTTGAATAATTCCTGATCTGTAAGTTCACTGAGTTTCTTTAAAGAGTAAATTTATGTTTTCTCACCCAGATTTGTGAGTGCTGACTGATTGTATCATTTTTCTGGTTTCTCTGTTTGACCGTTAGGTGAGACCATGGTTCCCTCTACATTCTTGACATTTATGGGTGTGCAGCATTATTTGGATATGAAAAGTTCAATATTTATTTAAATCTTAATTTTACTTTTGATCTACCCACCTTTCCAGAAATTCTTATCTGACTGCTAAGTCTATAGTCACATCACTTAATTTGGCACTAGATGGCACCCTAAGTCTAAGTTTATAATGATTCTACAAGGTATGTTAACACCAGCCCAACACTAGTGGGTAATCCAAGTGCATGTGTGTTTAAAGTCTGCAGTGGAGGTGTTGTTTCACACGAAAAGAATGGATAACTAAAGAGGGCTGTCCACCCCTGGCAACCTCACCTGGCACCAGTGTATTCGCATGCCTTGTCCATGTTCACCAGTATTACGGTCAGGCACATGGATTTCTAATGTTGGGCAGAATTGCTGAAGTACCAGCTTCAGGTTCTTAGGTCTTCCCATAGCTACCAGTGGGCACAGACATAAAATACTGCTCCATGCAATCAACTCATAGTTTGGCAAGACCAACAAAACTCTGAGCTAGGACAAAGACCCACAAGGCTAGCAGCTGTTGTTGAGTAGAGTCACGTGGCCAATTTCATTGCAACCAGTCTCAGGTGATTCTGGAAAGAAAAATCTAAGAACCACATCTCTTTGGCAATAAATGAGCTTTTCTGTTTTTTTTTGTTTGTTTGTTTGTTTGTTTGTTTTGTTTTGTTTGTTTTTGTTTTTTTTTCATGGGCCTGGGCAGGGAGAATACAAGATTGTATTCAGTTTAAGATTTCAGCAGCCTACCACAGTGTCCTAAAGCAAAGGTGCTATGCCAGGTTCTACCCCAAGTAAGCAGATTCTCACACCATCCTTTGTTATCAAAATTGTGAGAGATATGAAGGGAAGCAAAGTATTAATTTCAGATTTGTAGACACAATTTCCCATATAGTTTTTGGAAGGCTTAGGCTGTAGGTCCACTCCAAGACTGAAATTAGGCTGATAAAACATGGGCCTGAAAATGAAACTCAATCCGCACTTGGTATGAGAGGACATTCAAAGGCTCTGTTTCTGATCTTTTGCCTGTGTACAATACAATGTTGTCACTTCTCTGGTGTGACTGTCATCACATGACCTAGAATTGAACTTCAAAGTGTCACAGTGCTGTGGTGATTCATGTGCTTATTGAGTTCCTTTCTCTCTGAGGTTGGAGAAGAGTTTGCAATTGCAATCATGATGATACCTGGATAATGCTTGTCAAGCGACACAAACTGTGGGCACTGGTCTGGGCTTCTGGTCATGAGACACTGTCACACATTAGGTTACACTGTGTAAGGCTTGCTACTAGGTTCAGCTCTGAGACAAATCCTCTTCTTTTGCCAAGCTGAATGCATCTCGGTAGCTATTTAGAGTTTTATTCGGGTTTAGGAAAACATCGATTTCTTATTTGCTCCTTAAATATGATTTATTATTTTACTAAGACCAGTTACTTTCTCAGGTCTCATCTAGCTTGATTTGATCTCAGCAGGGTAATTTGGTCTGTGGACTAGTTGCACAAATTTGTATACTGGTAAGGAGAAAACTGGTAGAGAATTATATCCAGATTACTTCTTATTGTAGCTTTTCTTTGAAAAATGTAAATTACAGATGCAATTGTGTTAATTATGTACAATATCATATTTTTAATTATATTCACATTAGGAAAGATGAATATGTATTAATTAATAATAAAATAAAACAATAAATATATTAACTAATAATAAAACTGACTATACTTATATATATAATTCATTACTCTAATTATCAATTATATGTGAATATTTAGGAATCAGTCTCTTCATTTTTCAAAAATACAATGTCACATAAATATTAAAGTCCCCATAATCTATACCTATTTTTTCAAATATTTTAACATTTTATACCCTCTCAAGTTGTCTTAACCAAGGTAACATCTGTGGATTAAACTTCTACATTCTCAGAACTGTAAATGACACAATAGCATTGCATGGTAATTTAATTAAAATATATTTTGCATGCTGCTTTATGATGCCTCTTCCTGCATCTTGTGTCCACTGGTAACTAATTTTCTTGTGTAGAAATGCAGTAGAAAGAGAAACTCTTAAATGAGTTGTAATCTTAGAAATCTAGTAATGTTTAGTTCTTCACACAGATTCAGAAAATGCATCATTCTGTGAGAAAGAATCCAAGTTCTTTTGATTCTGTTGCTTCTTGTGAAAAAAATATGTTTCACAGGTGTGGGGAGAGAGTATCTGCTAATATCACAGAAAAATATGTGTTCTCTTAAGATTCTACAGACCAACAGTTCTTCATCTGAAGACCAACCACCTGTGACCATTTTACAAGGAAGCTTTCTCTTCCTTCACCATCATCCAACATTCTCCCCACATGCCATTTTTTATGCAAGAAAAATAATATGATGTTCCCTTACCTCACTATGAAACTTAAAATCTATAAATTGGGAAATGCATTGTCATATACAAGGTAGTATCAAATTATGTAACTATTTATTTTCTCCCCAGATTATTTATACTGAGACATTACTGGTTTAATTACTACAAATTTTAGGTACAATTTTTCTCTTTTTCTACATGCATCAACTCCTTTAAAAAGCACTTCACTTATTTCTGAAAATCCATGTGCAGAACTTGCAGTTCACAGAAATAAATTGAAGGAAACACTTGAAACCTGTTCCAGCTGACTGCTGTTACTATTCTAAATTACTGATGTCACAGCACTGTTGGGAATCTTAAATTCTTCTGTGCTACGCTGCCCTTTCCACAGACAATTTTCTGTGAGGAAATGCGTTCATCTCAGTTACTGGTGGTTTTTCTCAAGAGTGATATATTTCTGATGAAATTATAAATTCTCAGTGAGGGACAAAGTTCCCAGCAAAAAAAAAGGGGACATCTGATCCCACCACTAAGAGAACAGTGCTGGGTATTTGGGGTACAGAAACCAGTATTGTTTTACTAGCAAATCAATGTATTCTTTAAGGAATACAAAGGATTTAGGATAGAACCATTTGACGAGACACAGCCATATCTTGTAAAGGAAAATCATAGATGGTATTTAAGCATACAATTTGGGTTTCTATCCAGGTAGTTTTTAATTCCATCATAAATACAATATACATAGATATCTGAAATTCTGTGCATTAATTATGTTAAAATTTTAAATCATAAAAATCAGTATCCTCTTCTGCGTTACAGATTATATTCATAACCTAACATTCTTGCTGTGTCCTTAATTTTTAAAATAACTTACAATTTGTTCACCTCTTCTTTGTTTACTTATATTACTGTCAGTGAATTAATATATCTACATCTGGAATTCTATTTCAATTAAAAACATATATAAATAAATATATAAATAAGAATAATCACTCACATACATGACTAGAAGCCATCCTGATCTAGGCAATCCTGTAGGCAGATTCTGATCACACAATTCTAGAAGGCATGGACTTGGCAATTAAAACTAGGATCACGATTGGAAGTTATTAAGATAAAACATTACAATATCAAGTCATATTTTTCTTTCTTTCTTTTTTTTATTACTTTTTTTCCTCCAGCTTATTCCAGGTACTCTCTTTCCAACTCCCCACGTTTTTTTCTTTGATTATTATTACTATATCTAGATATCTGCTGTGCAGTAAGTTACATTTAAACAATTAGTAATTATTAAAAGTTATTTCTGCTGATGAACAAGCACCTCTGTTAATTATAACACATTCCATGATATTTCAGTATCCTCTAAATATACAAACCAATATACTATTGTGCATGGAAATTCTAAAGCTATTTTATTAAATACATTATATGCAATAAATCTTTCATGGTTTTTATTATCATCAATGATATACTTTCTGCAAATGTGAAAACACAAAATAATAAATTTATTTTGAAATTAAAAAAATATATATCTACATCTGACTTTATTTTTGAAATGAAAAAATATATATTTTATGTGTCATCACATGATGATTAAAAACCATTTGAAGGAACTCTGCGAGTTACCAGAGGAGAAAAGTAATTAGCAATAACACCTAGCTACAAACTCTGGGACCTACAAGAGTGAACTGCCTGTAAGATATACTAGTAAAATAGCACAAACATAAAAGTAACAAATCCCTTTTTGGAATTCATTTGCAATCCATTCTATAAGATTGAAGCAATATCTGACACTGCTAAATAGGCAATGAATTTAAGATTAGGCAGTTCATGGATCTGCAGAAAAGCCTATTGTTCTGCTAAAGGAGTAGTAATGATTCTTAATGTCATGGACAAGAGGATCACTCAATCCTTCTAAGTCAGGATTCTTCTTGCAATAGATGATAATCAACACAGAGACCCGTAACTGGACAATGTGTAGAGAGGAATTGATTTTGGACCACCCATTCCTAAATGTCTTCATCACATTCAGGGGTCAATGCAGAAGAAGAGGCAAAAAGATTTTAAAGAACTGGAAGTGGCAGCTGATTCCAAGGAAACAGTGCCATCCAGATACCACAAGATCGGTGCACCCATGAACTCACAGAGACTGTGACAGCATGCTCAGGATCTGGACAGGTTACAGCCAGACAAAACTGGGAAGGAGAAAAGGACACAAATTTCCACTCCTAGCCAAGAAGTTCTTTGCAATTGACATCCATTGGAGAAAGGGAAATTAATTTTCCTCAAAGGATGTTCAGTGGCTATATTAAACACACTGTTTGATAGGTCTAGTACTTGGAAATTGTTGGCCAACACAAAGCAGATTCCACTTTATTTTTGTGTTGTTTGTTTCATTTTGGTAATTTTTGTCTTATTGGGTTTTATCTGTTTGATTGTCTTGATTTTTTGCTTTAGAGATAAGGGGTGGAGAGAGAACATGAAATTGTATGAGTAGGATGGTAAGGAAGATCTTGGAAGAGTTGGGGTGAGGATTGAAGGTGATAAAAGTATGTTATGTGAAAAATACTTTAGAAAGCAAATTCTCATCAATGTGAAGTCAGACAGAACATAACGATCTCCTTTGAATAAATTTAAGTTTTTATACTATCCTCACCTCAACTTAAGATTCCTAATTTTCAAATAAATCACCTCTTCATGTTGTGCTCAATAAATGGTAACTATGGTGTTATTATTTTATTTTTATGTTTATCCAGTTTTTTAAACTGTACAACTGTAATAATTTGCTTATGTGGATATGTATGGTAAAATACATGCTAACATTGATCAGGCATGAAAATATTATATAATGGGGTACTGAAATTTAAGGACCCAATTGAATGGTCTAAATTTAAGTATCAAAAGGAACATTAAGCTAGAATTATTTTCTTTTCCACTTTTTGTTTTAATTGTGTTTTTTTTTCTATATAGATGTTACTTTTCTAAGGTTCAATTTGCTTAGCATTGCAGGAATCTTTTGATGGATTTTAACTAATCATTTCCAATATGACAATGAATTTCAAAGTATTAAGCATCAGGAGATCATATATGTTATATTTTCACACCTAAGTATGATAGATATACTCATAACATTTTTGGTATGCCTTTTATGGAGACAGTGGTTTTAATTATTTGTGTTTGATGGGGAAGAGCTGTATCAGTTGTTATGGGCACTTTGTGCCTCAAAGTACCTAAGTTTGTTTCTTAGCACTAGTGTAAGGAGGTTAAGCATAGCCTGTGAGTAAAACATCCAGGAATCAATGCTCTTAATGCCATGCACAGGCACTTGCTCACACAGACACACAAAAATTAATATAAGTAAATAAATACATTGTAAGTTTTCTAGGGAAAATTAAGTAGGTAGAAAACCAAAAAAAAGTATTTAAAGTTAAACAGCTAATTTTGTATCACTGAATAAAATACTCTTGTCAGGATTTTAAACACTTCAATATCTCATTCAGTGAGTCATCAGCATCAGTGGACATCATGTTTTTTGCCTCTGGGTACCAACTTGAACAACTCTACACTAGCTGATATGTTAGAACTCTCCTGAAAGAAGTCAAGCAGCTGCATGGGAAAGCAGCAGCTTCACTTCTGGCAAAATGGTTTCTCCAGTAAATATATTATAATCTTTGTTGTTTATAAAATCTGAATTTGCTTTGAAATCCTACTAGTTGCCAAATAAACACTGGCTCTTCAGCTTACGTTTTATAACAACTGCAAGCAGAGATTTGTATGAAAAAATCATTTTGCAGTGTATGTGGCATTTTCTTCTTTGCTTATACATAAGTAACTTTGTGTCTGAGAGGAATTTTCTTGAAAGGACTTGTAATGCAGAGATGTGCAGAAATTATCCAACGTGCTACAATGATGTCCCTGCTTGAAGTGCTACTACATCCCTTCTAAAATTCTTACCAAAACCTCTTTGTGCAATTTACATTCTGCTATTTCTAGAGAGCAAGAAACAGATGTTTGTAAATCTTATTTGCCTAGATTAGACATCAGTGTGTTGCAATGTTTATA
>NW_026067913.1:1831714-1905729 GCF_014885135.2 Alexandromys fortis | reverse complement strand
CTTGTTGAGTAAATTCCATTTAGTCAATTCCTCAGATTAAAAAGCTTGACGAAATCATGGCTCCTGGCAGAATGGCCTACAAGCTGCTGGGAAGGCAGCAAGGTGAAAGCAGCTAGTGTTACCAAGAACGGGGCCAGCGGCAGGCCTCTCACTAGCTCCACAGCATCCTGCAGCAGACACATCATCTCCTACAACAGCAACACTCAATGGATTGTACAAGCATCTATTTTCCTTAAGGAAACTGTTGGATTCCTAGAGAAAACAAAGCCCTTTGTCCAAAATTAGTACTATAATTTCTTTCCTTCGTGGTTTCTTAACGTGTTGACCCTCAAAAATGTTCGTTAGTCTGAAGGCGATTTTGGCTGCTTCCAAGTTTGCCACTCGGGAGATGGAATTACGTTCCTCTCCTCCTTTAGTTTTTGGTATCATTGAAACCCAGACACTCCCTTTCAGTGATGCCTCTGCTATCCCTGTCTCCTTTGTGCTCAGTCATTTCACTGGGTTTAAGGCATGCTCTGTGTATTTAGTTTGCAAAAATAAAACTTTTAGTACAAATTTATATTTTGTACAAACTTTTATGGCACAAGCAGCGAATCTACTCTTTTAAGAAAATATATAAATATCCTTTTCTTCTCTACAAATATCTCCAGTACCCCACCCACTTTAAAATGTTAACTGTACAGGGTCTGCCTCACTCTGCTTTATAGCTCCCCCCCCTCCAGATCGCAGATGTACTGAGGTCCCCATTTTGTTTCTCCAAATGGCTATCTCTTGGTGTAATGATAAAATTCATCAATTATTAATCATGGTGCTTGATAAGTAGATGAAAATGCTTCCTCATAGGATTCCCTATCTATTATGAAAACTAAGGGTAGTGTTCACCTTGAGCTAATAATATTGGGATACTCATTAACACAATTCATTTTTATTGATACTTGGAAATGTTAGACAGAAATTAAAGACAATGGTTAGAGAGTTTTCATGTATATTCTGAATTTATTCTGACTTTTTAAACAATCAAAACTTCAGTGTCTTGTCTATGTTGTTACTTGATACAAAAAGAAGGCCATGCTATGAAATGGGAAGCCAAATTTAAGTTCGATATAGGAAGGGACTAAAGAACTAGTTCTTTAAAAAAAAAAATCATTCCTCATTTCTTTTGTTTGTTTGTTTGTTTGTTTTTTCGAGACAAGGTTTCTCTGTAGCTTTCTTGCCTGTCCTGGAACTAGCTCTTATAGACCAGGTTGGCCTCGAACTCCCAGAGATCTGCCTGCCTCTGCCTCCCTCATTTCTTATTAAACTACTGTATACCATTGTATAGACTTTTCATCAGTGTTCTAAAAAGTGGCAATAATTTCATGGACAGTTTCTGTACAACTTCTACAAATATTCATAGATCGCCCCATTAGTACAGCCCCCCACAAGACTATATCTCCCTATGTGATCATATATAACATGCTATATATTCAAATTATGATTCTTGACTGCACTGATTATTAGTTTGACCTAGAACAATTTTGTGGTGTCTTGAAGACAGCTTGTTTCTAGATGTGATATTTTTCCGAGGCATTATCTCAGCTTATTGTATTTTGCTTTGATTTGTCCTTTTCTTTATTCTATTACAGTTACTGGCATTATAGAACTCATTAAGTACATTGTCTTTCAAAATCCTTGAAGTATGTCTTTATATTTCCTCTATTGTTCCCTTTATTTAAAATCCTGTTATGTTGCAGTTTTCAGTGGCAAGTTTGTATTAATTCTACAGTACTTTCTAAAATCTCACTTTGATCTCTTTTCTATTTTCCTAGTTTGTAACATGCTGTGTGTGCAATCACATGTGCTCTCTTTACGTGTGGTCTTTTTTTCCATATCTAGATTTTGATAGTTCATACTAAATTGATGGGCTTTAATTGTGTTTTCACTCTGAGGTATGCAACCTACTCTACTATAGGGATCTAAATGGACTATTTCTTTAAATCACAAGAGTTAAGTTGCTTTGTTTTTCTATAATGGCTATATTATATTATGATGCTATGATCTTAAAGTGAGCTTTCTACCTCTTGATGGTCAGTGAGGCAATGATGGTTTCCTGTCACTTTTAAAAAAATACCTCCATTATTCATATATATATCACAATGATACTTTTGTTCTTACCCAGAAATGTATTTTATCTGTGGTTCTCCACTCATTTTATAAGGATTTAAGTTTCCAAAGCTAGACACAGCTTTCCTCCATTCTGAAGAGAATATCCAGCTTCTTTTCTCACAGCTAATTTTCTTGTTTGTTGGCGAGAAATCTATTTGCTTCTTTGATGATGATTTTCTTTATTTTCTTGTTTTACAAAGACATTACTTTGCCCAATTTAAAATGTTTCCCTTTCTATCAGAGCCCCTTTGAGACATTCTCATTCTTCCTCGTCCTTTATTTATGTTGATGGCTCACTGAGTAAACAGTATTGTTATTTTGTTCACTTTACATTATGTAATATATTATTACATTTCTTCATTTCTAGGAAGGCTTTTAAGGTCCTCGCCACTCAGATGATTTGCCACTAGATTATGGTTTCTCTTTGTATGGCTTCTTTATGTTATCTTCAAACTGAATGTTATTTTTTAAAGAAACCTTTAGAAAATGGCTTACCATTATTTCTCCTATGTATTGATGCCTTCTTTTCTTCTTCTGAACTCCAATTATGCTTGTCTTTGTGTTTTTTGTATTGTTCTGCCCATCACTTGATTTTTGTTTATTTCTCTAGCAACCTATTTATGATGCACTTTGCAAGATCCTACATGTCTGCCCCTGACACAGACTGTATATCGATCAGAAGCTCTTTATTTGCCCACTCCCTCTGCTAGGCTGTTCATGAGTCTCCTATTTTATTTCCCCCATGCTGTGGTTTTTGATAATGTCTTCAAGAAAGATCGGACTTTACTTTTTAAGTCTGCTACTTCACTTATCATGGCTGCATGTATCATGACTGGGAGTCTGAAAATTGTGGTTCTTTTTTTTCTTTCTTTTTTTCTATTCTTGCACTTTTTTTTGCCCTGTGGAAAGGATGATTCAGTATTAGTAATTATCAAGAAAGGAAGACTTTATCAGTTGAAAATAGTAATTGTTAGTAATTATATTCACATTTAATAGTACATATATTGAAAATATTATGACATAATACTTTTTGGGAAAAAAATATGTAATGCTTCTAGAAAAATCTACATGTCTTATTTACACTCCATTAAAATTTGAGTGATATCCTGAATTTTTCTTTTGTTGTGTAAAATTCCGTATATGTTTATTTTCATATGTATATATGAGAAATTGTAATCACAATTTTATTGCTATTTTTACTTTTTTATGATTAATTTCATTCAAGGTAATAATGTGAAGAGAAAAATACTGCCATTTTTTTGGATTCAGTGTTTGGTATTTTAATAATTTTTTTAAATAGTGTTTAAAAATCTATATTCATAGCTCATCAAATATTTTATAGTGTATGGAGTTGTAAATTGTGTGATTAATTTACAGCCTCCTTACTTTTGAGAAGAAGATCCTGTTTTGTGGCCAGAATGTCAAGGTTCAACAGAGTAATGGAAGTTTCTAATAATGAATATAATGTAACCAAAATCTCCTTCAAGTGATTGCCACAGAAAAATTAAATAGCAAACATTACACTCCCCTTATGCATCAGCCAGGAAGTGAATATGCTCATATGTTTTGAACTCACTTGTGGAGAAAAGGGTTTTCAGAATTCAGATTTTTTTCTAAATGCCTATCTTTTCTGTCCCTTAGATCTATTACAGGCACAAATTCCGAGGTTTGTTGTCATTCTTTATTTGTTTGCTTTTTTGTGTTTTGTTTGGTTTGGTTTGTTGGGGTTTTCGTTGTATTTGTTTATAACTTTTTGAAGTACCTTGAACATATTTTAAAACGGCCCTTAGTTTGCAGAATGATAGCAATCTTTTGACACTTTCTCCCATTTATCCTTATATCCTGTGAAGAGTTAAATGATTTGAAGTGCCTACCACAGATTCTACTAGAGTAGGTATACTTAAAACTCATTTGATATCTAAACCAATGCTATTGTTTCTCCATTCCAATCAATATAAAATATCTTAGCGTGGGTATTAAATGTACAAAACAACTGGATTTTAAACTGTCCTTTATATCTTTTTTTTTCTTTTCTGCAGGCTCTTAAACCTAATCTACAATGGAAAAATTCCTTTTTTACCTGTTTCTCATTGGCATAGCTGTCCGAGCTCAGATCTGTCCAAAGCGTTGTGTCTGTCAGATTTTGTCTCCTAATCTTGCAACCCTTTGTGCCAAGAAAGGGCTTCTATTTGTTCCTCCAAACATTGACAGAAGAACTGTGGAACTACGGCTGGCAGACAATTTTGTTACGAATATCAAAAGGAAAGATTTTGCCAATATGACCAGCTTGGTGGACCTGACTCTATCCAGGAATACAATAAGTTTTATTACACCCCATGCTTTTGCCGATCTACGAAATTTGAGAGCATTGCATTTGAATAGCAACAGATTGACTAAAATTACAAACGATATGTTCAGTGGGCTCTCCAATCTCCATCATTTGATCCTGAACAACAATCAGCTGACTTTAATTTCTTCCACAGCGTTTGATGATGTTTTTGCTCTTGAAGAGCTGGACCTGTCCTATAATAATCTAGAAACGATCCCCTGGGATGCTGTAGAGAAGATGGTGAGCTTGCATACTCTTAGTTTGGATCACAACATGATTGACAACATTCCTAAGGGAACTTTCTCCCACTTGCACAAGATGACTCGGCTAGATGTAACATCAAATAAATTGCAAAAGCTGCCCCCTGACCCTCTCTTTCAGCGAGCGCAGGTGCTGGCCACCTCAGGAATCATAAGCCCATCGACTTTCGCATTGAGTTTTGGTGGAAACCCCTTGCATTGCAATTGTGAGTTGTTGTGGCTGAGGCGCCTGTCCAGAGAAGATGACCTTGAGACCTGTGCTTCTCCTGCTCTGTTAACTGGCCGCTATTTCTGGTCAATCCCCGAGGAAGAGTTTTTGTGTGAGCCTCCGCTCATAACTCGGCATACACATGAGATGAGAGTCTTGGAGGGTCAAAGGGCAACACTGAGGTGCAAAGCTCGAGGGGACCCTGAACCTGCAATTCACTGGATTTCTCCTGAAGGGAAGCTGATTTCAAACGCAACACGATCTCTGGTGTATGATAACGGAACACTTGACATCCTTATAACAACTGTAAAAGATACAGGTGCTTTTACCTGTATTGCTTCCAATCCTGCAGGGGAAGCAACACAAACCGTGGATCTTCACATAATTAAACTCCCTCACCTACTGAACAGTACCAATCATATCCATGAGCCTGATCCTGGCTCTTCAGATATCTCCACCTCAACTAAGTCAGGTTCAAATGCTAGCAGTAGCAATGGTGATACTAAAATGAGTCAAGACAAAATTGTGGTGGCAGAAGCAACTTCGTCAACAGCGCTACTTAAATTTAATTTTCAAAGAAATATTCCAGGAATCCGTATGTTTCAGATCCAATACAATGGTACTTATGATGACACCCTTGTTTACAGGTAAGAAAAATATAGATATGTTGGATTATTGTTGACCATGATAGCACGGGGTTTGGAAATTACTACTGCTTTGTTCTGTTTCTAAATCGACAGCACTATTCTGTGCTGTAATTGCAGCAATTTGACTTTATATTGAATAATGTAATATATGAAATGGTGAATACATACGGGGAATTATTGTGATTGACATTATTTTAAACAGTACACATCTAGATTTAATATTATGCTTCTTTTTTTAACCTCACATAGGGGATGTGACTATCAGACAATAAGACAGATAATTTAACATTTCAAAAACATACCAGAATTTACACATCCACATGAGTATTCTTTCCTTCAAGGAAGTCACGGTGGGAAGCTACCCCATTACCCCAATGATGCTGCCACTGCCCAAAGCAGTTTTGGAATTATCTTTAGAACCTTCGGCATACTATTTTGAATATCCTCAGTGGTGGCAAATCTTCGTCTTTTGAGGGTGAGTTTCAATTTTGGAAACAAGCCTATGGAGTCAAATTTTGTCAATAAGGTGGGTGATCAAGATGGTTACTGCCACTTTTGATCAAAAACAAACTGGACGTCACTATAAAGTAATGAGACTGATTCTTTGAGTGACTGAGGTGTGTGTGTGTGTGTGTGTGTGTGTGTGTGTGCTGTCTCATGTGCTTGGGTTCTTCAGACACTTCCAAAGAGGATGTTCATTGTATTTTGAACAGTAAAACTGTCACTGGGCATTAGTATGAAAATACTCAGACAGACCGTGATGGAGTACTTGTATCTGCTAATGGATTTCTGGTATGTTTTTCTAAAGTTCAGCCTCATTGATATATAGTCACATTTGGCCAATTTTTCATTTGGAAATTCACATTTTTTTATTTCATATAATTTTACTCTTGACAGATTATTATTACCACTAGGAAACAATGTAAAGTCACAGTTTTGAAAAAAAAAAAACAAATAACATTTTTAGATGAGTTTAGTTTCTGTATAGAGAACTTAAATTTTTGAAAATAAGTTGCTTTTCATTCATGTCTGAAAATGAGATTAATTTCTTAAAATAAGTGTAAACTCATGGCAAAAAAAAAATAATAAAACAAAAAGCATCCTAGCTAGCTATGTAATCAATCCCGGGCCAGGTTCTACCTGGTTGAGTTTTAATTTCCTATCTTTAAAAAGAACGATTAGGCTAAGTGGATTCTAATATCCCTCTCATCAGTAAATGGATGTGGTGGCATACTATGACATATGAGCATTAGCAAAATGTAGTTTACTCCTGTCTCCCAGGCTCTCCACAGGCTCCACAGATGATAATCAGTGGTCCAGGGGCAGCACTGAATTCCCTACACTTCCTTGTACTGACTATACTTCCTAAGTGTTATCTCTGTGATAAGCTGCAGTTTGCTTTCAAAATCCCACAAATTGTAATCCTGTTGTGAGAAATAAATGGTTTATGATTCCGAGAACCTTGGCGAGTTCCTGAAGTGAGTGGTTTTCTTCCCTAAAATGTTTATAACCATTTCATTGAGTTTCATAGACAATCAACATTGATGTGATTAAGTGTTTAGTGAGAGCCCACAGTTAGAATACACCCACTGAATGGCAGCAGTGACTTTTGGTTATGAGTATAAGCTCTTATAAGTGTTCCGGTACACTCAGAACACACTGTCTAGCTTGTATCCTAGTTTCGTTCTTCCATAGTTTGAAATTTCTATAACTCATTTTTGGGAGAAATTATAGTTCCACCCTTTACTTCCAAATTAATTTTACTTTAAATTGTATTTGGTTTCACCTTAAGAAGAAAGCTATCAACAAACAGGAATGCAGAAAAGTCGAAGGAATCCCGAGAGATCTCTAAACCTAAAAATTTTTTTCTTGATGGAGGTTCTCACCCGAATATGGTAATTGGATGTGTTCACACTCTTACCAACAGCTTTGTGTCATCCTGTGTCCAGGTTATGGCTCATACATGCACACCACACTCATTAAAACGTATGGGGAGCTAAGGCATAAGAAATCACGATGTCTGTAAATAAAATCTGTTCATCCTTGTAACAGTAGAAGTTATTAAAGCCAGCCTTAGCAGGTACCATTCCGTAGCTTGCTTATAACTGATTTGGAAAGCAAATGCTCAGAATTGCTGTTTCATTCTGGTCACTAATGTGACTGGCAGTGTTTTCTCTTTCTTCAAATTGCCGTGCCGTCATAGAGGTGTTGTAAGTGCTAAATGGATTTGTTTAGTAGTCAGATAATGTCACAGTCACACCTTTCAAAAGCAATTTGTCATAAATGATTTTTTAGCCATGGCTTTTATTAGGAGTTCTGCTTTGCCAAGCAGTGTAATTAGAGAGCTTGTCAAGGCATGGTGCAGGCACCATTAATATAATGCAGACTGTAACAATGAGCTTTCAACTATTCTAACTGGGTAAATATAGCATCAGATCATTTTTATATATTTCATATCTGTTATAAATGTGCTTATCTTGATGAGTTCTGAAGGAGACAGAACTAAAGCTGTAATGAGTTTTTGTATATGTGTCTTGTTCTGTTTTGAATATTAACATATATTCCATTGTCCCTCAGAATGATACCTCCGACAAGCAAAACATTTCTGGTTAATAATCTGGCTTCTGGAACTATGTACGACCTGTGTGTGTTGGCCATATATGATGATGGCATCACCTCCCTCACTGCCACAAGAGTCGTGGGTTGCATCCAGTTTACTACCGAACAGGATTATGTCCGTTGCCACTTCATGCAGTCCCAGTTTTTGGGCGGCACCATGATTATTATCATTGGTGGAATCATTGTTGCATCTGTGTTGGTTTTCATCATCATACTAATGATCCGGTATAAGGTTTGTAACAATAACGGGCAACACAAAGTCACCAAGGTTAGCAACGTTTATTCTCAAACTAATGGGGCTCAGACGCAAGGCTGCACTGTCACGCTGCCCCAGTCCATGTCCAAACAAGCCATGGGCCATGAAGAGAATGCCCAGTGCTGTAAAGTCGCCAGTGACAATGTGATTCAGTCTTCAGAAACATGTTCGAGTCAGGACTCTTCCACCACTACCTCTGCTTTGCCTCCTACCTGGACTTCAAGTGCGTCTGCGTCTCAAAAGCAGAAACGAAAGACTAGCACGAAGCCAAGCGCTGAGTCGCAGAGTGAAGCTGTCACAAATGTTGAGTCCCAAAACACTAACAGGAACAACTCAACTGCCTTGCAGTTAGCTAGCTGCCCTCCTGCTTCTGTCACAGAGGGGCCCACATCTCAAAGAGCACAAACCAAGCCAAGTAAGTTTCTCACCATGCCTGTTGAGATAGCTAGAGCCAGGCATGGGTCCTCTCTCAGTGGAGGATTAAAGGAATATTATCGCGATGGTAACTCGCTGAAATTATACGAGCTGTCTCCTAAGAGAAACATGTCCATGAATGGGATGTGGACTGAGCCCTGCATTTCTGATGTTTGCTATGGAAAAGTAACTATTTCAAATGTGGAGTACATATAAGAAAGCTTTATATAATCCGCTATTTCTCTATAAAAAGAATCACAGTGAAAATTCACAGAGGAAAATGAAATTTGAAATTCTTGTCTTGTCTCTGATACTTGGTCTTCAGGTTTCTTTAAAACCTTCTAAGGATGAGGCAGGGACTATAGTACCTCCCGTTACATGCATGAAGATCACATAAGTAAATTGACAAGTGTGGTGGTAAGCAAGAGACAGGCACAGTGCCTTCCCCGACGCCAAGGCTATTATCGAGACCCTGTGTCAGCAAATCATTTTTGAAAAGTGATCACAGGGCCAAGAGATGTTTCAGTCTGTAAGGCACCAAGCCTGCTAGCCCTGACCACTTAGTGAATAGAAGCCAAAAGTGGAGATGACCAAGTTCTTCAAGTTGTCTTCTGACAGTGATGCCAGTGCCCCCACAGTCCACGCAAAATAAACATTTGTTATGTTAAATGTTCTCACAGGAAATGTCTTCCATAAAAATTAGATTTCTAGTAGTTTAAAGAGAGGTCTGTACATAAGGAATTGACATCTTAAAATGAAGGCACTGTATTACTTTCAGTGGCAATTTTGTTGTAAAGAACAACTCAATGTTTAAATTTATTACTTCAAATGAGTGTTTCCAGAAATGCTAAAGAAAGTAACCTGGTAAGAACACTCTTGGTTTGGGGCTAAAATTGTTGTAAGCTACTTCTTATTTATAACCCAGATTTTTTTTGCAGTGCAAAAGTTATAACATGAATTCATTTCGAATCCATCATATATACTAATCCATAGAAATATAAAGGTTATTGCATTTATCCCACACACATTTGTTGAATGAATGTGATTTATATTTTCTTAACCCAAGTTAGAGAATCAGAAAAAATGCAAGCCTGCTTTTACAAACAGGCGCTTGTCTTTCTCACCAAGAGGAAGCAAAACTCCTAAAGGAGGAATTATCACCTTAACAAATGGTAGAAAATTCTTTTTCTCTTCTTTGCTATAACTCTGCTTCGGAATGTTTGTCTCTTAAAGTAAATGCATTTTTTGAAGCCAAAGACTGTGGTAAATGTAATCATAACTCATTCAGCATAGGGGAAATGCAATATTTTAAAGAATATAAAATTGGGTCTATGTTTCCTTGAAAATACATTCCTGGAGATTCATTGAAGTCATGATGATTCACATATATTTAACTCTATGCTGCTGTTAAGAAATGATATGCATGGTTTTATTTTGTTTTTTTCCTTCTATTTTCATTTTTATTTTCTTTGAGACTATACATTTCTAAAAACTTAGACCCTTTACTTGGCATAGAACATCATTTTAGGCATATTATAAGTGGGTGCTTTATATATGATAATAAATCACAGGGAAGTGAGCTTAACAAAGTTTGATGCTATTTGTTTGGGGTTTGGTTTTCTTATTATTGCTTGTTTGTTTGTCTGTTTGTTTGCTTTCATATGACACAAGGTATCATGTATCCTAAGGTGACCCCAGACCCACTGTGTAATTAAGAATACCTTGAAGGTTTTCCCATACTCTTGACTCCACGGCCCAGGTGTTAGGGTTAGAGATTTGCCCATCACATCTGCCTCAAACATTACTTGCAGCTGAACTTCAGACTTTCAAATCATTAGCTTTAATTTTGCTTCTATGCATATGCAAAATATCCAACTAATTTTATTTTGTCAGAGGTACATCGTATATTACTTTCTTTTGATGCTATTAAATGAGAGGTCAAAGAGAAGCAATTGGATATAACTATAGTGCCCCTTCTCAAGAATTTTTTTTTAGAGCTTGCCCACTGGTCCTACTTTTTAAATCACATCTCTTCCTTCATTACTTTTCACTAAGCAAAGTCTAATCCTCCTTCAGTGCTTCTTTAGATAGCTCCTTGGGGGGACATATAAGGTCACCAATGTGGTCTTTGTTCATGAAAGCAAGGCACCTCTCAAGGTGGCTTGACTTTCAGCACTGTTAAAGTACTAGCATCTAACTCCAACTCTGCATTTTGAATTCACACTGCTCACATTATTTCTAATGAGCTACTGATTGGCAACACCATGTTAATAATCTCCCAATTCTGAGATTTGCCACTATCATACCAAACTTTTGAGTAGGTCAAAGTTTTCTAGTCTTCACAAAGAAATGGTTTATGGAGGACAAAAAGACCATGAAATTATATAATACAACGTAGACAAGCCTGCATGAATGCTCTAAATTGCTGGAAAAGAGATTTTACGATTTCCTTGGTTTTAGAAATGGTCATCTTGCTTATGCTTATCATGACTGGGAATATTTCATTTCTCATAGATAGTTAAAAATATGTAACAGAAGCATATGGATATTATTTTAATAAAGTCAAGAACTAATTAGTATTATAGTATTTTTGTGAGACTAAAGGTTTATTTCCAAATCCTTGAATGCTTGTCTCTTAAACATAAATACCTAAGCCTGTGTTCTAACCTTTGCAGAAGTTTTTATTTTGAGAAATCAACGAAGACTAGCCTATCAAGAAAGTCATCTGGTCTTCGTGTGCATTTACGTGAGAGCAGTTTTGCTTATGAAGATAATTAATGCTGTTTATTCCAATGACAGACTCAAAATAGATGCTTGCTTGATTGAATGAGTAAATGAATAAATACATGAGTAGCCTTAAAGATGGAGGTATTATTATTACCATAAACAACAGTTTTGACTAACTAACATTGTGATGATTGTGGTCCAAAACTGTTACCACAGCAGAGATTCTGTATTCTCCTTGTTTTCATTTTGCCATGTAGTACCTAACTTATCATATATTGAACATGCTGTTTTCTTTTTATTCTTTCTGATTATAAGCAAAACGAATATATTTTACTTCCTTTTTCTGAAATATTTAAATTTAATTTTAGTCATGTAACCTTATCAGCTTGTTATATGCAAAAACAAACATATGCTCTTTTACCTTTTACAGCATATTTTAAAAAGTATATACCCTGAATGTTTAGACAGAACATTATGTATTCATCTCTAAATGGTTTTGGTTCTTTGTGAATAGCTAAATTTGATTGAGATATACCAAAGCATAATTCAAGTGGTATCATGGAGGGGGAATAGAACCTCCAAAGTTTCCTCAGTGTTCTAGGAAATAACAGGTTTTTTTTCAATGACTGTTGTATTTTGAACCTCCAAATTGGTTAATATGTAAATCAGATGTATGAAAATGTTGAAATTAGATGCAGTGATGAGTAACCCTAACATTGTTCAGTTTATTTTTTATTGACTTCTTAAAAGAGGTCTCACTAGCTAATACATTAAACTAATTGATTTTATGTACTCTTAAGATAGAGTTTGACAAATTTTAGAACATAATTTTGAAGTATTCAGTGTTACCCATTAACACAGAAATATATCCAATAAAATATTTGTATTGTTTCTGAAATAATTCACTTTCAAAACTTTAACATAGTTCATTTCCCCTTTCTATAAAATATTTTCACTTTAGTATTTAACACTCATACAATGCTTGCTGTTAGTATAATTTCAGACATTTTTATTTGCTTTCATTGCAAATTTCATTTCATTTGCTTTTACTTAAAACAAATAATCAGGAAATTCAATAATTGCCACTTGTTTCTTTAAATTTTAATATTCCATCTTTGCTTATGTTCAGGTATAAACTTATGAAAACTTCCTTTAGGATACAAACACTTAAAGTTTCTGTGGAAATAAAAGATACCATAAGTATCGTGCAAATGTAAAACATTGTCTTTTCAAAGAAGACAGCAACTAAGCATTTGCTGTTTTCTTGGCCTCAATGATTTACAACTGCAGTTACAAAGCATGGCCCTTCCTGCTAGACCAGGGGAGGATCATTTGTTCTCTTCCTCAGACTTTTTTCAGGAGAGATATTGCCCTTCTAACTACATGCTTTTATCTAAGTTTGGTGAATTACTAGGGCAAAGTCTTCAGTAGGATTGTGGGTTGGATAGAAAAGAACTATGCTTTTTTTGTAATAGCATTTCATTTGTATTTCAATAAATAAAACTTGTCTGAGGATCATAAAAGTGAAACAGCCACACTGGACAACCTAACAGACAAGGTAGCAATAGCACACACCTTTAATCTCAGCATCCACACCAGGTTGTCATAGACACCAGGAGGTAGCGGTACATGCTTTTAATCCCAGGTAAACAAGGAACACTATAACTACAACGATCTAACCTTCAACTCCCTCAGAAACCCAAGAAAGAAAACTATAACTATAAATACCTGGTCTTTTCCTTCCTCAGAGACCCAAGAAGAAAATAATATTAATTGAGTAAGCCAGAAGTACAAGGAAGTGACTTCCAAAAAAAATATGAGTAATGACAGAAACAGTTGGCTGCCTGGACAGTCACACAAAGTTCCTCTGCCATCCATCCTTGGCCTACAGGCCTGGCATATCCTGTAGACATTTCTGAGAAGCAGGATATTTTGTGTCCTGCTTGTTTAATAAGGACCGTATAATGTTAACAGTTGAGGTAGGGATATTTTCTTGTTTCTTTTTGCCACAAAGAAAGTAAACCCCATGTAAGTTTCTTCAAAGCCCATTATGTTCTCTGAGGTAGATTGGTGTTGTCAGGGGCAGACATGTCTCATTGTCATTAAATAAAAGAAGCTAGGTTATTATAACATCTTAAAAGCCATATTCTATAGATCTCTGAAGTGTTTGAAGGTGACCTGTCTATCTAAAATATATCGTTGTTTGACCTAGGAAGTATGACTAATGTAACTACAAGTTTGATTATACTAGATAATTAACTATTAACCTATATTACTTTATTATCCTAAACAGTTAGCAATAATAACTTTCAAAGACTACAAACTTGCATTACATTGTCAAATGAGTTATATAGGTATAATACCTTGAGCAAGAGTAGAAATATATGTAAAATATGTTCTAACAAAATTAAACTCAAATTTGTATTATTATAAAATTTTGTGTAAAATATACAAGTGTCCAATCCATGTAAAACATTTAAAACTAATAGTTGTTTCGTAAAAGTAGATTCAATAATCCATCTTTTTATCTTATTATATCTATATCCTCTCCTTTTTCTTCTCGGAGTAGATTCAATAATCTATCTTTTTATTCTAACATATCATCTTTTTTCTTTTGAAATCAAGATAATATCCATATCTCCCTTTTTTCTTTTTAGAGTCTATTCAATAATTCTACCCTTTTATCCTATCATTTTCCTTCTAAGATTGTTATAGTACTATTACAGTAATGATAGTAACAATAATAATATAACCCATAACAATATTTATATCCTTTATAATAAAAGTAGCATATGACATTGAATGTCTTTTATGGGTATGAAATATGTCTTTAATGGCCTGGAGAGACAACTCAGTGTTAATTACTCTTAATGTTCTCGCACAGGAGCTGCATACAGTTCCTAGTACCCACATGGAGGTTTACAACCTTCTGAAAAGTAACATTGAAAAGACTGAATGTCTCTTCTAACTTCTTAAGGGTTCTACACTCATACGGTGCATATCCTTTCACTCATATGAACATAAATAAACATAAAATAAACAAATAAAAGTTTTAAAAAGAACAATCTCATAAAATGCATAGAGGAAAGAGGAAAGTAATCAAAGTCAACAAAACAGCAAAATTTTAGATGATTTTTAAAGTCTGGTCTATAAAACTACTCAATTCTAGACACAAAAACTAAGAATGAAAGCAAGAAAGGTTACTCAATATTGATACTATGAGCACCAAGATTTTTGTATTTACTTTCATTGTTTTCCAGAAAAAAATGACTGCTTTCAAGTAGAACAAAAGTTTGCACAAAATAAAAAGTATCATTAATATGCTCCTGGGTCTCAGCTGTCCTAGCAATATGCTGTTATCACAAGTTAGAAAGAAATTAACGGTTTATAGATTAATAGGTATGAAAGTATTAAATTATCCCATAGTAGGAATATAAATACAGTTGAAACTTCATTAAAATTTGTGACTTGTAATTATAATAAAGGATATGGAGAGTAATTGTTCTTGCTCTGTTCAGCTGTTTAATGTCAATATTTAAGAGCTAAAGTAAACACCAAATATATATTTACATTGAATATTTGAACAGATTATGGATGAATATAGTTCTATACAAATACCTAATTCTAGAAGAAATTAACTAAATAATATTTTAATGTAATGCAAATTAATAACTGCAATTACTTAAATCAAATTCGATTTTAAAGGAACTTCAGAGAAATGTTCACAAATTATATCTAACCTTTTTAAGACAATAGCCAAATGCGCACTATCTAATACATATTTGCCATTTTAAACTTTCTAATTATGTCCAATTCAATCCTGATTTTTTTCTTCTCAAAATAGTGAATGCTATGCCCATGAATGCCAAAAGAAAAAGAAAAAAATAATTATTTCTAATATGTTCCAGAGCAAACCATGAGTCTGTTGTTCTTTTAAATGTACTTATTTTGGGCGTGTGGTTACCCGCCTTTTCTCATCTGACACATATGCAGTGCAATTGATGTTATTATGATCTATATCATATCTAGTAAATTAATATTTGTATGTTTGAATAAATTGAAGGAATTATTAAATATATTTTGACTCTACCATAATCAAATTCTCTAAATATTTTTCTCTCTGTACCATTCATGGAAATCTTAATCTTTAGGGATTATTGTAAATTCAAATAAATATTTGTGCTCATTGTGTGTATATATAAAAGTTTATATTTAAAAGTAAATTAATATTTCATCTTTTCTCATATACTTTATATAATCTGATAGCTATCCTGATAGACTGTTAACCCTTTCATTATCAAATAATTAGTAGTTTTTTCATAATAACACATTATCAAAAAAATAGAATATAACCAACCAGGGTTGTGTTGAACATTTACAATCAAGTGGTATGTGTTCATAAATATTAATGTAGTATTTTATTTTTACTTTTACTTAGAAATTCATCACATAAGAATAGTTGAAGACTAAATATTAACAAATGTTTAAGATCATTTTTTTAATCTTTATGTGCTAATTATAGATGAGTTCTGTTAGCAACTTTGAACTCTGTGGTTTCTGTATGTTCATAGACAGTTCTGCAGCTGAAATGCTTATTCAGAGATAATTGGAAATAGAACCCCAACCGTCTTATTGAATTGCATTGATTCTATATTAGGAAACATTTTTATATGCTAGAAATAAATGTTGTGAAACTAATTGTTATACTATTAAATATATGATATCGCTATATAAAACCGTAAAAAATAGGACATCAAATTGCTATCATGCAAGCGACTGTTCATCTTAGTAACCAAAGTGAGTAGAGTATTAGCGCCGGAACTTATGGAAGAAAACAAGTAACGAACTGCTCATAACATTGAAAATTTCATTCCCAGATGCTTCGCTGACTAATGTTGACCAGAATGTCCAGGAAACACAGGTGAGAAGCTTTTTAATTGCTATTCATTTCAAAAACCAGAGAGACATGCCATTGTAAGTGTGAAATTTTGAATTGCTGATGTATCAGTACCCTGTCTTGAGATTGTCCATTAAATGCAGTGCTTATCGGTACAAACATAAGTATGCCTGATTTCAGTGAATTTTCCAATCACATCTGGATCTACTCCTGACGGACAGGAATGTTGTCGGGATGAGACATAGCTCTAATTATGCTGTTAGTGTGATCCTGCAGGGACTCTTATGGTCATTCCCGATTTAAATCACTTTAAGAACTATTTCTGTACACAGGGATATCTCTGTATGAATAGATGATCCATGGATACATGTGTGACGCATGCCTGACGTCATCTTTGAAAGGATTACCAAGCCATGTCTCTCCTTTTTTCTTAGTCTGGGTTGAGGTGACACGTTTTGCCCTGTTGAAAAAAAGATGAAGGTTTTCACTGATCTGTAAAATGAATGAAACCGTTTGACAGGGAAGCGTTTCGTTGCACAGGCCTTACTTGTGGCATTATTTTTTTATCAGCCACCAATTACTCTTCTTGAGAGTTTTTTTTTAATGAGAATTTGATTTCTGCAATTTTAATTGGATCAGAACGTGTGTTTCCAGAAGGGAGGAGCACCAAAGCAATCTGTTCAAACAGCTGGAAGTGTCAGCCGTTTGCCGAGGTTTGGAACAGGGAGAAAATCTGCTTTTAAAAACTGAAAACAAAGATATGTGCTTCCCTGCTCCGACCTTCTGGGAGCTTCCTTAGTGTTGGCAAGAGACTTGAACCTAGAGTGGCTCCCAGGAGCCCAAGGCGATGTCCCCAGTTAGTCCCTTGGGAAACTGAGGATAGGGAACCTGAAATGACCCCATCCTATAGCAATACTGACGAATATCTTCCATATCACCATCCACCTGGTGATGGATGGAGATAGAGACAGAGACCCACACTGGAGCACTGGACTGAGCTCCCAAGGTCCCAATGAGTAGCAGATGGAGGGAGAACACGAGCAAGGATGTCAGGACCACGGGGGGTGCACCCACCCACTGAGACAGTGGGGCTGATCTATTGGGAACTCACCAAAGCCAGCTGGACTGTGACTGAAACAGCATGGGATAAAACCGGACTCTCTGATCACGGCGAACAATGAGGACTGATGAGAAGCCAAGGTCAATGACAAGGGGTTTTGATCCTACTTCATGTTCTGGCTTGGTAGGAGCCTAGCCAGTTTGGACGTTCACCTTCCTAGACATGGACATAGGGGGGAGGACCTTGGACTTTCCACAGGGCAGGGAACCATGACTGCTCTTTGGATAGGAGAGGGGGGGGGGGGAGGGGGGGGGGGGGGGGGGGGGGGGGGGGGGGGGGGGGGGGGGGGGGGGGGGAAATGGGAGGCTGGGAGGAGGCGGAAACTTTTTTTTCTTATTCTCAATAAAAAAAAAGAAGAAAAAAAAAATAAAAACTGAAAACAGCAACAACCAAAAACTACATGCTTTCATTGACGAAGGAATTTTTTTTTGCCCCTTCCAACATCATATACATTAAAACAGTATTAATTTTCCCAGTGTGTCACAGTTTTCCCTAGTAAATTCCAACGCTAAGCCAGAACAAACATTTTAAGTATATTTTCATCCCTGGCCCTTTATTGAGTGTCTTAGAGAACAGATGTCTCAGGAGAAGCCAAGAGCAGCAAGTCCGAGTGCCACAGACGGCTCTGGCCTGCAGAGGGCGCCTTGCCTCTCCACATCGTTTCTCTGTTTCAGTCCAGTTTCCCTACTCTGCACATTCCTCCTTTCTATCTTTCATTTCCTGGGTCCTCATCGAGCGCCCCCTCCCACTCCTCCAGCCTCCTCTTCTTTCTTCTCTCTCTCTCTCTCTTTTTTTTTTTCTCCCTGCTCTATTACTTTTAAAAGTTCATTGTTGGAGTTTGGGCATCCAGTTTACCTAAACATTTAGGTAGCTCAAATAAGGGTTTAGTGCAGGTAATTGCTGTATCAAAAACATTTCAAAGCGGTGCTCAGTGTGATGCTACAGAGAGAATCGTAAGAGTGAATACTCAAGACGTATTAAAATTGCCAAATACAAGTCACAAACATTAAAACGGCATTACACATCATCATGGCTATTTCGTATCATTTAGGAGTGGAATTTAGAACTTAGGCTTTGTCCTCAATCTGGAACATCTTTGCCCTGCTTCAGAAAATAAAACTTAGTCAATGCGATAGATTCGTAAGATTATTAACAATGCGTTTTCATCACACAGAATTTAGTGTTCTTTATAGAAATGTTGAGCATGTGATTCAAACAAAACGTCAGCCACTGTCTACCGCCAATAGACATATTAACAATCCAGAACATCACGCAGTCGTTTGTCTTTCGCTACGAAATTTCCATGTGGGGCTCTGTTTCTTAGCTGAGTGAGGGGAACATAATGGAATATATCAGTCTTTAAAACGCTTTTTTTTCTGTTTTTTTTTAAACTTCATGATAAACTTTTTTTTAGTATTTTTTAAAAGATAAAACTAATACCTTAATGTCAAAGAAATATTTTATTTTTAATTTTTCTATGTATCTTCACTATAACCATTACTAAGAAATTCCAAATGGAAAAAAAAAGATGTTGATCAAATCCGTGTCAAAATCTCATTCATTCATTATCCAGTTCTCATTCAGTTTATATATGTGTGCATATATTTTTAAGTTGCTCTGTGACTTCACTATAGTATTATTGGAACATGTAAGTTATTTTGGCTATTGTAGGTTTTTGATTTCCACAGTGGTCAGCAAGATCAAGCCTTTCTGAAAGGGCTGTGACCTTCACTCTCTCACACGTGCCCTTACTGAGTGCTCCGTTACAAGTGCATGAGGGGCCCAGACAGAACATAGCCTTTGAACACACATTCACAGCTAGGGGCCTGTCTCAGGTCTTCCACACTCACGGTATGAGGTAAAGGGAATTTTTATCATACATGGAGTGTTTGAATTGTATTCTATAAAGTGCCCAGTTCTTTTTTTATTGTTCCTAAGGACCTTCTTTGACTTAATGTAGAAATACAAGAAGCCTAAAATAGTTCTATGAATTATATAAAATTAGTTTAAAATATTATAAAGATATAATTGCATGAAGCAGACTGAAGGACAAAGAGGAATGGAGTCATCATGACTTTTGTGATGATAAATACACCTGAGAGAATTAGAAAGATTTGTTTTCTTAAAAGTTCCCCAGTGAAACAGAGGAGCCCATGTTAACCTGGCAGAAAAGAGCAGTGTATATTGAAGTGAGAAGACTGGTCCTTACTGATGCTGTGTGATTGACAGTTATAAGAAGGACTTGTATGCATAAAAATAACAAAAATATGTAAGCTTTTTGTGTGTGTGTGCAAACACTCACAGGAAGTGTGGCATAGCCTTTACTAGATTAGATCAGCCTTAAAATAATTATTTTCTTTTTAATTAAATTTTGTCTACTTTATTATATTTTATTATTAAATAAGGTAATTTTAAAATTTAGACGTTTTCATAACTTCTCTACTAATGGACTTTAACTATGAAGTGACAACACCAGTTATTTTCTCAGGTTTTCTATATAAAGGATCTGAAACAAAAATAAGCTTCATTGGCTATGCATCTACTCTTCGTTATAACCAAACTCTACCAAACTATGGGGGAAAAGTCCAGATTTTAACATGTGAGTGTGTCCCTATGCACTTCACATGAGGGATATTTTACCTACAGTCAGTTGTTTGTTCAAGTGAGGAGAATTAGTACAAATTTTGAACTCTAAATAGCTCTTATTTCCTATGTAAGTTTGCTTGAAGTGTGTTTTTGTGTGTGTACGTGTGTGTGATCTTGTATTTGCCTGTTCATATTTTGTAATGAATACAGTAGAATAATCACATACTACATTTGTAAACAAGATGTAGCTTAATTTATCATGAGCTATCTTCATGCTACTTGGAAATATCTGCACAGAAGAAAATACAGAACTCCAGGGTCTACAGACAACCTATAAGAATCACTTCCTTTGCTTAGAGGGCATAACGACTCCATAGAAATTCTCCCATCTCACTTAAAGACTCTCAGAATAAAGAGAGTGATAGGAGGTTTTTAATAACCCATTCAAATGTCCTCTCTATTTGAGTATATGGCACTTCCTCTCTTTATTTTTACATTAAGAGTAGCTGTCCATAATGGTTCTGCATTACATCTTTTCTTTGTAAAATTTTGTCCATCACCTGATTATCATGACGTCAGAATTTGAATATTTTAGTCAGTAGACTATTTTTTCTTCTTGCTTCATGAATTTTTGCTTTTATTAAATTTATTTAACTTGAAATTTAGTATAATTCCATCTTATTTATTATAAAATATTTACTAATAAAATATGAATAGAAACAATAATTTTGCTATTTAATTTTATTGATATGAACTATACTATGAACATGAGATATTATAAGTAAAAGATATAAAATATTTCAAAGTACTTTTAGAATTGATTGGTTTATTTTAGGTAAAATGTATATTATAATAATATTTGAATTTAGTTAGATCCTCTGGTTCTTCAACTATCTTGAGTCATTGAATCCATCACTTTAGACACATTTAAGCATTCATTGTACCAAATCAAGCTAAAGTATTTATACTTCAGTATAGGAATAGCCCCAGTACTAATAGATTTTAGGAAATGTTTAAACATTCTATAGTTGGAAAATATTTGAGATTTATTCTTCAATACCGGACTCTAAAAGATTTTATCTATTGCATAAAAGAACAAGCTTCCAATTGTCAATGCATAAGCTTTTAATACATCATTGATAGGTACCATGAAATATAGATTAATATTTCATACACAGTATGACAACCTAAAATTTGTGCCCCCAAATAATCCATATATGTAGATAATTAAGTATTTTGAAATATTTTATTTATGTTTATTTAAGTGTTTTGCAATTTTATGGATATGCAAGATGTATCATAATAATTTTCACTTACACTGTGCTCCCTTATCCACTCCCAAGCCTGAGGACCTAAACGCCTTTCTTTCCTCCCCTTCTCCCCTCTTTACTTCATTTTTATACCCATTGATTTAGACTCAGCTTTCTAGCATAAATATAAAAAGGGGTTTATTGACTGATATGGCCAACTATTCAGTTGCTAAAATACCACAGAAAATGAAGAATGCCTCCCCACAGGAAAATGTTAAAGGCCAATGGCGTGTCAGAAAAAGGTGGGACCTCATGAGCCACCCCACAATCCATGGTACAGTGCTGATGGTCCCATTCCAGTCTGGTCTTACACAAGAAGCATATATAGTTGCTATGAGTTTAAATAGTGCAGCATGAAATACACACTTAAACAAGATAATATAATTTATCTTTATTGCAGTCATAAAATTAAGTTTAATAACTTTTACACATAAAGTTATCCCAGTATGTTCTATTATCAGTTTGGTATAAGATATCCAGTAAATTGAAAGTTTGTGTTACAATTATGCTGTTCATTTTAAAATCCTTAAGTTGAACCTTTTACAGAGTGAGGTAACCCAGACTCATAAAGATAAACGTGGTATGTATTCACTCAAAAGTGGATATAGGATGTAATGCTAAGGGTAATCAAGCTACAAACAACAATCCCAGAGAAGCTAGGAAACATGGGAAACCCTGAGAGGGGCAGACATGGAGGGTCCCAGGAAGGAAAATAGTTAAGTTCTCCTGGTTAACTTGGAGGGGGGGGTATGGAAGGGAGGAGATGTGGGATGGGAACATTAGGAATCAAGAAACCTAGTTGGATGTTAACCTTCCTAGACATGGAGGGAGGGGGGAGGACCTTGGACTTTCCACAGGACAGGGAACCATGACTGCTCTTTGGATAGGAGAGGGAGGGGGAGAGGAGGGGGGGGAGGGGGAGAAGAGAGGGGGGAGGGGGAGAAGAGTGGGGGAGGGGAAGGGAAATGGGAGGCTGGGAGGAGGCGGAAACTTTTTTTTCTTATTCTCAATAAAAAAAAAAAAAAAAAGAAAGAAACCTAGTTGGAGAAGGGACGGATGGGGAGAGCAATGAAAGAGGTATCTTCATAGACAAAGCCATTATAGGTTTAGAGAGAAACCTGGTGTTAGAGAATTTCTCAGGAATCCCCAAGGATAATAACCCCAGCCAGCTAAGACTCCTTGCAATAACAAAGGTGTCTGAAGCCCTTTCATCAGATTAGTGATTACCGTAATTGTCATCATTAAACCTGTATCCAGCAACTGATAGAACCAAGGCAGCGACCCACAGCCAAGCACTGGGCTGAGCTCCTGGAGTTCCCTTGAAGAGAGAGAGGAGGAATCATATGAACAAGGGGGGGGGGGGTGGTCAAGAGCATGATGGGAAAAAAATTGCAGAGACAGTTGATCCGAGCTAGTGGAAGCTTATGAACTCTGGACTGACAGCTAGGGGATCTGCATGGGACAGAACTAGACCCTCGGAATGTGGGTGAGAGTTTTTGTGGCTTGATCTGTTAGGGGACTCCTGGAAGTGGCACCAAGAACATCCAAGGTGCATGAACTGACTTTTTGGAGTCCATTCCTTATGGTGGGATACCTTTCTCAGCCTTGATATGGGGGGTAGAGGTCCTTGGTCCTGCTTTTACTTTGTTGACTCCCCTAGGAAGGCCTTACTCACTATGAGGAGTACATAGGCTTGAGAAGGGAGGGAGGTGGCGAGGACAAGAGGAGGGAGGGGGAACAGGACTAGTATGTAAAATGACAAACAATTTTTAAATAAAAATATTAAAAATCATTTGTATGTTATGTACTTGAAAATGCATGCTTCTTTAACATTGCCCTTCTTTTCTTCAAAAAGAAAATTGCAAAATTTTGTATTTGTGTGTGTGTGTGAGAGAGAGAGAGAGAGAGAGAGAGAGAGAGAGAGAGAGAGAGAGAGAGTATGTGTGTGATTGTACATGTGCTATGAGTCAAGATTTTTCTGTGGAGGTCAGAGAACAACTTGCAGGAGTCAATCGTCCTTAATAATAAAAATTCCATATCTAAAGTCAAGTCATTAGGCTGATTGTCTACCATCTTTTCCTGTGAGTTACATCCCTGGTTACATCCCTGTCCCCTCTTTCTTCGTGAAGAATGGAACTTATAGATATATCCTAAGTCCATGTGATGTTTGAAGCCATACTGGATGAAATTAAATCATAGTTTGATGCTTAAGTATTTTTTTTTAAATTAACTATTCAGTAAAAGTGAACACTATTCTTCATGGTCATTAAGGTTACAACAGAAATCTCATGACATCTTTATACAAAACTTTGCACAAGATAAAATCACTTAAATTTTAGAAATGTTGAACAAGTTTGGTCAAAGATGCCATTATTTAAAAAAATGCAGTACAGGCATATTTTATAGCAAATGGCATGGATCAATGAATACAATCTTTTCATTTTACCTGGGGACTGTTGAGAAAATGAAATAAGAGAAATACTAATCTATAATTTAGGTTTGATTCAAATAAATATGGAGGAATAACACACTTAGATTTGTTCTTGAAATGGTGGTTATTATTATAGATTTGCTAACTTTTAAATGATAAGGTAGTATTTTCCATATTGATGTGAGTGTCTGTGTGTCTGTTCTGTACATTGTATCTGAAATATTCTGCACGGATTTCACAGCTCAGCAATTTCTGAGTTTCTTCACCATGATCTTACTTGTTTTGTGTTTTCTTTCTTTTTTTGGTTGCAGAGGCTGGAGTCAATATGAAGAGCACCACTTCTCTCTCCCTCGAAAACAGTTGCCCCTGATATTTTTACTGGATAAAATTTGAAAATGTTTCAGTTCACAACAGCAGATTAGTGAACTGCTATCCCCGGAAGATTTGCTCATGGGAGCCAAAGTGACGACATCTATGGTGCGGTGGAACTGGCTCCCTCTCACCACGATTCATCCCCTTTTCAAACCAAATTTTTTTCTTCTGATCTACAAATATTTTTTTTAAGAAAGGAAAGAGAACAAAGCCTTCATTGGCATCAAGTTCTGTATCAATCCATCCTACATTGCCATCCATGATTTAACAGACTGTAGAATCTTGAATACTCTATATCACTTTAACAAATAAATGTTTTACTATGACACAATTTGCACATTGCCTTATTTTTGGAGATACTTTTTGCTTGAAGCCTGAATGATGGTGTGATTTCTGTAATAAATAATTATGTTTTAATAATAAACTTCTTTTATACAGAAGAGGTGAAAATATTAAGAAATTCCAATTGCTTAATAATAGTAGAACAAACATTTTTAGAGTGTACTCACGTGTAACAGGGGACAACACAACTATTTGAACTCACACACAGAAGTTGCATATTTTGTGAGTGACACACAGTAATAAGGAGAATGGGGAAATTACTAATAGTGCGGTTTGGCTTTGGCTTTCTCCGAGAACCAATGAAGTAGGAAAGTTTAATAACTTGGTCAGGTGTGTGTGTCGTGCTCAGGGTCTTTTCATGGTACAGGTCTTTTGTCCAATTTTCAAAATTTCAGAATAAATAAAATAACACACTTACATTAATACCAGAATATGTAGAAATGAAATACTTTTCGTGGTTACAAATATGAAGAGAGCTACACTCAAATAGTGTCCAACCTTAGCCTACTACAGTATTCTTGGACTGAAGCATCAGGAGCAATTTCTGTACTTCATCTCCTAAACTGTCAAAAATATTTGAGTAAAATTTAAAAATACACATAAACTGTCTTAGTTCATGGTATGAGATTTAGGCTTAATGAACCTTACATGGCATTCTTTTTACTATTTGAAACTGTGGTTTGTCAAGACTGGCAAATTATATGTATGTTCCTTTATCATACTGATAGTTCATTGCAAACAGGAGCCCGATACACTAGGCAACAAGAACACTTGCATAAACATACCAGTCATGCCAAATACGTGATTGAAGTGACTTTGTTGAGCTTAGATTTTAGTGATGATTTCTGGCATTAGCAATTGTCTTAATTCTCTGATTTTGACACTTTAATAATTTGGGAAAATGTGGTGTGTGTGTGTGTGTGTGTGTGTGTGTGTGTGTGTGTGTGTTGAAGAAAGGGGTATACACTAAACAACTTAGAGTGGCTCAGATTTCATCCACAATGCTTGTTTTCCCATCCAATGTGCAAATGTTAGGGACAGTGGTGTTTCTGGATCACAGCCCAGATCAGTATTTCAAGGACTATTGTGGAAATGGTCTTATTTGCCTCCTTACTCCTTGGACTCCGAATCTCACTTTCCTTGGTCGTGATAATCAATTGGTGTTTTCAGCCTGGTATGTTGTTGTTATTATTATTATTATTATTAAAAAACATAATTTTCTTTTCTACAGAGTATACTTTTAATGTGTTAGAATGGAAATTTAAATTTCTTAGTTTGCATTTCCAATAATAAACAAATTTTTTCTTTTATATTTTTATTCAGTCAAGCATTAAGGAAGCAATCATAATGTTTACATTTAAAATAGTAATTATTAGGAACAGTTTCATTATGTGAATATCAAGGTATGCAATGATGAAAAACTTTATGCAAAGACATACATGGATATATTTTGAAATTAGTATTTTTACATATTTGTTTATTTACATATATATGTATATGTATGGGTTTGTATATGCTGTGTCATGCATGTGGAACTGAGGGGAAAATTTGTAGGTTCCCTCTTTCTATCATATATATTCTGGTGTTGGAACATAAATCATCAGTTGTTGGCAGGCAACTCTACCATATTAGCCATCTCAATGGACCCAAACTTCCATATATTGAGGATATGCAAGAGAAAATGAATGTATAACAAAGTGAGATCTATGATCATTTACAAAGTTCCCAATGAAGTTAAAAAGATAATTTGAAATAAGTGGTCATAAAAAATTTATTTCATTATTTAATGATGCAAATGAATAATCTAAGAATGTCAACCACCTCATGCAGAAGTCATCTCTATATATATTTTTTTAATTTTTGAGTAATTTTGCATTTTGTGTGTGTGTACTAAAGTGAATATTATAGGTGTGGATGTCAACAGAAGCTACTAAGCAGCATCTTAGATACAGTACTTTATAAAACATTGTAAGCACGTGCATAGGGATTCAGATAAGAAGTGTTACACTTGTTCCCCATGCAGTGCTTGTGAATTGTTTGGCAGCCTGGATGCGATAGATTCAGCTATAAATCTATAATTTTTATAATCATAATCTGAAGAGCTAAGAGTGACTAATAAAATATAATGTTGCTCAAAAATAATAACATAAATAAGGTTCAATTGATTTTAATTACTTCTTTTAGTTTTTACAAATGATATTTAGTGTCTTATAGTAATTTTGATTTCCAGTTTACTGAGAAAATATGCAATATTTATATAGAATGTTTTAGAATTTGGTTGCTTTTCAAAATATACTTATATACTCAGATTGTTTCGTTCTGTGGTTAACTTTCAGTTCATTTGGGAATACATTATTTTTAATCTTTATTTCAAAAATGCATTTATATTAGCATTTTTTTCAATTTGCTGATGAAATATATGTTCAAAATATGTGGAGACACTGATGATACTAATCATGCAAACTCTATTAAGTTCAGCCAGAGTCAAACTTCTCCAGTGTTGGAAAGCTCTATTGTACATGCAAATATGAACACTGGGAAGAGCTCTACTCTGCCTTTCAGAAAACGTTTTCATCGTGGAAAACGTATTTAACACAATAGGGGACACAATGACAAATTTCAGTGTCCCTCACATTCACAGTATTCAGCAAGGCTTTTCAGCCCTAAACGCTCATGCCATTCCTGTAGTAATGATACTCATTTCTTCCTCCCCTGTTCCTGATGAGCTCATTAACCTTTGCACACTGTGAATCTGTCAAGTGTAGACATTTCACCTAAACAAGGTCTTGTAATATTAGTCCTTTTGTGTTTGGTTTATTCCGATTATCATCATGTAAGGTTAATTCACATTGAAGCATAAAGAACATATATATACACACATATACATATATTTATGTGTTATATTGTTTTAACCATTCGTTTTTATAGACTTCCACTCTTTGGCAATGTTAATCATGTCAAAATGTACATTATGTTCAAGTATCGTTTGATTCTCAGTTTTCAATTTTTTACATCTGTGTTTAGTTGTTGAGTTCCTAGGTTTTGTGAAGATTTTTTAATCCTTATTTTGTTTTTGAAAAAAATCATTTGTAACAAGCTGCTTTATTGATGTCCACTACACCTACATTGTTTTACTTTCTCCTAAGCAATGTATGTGACTTAAGTTTTTTACAATTATAATATTGGAATAAGTCTAAATTACAGCCACAAGATGTTTAACCAAAAAGGTACACTTGAAGAATTATTTCATTATGTGATTTTTTTTCATTCTAATCAGTTCAAAATGTATATTTACTAAAATGACATAGGTACAATATCATACATAGGGGCTCAACATCATACAAGGTGTCATTCATTGAATTGTTATGTAACGATTGTTTTTTTTTTTTTCAGTGAATTTGACTTTCATTTCTCAGATGTCTATTGGTGTACTTATTGGACCTTGGACCTTTTAAAACTTCTCTGCTGAATTGTACACTCAATTTCCTTGTCTCTTAAAACATGATTCTCTCTCTCTCTCTCTCTCTCTCTCTCTCTCTCTCTCTTTCTCTTTTCCTCTCAGCTCTATTTGTATTTGAGATGTTTAGATATCTGTTATGGGATTTACGATTTTTGAATTTTCTTTATCCCATATTATAAATTATTTTCCCACAGTCTTTTCTCAAAATTTCTTATTACATCCATTTATGTAGGGTGTGACTATGTATACAACATGATGTGTGCTAGGTCAAAGAAATTCTTTTTAAAGTTTTTCCCTTTCAGCATCTGGGTTATGGAGGTTGAATTTGGTTTGCCAGGTTTGTCCTTTATTATAGTCCCACATTTTTAATATTCTTCTTTAAGGAAAAAAATGAATTATTATGAAGTCAGTATGTGTTTCTTTTCTATTATTGCTCATCAGTTTAGTGTTGAACAATTTTTCTCTAACACAAGGAAATGGTGGATTTTTTTCTTTACAATTTTACCATTTGATCTAAAGTAAGTTTGTACACAGCATGAAGTGGAGAAGAAACACATTATTATTATTATTATTATTATTATTATTATTATTATTATTATTATTAATTTTGACTGAGAAGTCAAGTCAGGGAAGGACCATCAGAATACACTGTTACTTTCCACTAGACCTCATGTTTGTCTTATGAGAGTCCCAAGTACTGTAATTAGTAGGGTTCAATTAGCTGCTGAAGGGATCTTACAAGTACACAGTTTTCTCTTTTTTTCTCCTTCTTATCAATATCATTTTCAATATTTAGGAAATAATGAAATTCAACAGTCATTTGTTGTTCAGATTTCTCATTTCTATAAAAAACAAATTCATGTTGAAATTTTTAAGAGATTCTAAGAAACATGAGATTATGCTGTAGAATATGAAGCAGTTACCAACATTAGGGCTTCTGATTCATGAGCATGGAATGCTTTCACAGTTGCTCTGTTATCCTTAATTGCTTTCAACAGTTTTTATTGTTATTCTAAGTACTGATTATCTCATGACTACACTCAGGGTCTTTCATTAGGTCTTGTAGCATTTGATTTATTTTCTGGAGTATTCTACATATAAAATCTTGCTGTAAGTGGAGAATTTTTCTAATTTTCTCTTAGAAGTCCCTTTGATTTTCATTTTTTTGCATAATTTTGACTGAAAAAAGCAGAAATGAAATTGTACATCTCTGTCCTGTCTCTGTTATTAGAGAAAAGCTTCTAGACGTTCATAGCATGTATTTGTAATTCCTGGGTTATCTATATATTTTATTATGTTAAGAAATGTCCATTTGTTACTATATGTCTGTCATTAACATGAAAATGTGTTAGATTTACCAAATTCCCTTTCTTGGGTCAAATAAGATGAATGTGCATAGTTTATTTTTACAAATGCATTCATTTAGTATTTTTCATTGACATATTTTTTTCCTCTTAACTTACCATAGAAATCATAACCTAAAATCTCTGTGTCCATTGTCTGTTATACTTTTACAACTTTGCTACTTTTTATTTGCTACTATTTTCTTGAGGATTTAAGCATAGGTGTAAAATACACTGCTGTATAATTTTATGTCTTTCTAATATTTTTATATGTCTCTGTTCTTGGGTAATAGAATGAATGAAGACTAACTTATTACCTTCATGTTAGAATTCATGAGTGGATCCATTTGGGTTTTTGGTTTTCATTTTTTGGGGGGAGGGGACTTTATATTATAGGTTGGTTGACTCACTTGTAAGTCTATAGAAACTTTATTTCTCTTTACCAAGAAATTCATGCAACTTATTTGCTAGCAGAAACATTTCAGGATTTTTTTAGGCTGGTAAACCTGCCAGTATATATTTATTTTTGATATTACCAGAATTATTGCTGTTGCAGTATTGTCACCTATTGTGAGTGTGCTATTGCGGGAAATGCAAAAACCTCCAGCTTTTATTGTAGGCCTGCTTGTTATTCTTTGTACTCTGCCAATATTTGCTTCAGGTATGGTTGGACTTTATTTTTGTCCAGGTAAGTTATTAACCACTATGCTTTCTTAATTAAGTGTCCCTTCTATCAACTACAGTGGTTCTTTTCTATAGTCATCTTCAGTTATGTCTATGTCCTCTAAGGTCATCTCACTAATCTCCTTTGTTCTTTGTTTGCAATGAAGTAATCTTTCAATCTCAGACCAATTGTTTTCTTAAAAACTGGACCAGCATGAAGCCTTTGTTTATTTGTTTCTGTAATTATCTGCTTTTTGATTGGAATGTTTAATCAATTTATATTTCAACTGATTGATGAGAACTTACATAAATGCTCATTTTATTCAATTTTGTCTGTCTTATGTCTTATATAAAACAAGCCATGAATTGTTCTGTGTACCTAAGTGACTCTTTGTTGCAAATTGTGAAATATGTCTTTCTAGGATTAAGACAGTTTGTTATATTTTAATCTCACTTCAAACCTTGAAAGGTTATTAGTTTTTCTTGCTGAACTTTGGAACAAGCAAAGTCTGCAATATCTGTTCTCAGAGAACTAATTTAAAGAAAACACAGGTAATTATTTAACTACACTCCATCAGATAGTTCTCAAACAGACTGGGACAGACAGGCATCATAATAGTTGTGTTAGGTCCACTGATCTCCAGGATAGGAAACAGTGTGGATAGAGACAGAAGCTCATCCTGTGTCAGTATTTCTGTTGTTCTAGTAGGAGCTGGAAAACACACAATTGGAAATGCCATCCTGGTGTTCTGTCATCTCAGTTTTTTTTTTTTTTTTCTTCAACCTCTCTGAGTTGCTGCATCCATTGCAGCTTTTTTAGAGATCTGGGTCCACTGGGTCTGACTTGTTTTATTTCCTTTAATATGTCTGGGACAGCTAAAGCTGAGTGCTCACCTAAACATTCTGCTAACATTCCTGCATATTAGATTCAATAGCGTTTGTGTAATTGGCAAAAATAAAACCTGTATGACACAAGGTACCACATACTGTTAGACGCCTTTAGAATTGTAACTCTTGTTAATCTAATAAATTTGAGTTCAGGATCCTCGTTTTACATAGATTTTCTGTTCCCAGAAAAGGAAAAAATAAATTTTCTACGGATATACAAGGAAGTTAACCAACCAGTTATCTAAAATTTCTGAACAATGAAAAGCAAAACTAAAATGATTCACTGGTAAACTCTAGCAAACAGAAAAGTAAGAAATTATCAGAGTAAAACTTCCATATGGCTTTCATTTTGTCCAGTTTCCCACCCATAACTAGCATGTCATGTTTTGTTTGTGGATTTCATTGCCTCATTTTTGTCCTACTTAGAATTTACTTCAAAGAATTAAAGTACAATATTCTTTGTAGTCTTATCTTTCTAAATATCAATCATTCTAGAATTAATGCATTACAAACTTTCAAACCTTCAATAGCAAGCAAACACCCATGTATTCAGACTCAAATAAAGAATTTTTCTTACTTGTATTGGTAAAACGGGTAGTAAACAACAATATTTAGTTATATATCATGCAAAAAAATTATAAAAGTTTAAAATGTAATGTCTTCAAAAGCATAAAAATGCAGATAAACTTGCACTAGTATGTCACTATTAATCTTTAAAAATTCATACATGACGGCATTTGTAAGTTAGTACTAATTTATGTATCATATTGTAACAAATATATTCATGGAGTTGCTTTGGAGATGGCTTCAGATTTATTCTTGGTGCACTGTATTTAAGAAAAAAGAACACTAGAGATGATGACAAAATTGTGTCTGACTTGACATTTTGTAACTCCAAAGGAAAAAAAAATAATAATGGATGGGTACATTTTTTCCATGAAAGTTAAGAAACAATATTGATACATTAAGAATAATATTATTTTCTTTAAATTTGAGGCTTGCATAAAATGTTCAATTGGATACATTGGTGAATTGTTTCACTTAAATGAATTTCTGAAGGAAGAGAATTAGGAAATTGTTCACATAAAATCTCCAAGCACTAGCAGAAGCAGACCTCCTCTTTTGCATATAAAGGTAACATTTTAGCAAGTTAGATTCCTTAACACTTTTTACTTTTTCAACTGTTTGTTTAATATTTAATATCCTGGATTGTTATTTCCAAGGAAACAATTTAATCAAGGACAATCTGAACATTAATGTTTAAATAGAAGTATGGAGACACATGTTTATCTAAGCATAGATACAATTAGGTATGGAAGATCCTAACTTTGAAAGTGGTATACAAACCAACCCAATGGCTTGCTGAGCAAGAGACATAAAAGAGCTCACACAGTGGTGCTTCTTAAGGTAAGTAAATTGTAATAACATAACCATCTAATGACTACATTCACAGAACCACAATATGATATAATTCCAGTCTGAGCTAATTTAATATTTAAATATTTTAGTACATTAGCTCAAAGCCACATTACCAAGCATAAACCTCTTAAGCATTGGTGTTATTTACAGAAATGTATTTTTGCTTGGAATTCATTTTCCTAGAGATCAAGTACTATGTGCCATGGCACTCTTAGCCTTCTTCAATACTTATGTGTACACTGGTTATATGGGACAAATATGCATACGTGCTGCATCAATATACTACAATAATAGCTGTAGATAAAATGAATGAAGGATGATGTATATTGAGTCAGTTAAAGACATATAAAAGCTCTGATTTGTTTAGGATAACAGCTAAAAAATAAAAAGAAGATGTGATAAGATGTAAAGTGTATCAGTAAGCCTACATTTTCTTATTAAGTTATCCAGTTTGTACTTGTTATATATCTAATGTGTACTTGTTAGAATGATCTGCCTCATAATTTTCTTTTTATTTAATAAAGTATGTAATAAATGAGTTTCAAGTATCTAAACCATGTTCGTATCAAGCCAGCGTACTGAGTATAATGCAGAAATGATAGACCCTGGCATAAAAACATTGTTTGATAGGAAAAAGCAAATGCATATATACAAAATTTGAATATAAGCCATACTAAATGTATGGCTGTATTTTATGGGTGAGATAACAATGGGAAACCTCTGGCTTTCAGGATTATAAAAATCTTAATTTAGTATCAAAAATATGATGATAGTTCTGAAAGTACCAATGCCTGGTATAAAAATGTTCCTACTTCATCCAGTGTAATTTGGAGTTTAATATCGATGACAGTAGACTTCTGGAGCTTTGAGAGATAGGCATGATGGGAATTTTTGTAGTTATTGCAAGTGACTCCACAGTAACCCTAGAATTAGAAGTTCAATGCAAGTCTTTGCTACAGAGTGTGCATGATGGCACTTTGGGGTATCTGAAACTCTAGCTGGAAGAAAGAAATAAAGGAAGAAAAGGAGAAAGAAGAAAGGAAAGAAGGAAGGAAGGAAGGAAGGAAGGAAGGAAGGAAGGAAGGAAGGAAGGAGGGATGGAGAAAAGGGGGGATAGAGATAAAGGAGGAAAACGAATATTGTAGTTTTGAGATGAAGAAATATGAGTAAATTTTTTATATGTCAAAGTGTAGTTTATATTCCTTGGTGCTCAATCCTCATTCTCTTGCTTGTATCAAGCATCAGGAACTTATTTCCTAACCTGAACTCAGGGAAAGAACTCCACACAGAAGTCGTTTCCAGTATCCTCTTTAGGGTTGCGTTAATTTACTCAAATTACTTCCTAAACTCTCCATTTAAAAGTTGTTTTACATTGCTATGTTTGCTTGTCATCCTGACTGGGCTCTGGGAATTGAATCCAGCTGAAATACTTGACATAGGCTTAGCAGTTGTGAAAAGATAAAGTTAGATTCCCATATTTCTATTTCTAATGTATGCCTTTAAGTTCCATAGTTTTTACTTGTTTAGTAGTAATAAATGACAGTGTTATATCCTTTCAAAATTAAAAATTATGATAAATTGTCATCATAACATATAAATAAATCTGACATAACTTTTAAATAGAAATTTAAGACGAGAATTTTCTCAAATCATTTCCTATTAGCACCATCTGTTTTTCTCCTGTCTTACTTTTACTCACTGGCAAATAACTGGCACCCAAGAAACAGAAGGACAATTTTTACGGCATAATCTACACACATAACGCTGAACTTTGATGTCATTTAATATCCTGTAACTTGCTCTAAACATCAGCTTTTTCTTTCACAATGTCAACATCAAAACAGCCAATGCTCTAATCATTTGATGTATAGATTTAGTGAAACAATAGAATTTGATTCCTCTATAGCTTCAATCTGTTTTTAGTAATTTTATTACTTTCTTCTCTTTTTTATTTTTAAAACGGATTGATTTCCCTTTTAACTAAACATGTATATGTGTATGCATGAATGGCACCTCATGTGTTCTGGATGCCAAATGAGTCCACAAGATGCTGTAAGATCCCTTCAAGCTTGAGTTACAGGTATCTGACAAGCTTACATGGGAACTGGGGTCTGAACTCAAGTCCTCTGTAAGAGCAGTTACCTGCTGCTCCTAAACACTAAGCCATGATCTACCTAGGCATCTCTAGTCTGCTCTTTATTCAATGCATGACACACATTAGCAAATCCTTTTGTTAACTGAAAATTTCCTTATAATTTTAGTAACAACAAACTTTCTCTACCATAGTTTTCAGTATCCCTGAATTTTAGAAAATAAAAGTCCAATTTCAGGTTTTAGTGGTTTTTTTTTTTAGTTTTCAAGAAATTTTGTTGTGCTGTGCAAGTTCAGTGAGGTCTTTATCACATCCCATCAGCAGGTGCACACCATTATGTGTTCATGAAGGGTTTCAGTGTCTTTTGCTGTATGGACATGAGAACCATTGTGAATACCATGAGGAAGATTAGCCTCTGGTAAATTCAGATAATCATTTTTTTACTTTGTTCCTAGAAAATTAACCATCTCTTTAAGTTAATTAGTTTCCTTCAAATGTGCCCCACTGCTGTGCAATACGTTATGTTTTCAAAAATTCTGGAAATGATTTCTGCTAACATTGGGTCCTCTCTCTCATCCTGTTGTTTAACTCACAATTTGGAGAAATTTGGTAAACACTTTTCTCAAAGTTCTGCCAAGATATTTTGGCAGGAAGTGTTAACTTCTTGTGAAAATTATCTTCGAACTTTCTTTTATTGTGTGTACATGTATGTGATGTATGGGTGCGTACACAAATGGGGGCAGGAACATGCCACAGAATGCATTGGGTTACAGAGGACATTGTTTTTGAATCTTTGGTCTGCTTCGACTTTGAGATCTGGGGTCTAAACTCAAGTTATCTGGTTTGTGCAGCAAAGGCTATGAGAAAAATACTTTAGGAAGTTGTAAAGTGATCTGAGAATCAATTCTGTTTTATAATATCAATTCCAATATGTAATAAACTAAACAATCCAAATATATATGACCAACTTACTTTCTATGGATATACTAATTGTAGTGACCCCCAACACTAATTGGAACCTCAATATCTTTTGAGGTAAAGCATTAAAACCATCTTAACATAGTCTAAGGGGAAATATATTAGATTGCTTTTTATATTCTTTACAGTTTTAAATTTTCTTCTCTCTAAAAATTATGGCCTAAAATGTGACTATTATAAGACATCGATGAAAGGAAAGGAAAAATAAAAATTCCTAATTTCCAAAAAGTTTACAGAAATCACACTTTCAGTTTATTCAAATCACCTAATTATCCTGTATATTTCTTTTATAAATAGAGATAAATAATATTTCAATATCAATAATGGTTTCTAATATGGAACATTTGAATCCCTTGTATTATCAACAAGTACCTTCCAAACATTGCCATTGAAGGCACGGATCTCATCCTCTCTCAATTTTTCCATGCATCTGACACACAAATGAACTAGCCTTTACTAACAGCTGATGGCAGCTTCTGTGCAGGGTGAATGAAGTTAAAGCAAGGGAATTCTAGGTAATTCATAAGCAATCAGCTATCAATGATAACTAAAGAACATGCTAGTTATCTGAATTCTCAGGGATATTCATTTTGGCCATCAAGATGGCTCAGCAGGCCAGTGTGCTTGATCGCATGCCTGGAGACCAAACTTCCATCCATTGAAATTTAAAGACAGAATGGACTCCAAAAAGTTGTATTTTGAGCTTTACAAATAGGTATATGTGCTTCCTTTCCACTGTCCATGAATTATGCTAATATAAATTGTTTAAGGAATAAATATAAAATTTCTGACATTAATAATTATGTTCCCTTTCTTCTTTTGAATAGTGACATTCTCTTTACTCCAGGATATTCTTTTAAAATGTACTTTTTAAGAGTCCTATTATTATTTAATTAAACTCAAGTACATTTTCAGGTTCTACCTTAAAATATTTAAATTAATGTAATACAGATTCCTCAGTTGTGTTATGTCCAAATTAATGTAGTCGTCTTGATGAATGCATTACAACACTTTTAATATTATGGTCCTCATAATTAAATAATTTTCAATTCTTTTCCGATATAGTTGTTAAAATGACAAGCATAAGAGGAAAATTAAGTGTACCAAATAAAGTGACTTTAACAACACATTTACAATCTCTCCAAGGTGGTCTGGAAATAATAAGTGACAAAAGGATTTGATGTTTAAAAATTACTTGTAAAGAATTGCTGCAGGCAGGAAGAGTTATTGAGAAACATACATCAGAGCTAGTTATGCAATAGAGAACACAAAACAGCAGGAATGCATGAGAGCAGCCACTGTAGTAAGAAAATAGAAGATTTCTATATAGAATATATTCACTCAAGGTAAGCATGGGTGGTATAGAAATCTGATAAAATTCTTTAGTGGATAAGTTAAGAAAGGATCACCAAAAGGGAGTTATTAGTTAGACTGCCGTGATCAAGATAATTTACATTAATGAAAAGATAGGAAATTAAATTTCTGATAAAAGATAGTTGATGTAGTCGAAAACTCTAAGTCAAATGTGAATTGACATTAACAAGGTAATGACATAGTGGCACGGCACACCGTGAAAGGAATTTAAGATCGTCCCTGTGGCTGATTGCTCATGTCCCTATTGAGTCTCATACACCTGGGCTGCTTCCTCAAGTACAAAGTCACAGAGGCTTTCTGTTTGAGGAATTTTGTTTACTCTTGAATACATTTCCTTTCCTGAACTTGTGACGGTACATGTTCCACAGAAAGAAGATAAAAACTAGGTTCAGGCAGATACTCAGATTTAAAAGCCTCAGCATAACATCACTAAGCTGTATTCAAAGGTAGTTCTCTTTGGCTGTTACTTATTTGATTGATTTTCTCAACGTTAAAAACAAAATCATTAACATGGGGAAGATGGCACAGAGTGTGACCACCATGTCATATTCTGATGACCTTTGTGTACTAGCCCAGAAATAATTTATAGAGCTTAAAATATTATAGTCTAGGGGTGGGAGTTTCAAGCCAGGACGTAGCTTTATTAGAATGATAGCTACTTCATCAAACAAATATAAAATGTTCTTCATTATAGTTTTTTTTTTAATTTCTTTGGCCTAAATTATTTAAGACTCACTTATAAGTACATTCAGTACTAAACTGCAGCTGTGACCTTTGTCTTCCAAATTGAGCACATAATGTTATAAGAGATAGACATCCCAGTTTCACTAATAAACAAATTGACCAAAAATATTCTTTCCAGTTTGGATTGAAAGTATATTTAATATGAGATGACAAATTGTTTTAGTTCTAAATTTTACATCTTTTAGAACCTTTATCATTTTAATATTACATATTTTGTGTTTCATTTAGTAGTCAATATATAAATAACTAATGCATTTCTATAGTCCTTAGCATGAGAGACTGAGCTTTCTTTTCACTGGTACTCATATATAGCCTTTTGTGGAAATAAAAAGAAAGCATGTCCATCTCTGAATCTGACTGATCAACCTTGGAAAATTTCTTATTCCAACTTTGGCTTACTTTCTTAAATTTTTTTTAAAACTTTTAATACATATTAATTAAAATAGAACTGCCTCACTTTCCCTAATCCCTTTTCTCCTTTCAGTCCTTCCAAGGCCATCAATTCATTCTCCACTCTCAAGTTGAGAGAGCTTCTTGTTCTTTAATGATTATTCTTTTCTCTCTCTCTCTCTCTCTCTCTCTCTCTCTCTCTCTCTCTCTTTCACACACACACACACACACACACACACACATAGAAGTATGTGTGTAGGCACATAGAAGTCTTGTGTATGTGTTTATACTTTTAGGGCTGGCTACTTTGTAAGGGATAACCAATAAGAGGTTTATCCCTGGGAGAAGTTACTTTGGCGGTTCTGGAAATCATTAGTTTCCTGTAGGTTTTTTGTGATGTGGTAAAAACCCCTTGAACATTTCCTCTTTTATCTCAATATCTCCATTAACATTGCCATGTTTTGCTGCCAAGTGTGTACAGTTATTTGTAGGAAAGACTGCTTCACAAAAATGCCCGCTGTTGTTCCAGCTCTTGGAAAAAAAAAAATTAACTCCTCTTCCAAAAGCCATGAATGCAGGAAGTGTGATGTAGATGTGTCCATTGGGACTGTGATCCCCATGATCTGTTGATCTTTGCATTGTGTTCAGATTGTGGTTTTCTATAAAAATCTCTATTTTCTGTAAACAGACTCTTTATTGATGAAGGGAGGTGACTACTCTTATCTGAAGATCAAGGAAAAGATTTAGAATATATTAAGATATGCTGGTCTAGGAAAATGATAGTATTATGTTCTTTCTAAGGTCTATGACCTCACCAGCCCTGAAAAGTTGACAAGATTTCTATGCCAGGCTTGATTTCCTTCCTCTTGAGTAGCAGTTAATTCCAATTAGATAATTGTTTTTTCATAATAGTCTGACAACTCAATCAATTTCTTTGAAGAAAGAAACACATGGACACAGTCTCTTCAATAAAATGCAGAAAGCTGTGTTTTACCACGGGACATTGTGGTAACACAGTTTAAAGTGATGAGTATCAAGCCATCTTTGGGTCTAATGCTAACTCTTCAAGGAGTGAAGCCCACTCCAGAGATGGACAGTGAAAAATATACACTTTGCTCACACAAGCATAAGGAAGTTTGTCTTTAGAAAATTCAATAAAAGGCCTTGTCAAACTTCCACAGACTTAAAGAGCCTACTTTTAATTAGATCAAATACCACTTGTATATTGATTAGATCCCAGTGGTAGGCTGAATTGAACTTAACCCACTCATTAGTCACCAAATATTAAGCAAGTCATACAGGCACACAGCTGCTATGTTAATTTAGAGGTATAAAACTGCTATAATTAGCTAAGGTCTGAATGGATGCTGAAGTAAACATCCATACACAGAATGCTTTAGAGACAGTATTAGGGAAGATTTTCTACACGGAATAAATCTCATGCCATATCAAAACCCAAATTAGCACCAACATAAGAATCCAAATAGTTAACTTTAAGAGTTCAATGTTGTTTACTTAAAAGTAAAGAAGAAAAGGAAGTACCAATGCAATTTTTATCAATTTTTAAAAAATGAAACATTGATTTATCCCCATTTGGGGGGTGTATGTATGTTTCATTTTAATTACGAATATAATTTATTAGTCATAGTAATTAGAAACTAATGTAAATGTGTACAAAGTCACAGAGTGGGTAATTAATATGTGCTGAATAAGGAGATTAAATTGATAGCAAAGGGGTATATACCTTTCAAGATTTCACAAATTAAATCATTCAGTCTCAAAATTATTTGTAGTTGTTTTCATTTTTAATGCTTTGATTATCAAAATAAATTCCCTTTAAATAAATCATTTCATTCATGCAGAAAATGTTATAATTGTATAGTTAATTTTATGTTATTTCTGTGTTTGTACTACATAAATGTGAATTACAGCAGTCGTTCATAGTACATTCATTCAGCCAGACCAGGGCAATATGTGTATTCATAGATTTTATTTCATTGAAAGTGCAGCATTTTGAGTAATGTTACACACTTGTAAACTATTTAATAAATAATATAATGCAATGATAAATTGATGTAATAATCATTATACTAATTATAAAATATTTTCATCACCAAAGCATTAAAGTCTGATGCTAAAAATTGGTAGCTTAAGGAAATCTATGTATCTTCCAGCCTACAGGCATACACATAGAGAATTCAATGTAAAGTTAAACTGATAAATTAAAAGGATATCAAAAATGTTTGGAAAATACAAAGTTTGTGTAAATGGGAAAAAATAAAGCCAAATGTAAACTATAGACTTCTTGAAACTGTCATCTAACTCTCCTGAGGAAATATGGAAAGATGATCATACTGCATTAAGTAAAACCTGTGGACGGAGTCACATGGGAATGTATTCAAAGACTGAGTCTGAATCAAACTGGAAAACAAAAAGAAATCTCCAAAGACTGCATTTATGCGAAGTTCAAGCTCCATGAAAGAGAAGACAAAAAAAAATGCCTTCTTTTTATGAAAGGCAAACGATAAAAAGAAAAATAACAAAGTGGTTTCTTTGTGATTTGGAAAAAAAATGTAGGGTACGGGGATTAGGGAAACTTTTCCAGAAGAAAAAAAAATAATTTCAAACAATATCTAAAGAATTTTTAAGCTAAGAAAATAACATAGAATGTGGCCAAGGAAGGCAGATCAGGGCAGCACCTGACTAAAGCCTAGCACAAAGACTTTGACGTGAAGATTGACAGTAATGATTGACAGCTTCAAAGTCTGAGTAATAGCCTTACTCATCTGATAAAACTGTAGAATAATAATAACAATATCCATGGCAAAGGAAAACCATTCATCATCTTTGCAGCAAAGTAAAAATTACTGGGTGGTTTTATATATCTGAACTTAGAAGAAAGGGTGGAAAAATAAAATTATAGACCCAAAGTACTCAGAAAAATGTCAGTCTAATTTTCTACATCTGGTTACACATGTAGGAATAAAAGAAAATAGTTTTGATAAGGTAGTTTTGTTATGTATACATTAAAAAATTATATTGAGCCTCGTGGAAGACTGGGATGCTGGAGTTAGCATTGCACAATTTGAAAATTTGAATGAGTAAATATATGAGTAAATCTGAGGACTCATACTGTGAAATGGAAACATTACACTAAAATACTAAATGTTATCACTACATGAATATATGCATTTATATCTGTGTGGTATATAATAGTTGACAATTAAAATGTGTATAATATGTTGCTACACATTAAAATATTTACTTAAAACAACTTATGGAACAGAATTAACATTGCACATTTAAAATCACGTGAACCTATGTATGTACTTACAATCATATGTGTGTACAATTATTGGTGTATGCATCTTCGAATGTGTATGTTTAATTCAGTAACGAGGACATTATGTGAATAATGGTTGTGCTTCCCCACAAAGCTTAAACCATTCTGAATGTTCTTATACCTATACAAAAATTGCTATTATTTTTGATCATATTTTGTTAAGCCTTTAATAGTTTCATATAGAGCATTTTGAAATTTTTTAAGATTTATTTATTTCTTATGTATATATACAACATTCTGCCTCCATGTCTGCTGCAGGCCAGAAGAGGGCACCAGATCTCATTATAGATGGCTGTGAGTCAACATGTTGAGGCTTTGAACTGAACTCAGGACCTCTGGAAGAAATGTCAATGTCTTTACCTTTGAGCCATCTTTCCACCTCTGTATTTTGAACATATTTATCTCCAAATCTTCACAAACCCAATCTCTCTGTTCTTATCACCCTCCATTTCCAATTATGAGTTTTATTCTTTATTTTCTCCTTAGTAAGTCAAGTTTCTGTTGTAAAACTATACTTGGGAGTAGAAACCTGTCCTTAAAAATGTTTATTAGCCATTTGTGTTTCTTCTTTTGAGAATTGACTGGTCAGATCCATAGCCCATTTTTAACTGGGCTGTCTGTTTTCTTGGTGTTTTCATTATTAGATAACACTCCTCAGAGGTATAGCTGTCAAATATTTTTCCAGTACTTAATGGAACTTTTTCACTTGATTGCTAGCTTCATTTGTACACAAATATTGTCTTAGTTCCATGAGATAACATTTGTCAGTAGTTGATCGTATTTCCTACACTTCTGAAACTCTTCAGAAATTCATTTCTTATGTCCATATTAAATGTATACTCCCCATTTTTCTCTAGTAGTTACAAACTGTGTGGTCTTATTTTGTGCACCTTATTACATTTGGAGTTGAATATTCTAGGTGAGAGATAAGGACCTACACTTTTCTTTATGTGATATTCTGAGTCCTAATATAATGTGTTGAAAAGATTATTTCTTGAGTGTGTATTTTGACACTTCTATCAATAATTAGAAAGCTGTAATTTAATGGACTTTCATGTTAGCTCTCTGTTCTTTATCAAGCATCATTGAGCCTGATTTTGGCTCATTTTTTCCAAGCATTTTTAGATATTTGAGTTTTCATTCCATAAGTATTTTGTTACTTTGTTTGTGTTTCTCTCTGTATGTATATATATATATGTATGTGTTATACGTATGTATGTAAGAAAGTGTTATAGTGTGTCTCTTATGAATTGGTGTATTATGTGTGTGTCTGTTTTCAGTATGTTTGTCATTGGTGTCTACAAATGAAACTAGCAATTTTTGTCTGTTCATTTTAAATCCTGCCACTTTAATTAAAAGTTTTCTCAACTCTTGAAAAATTTTTAGGAAGTTTTTTAAATTTTCTTTATAGAATAATATCATCTGATAACAGGATACTTTGTTCTCCTCATTTATTATTTTTTGCTTCATGTTATTCTCTGTCTTATGCCATGAAGTGATACTGGATATTTTTCAATTCCCATGAATAGATGTACTATGATTTCACTTGTTCTTGGTATCTACCTTTTTTACTTTGTGATTAGATAAAATTTATGCATGTCTTTTGGTTTTTTTTGTATTTGCTTAAACTGAAATAGTATTACCAAATGGACTATTTGAGAGAAAATTTCATGGGTTGTTGAGTTGATTGTATTTTCTCTAATGTTTATGTGGTATATTCTGCAGAGACTCGATGAGCAGACTTGTTCTATGATTTTGCTTAACTTCTCTACTTATCACTTCATTACTACTTGGAAATGCTATTCATAGCCTTGAGATTTGGTCATGCCATGTTTCTAAATGTTCTTATTCGTAATAACTGTGTTTGGTGAGTGGTTACTTTACCATGGTGTGTGGTTACTTTAATTCATAAATCAATAAAAATATGGATTGTTTAAAAGTTTTTAGTAGACACTACTAGAATACACATGTTGTATTAAATGTGTCAATGAATTACCTATTATGACCATTAACAATCAAAGAAATATGTTAACCATTCCTATAGTATCAATTGTACTGTACTTATCACAATTTCCGTCAGTTTTAGGCAAAGTAGGGATCAAGGAGAAATCACTTGACTACTATGGCATTTTCAGTATCAAGAAACATGGCTACTTTTGAATGATATCATATACCAACTGTATTAAGAACAGTTTCTTCAATTTAGACACTTCCAAATGGATATCTTATTACATGCTGTGTTAAAAAGATTTTATTCTATGAAATGACAAATAAGTTTTAGAGGAAAATAAGAAATGGCTTGTGAAAAGTCAAATTCAGTGAAAATAGTTGATCAAAAACAGTCTACAATAGTTCAGAGTGCTTTTTTTGTGATGTTTACCATTTTAACTCTGTTCTCTGTGTTCATCATTATTATCCTTTCTCAGAAAATTCAATTCAATTTGATGTTTTTTTTAAATAAAATTGACCTATATTCCATATACTTAAACCGATGCTTACAATAAAAGGTCACAGAAAAAACAGTACCTACTTAAAATGGTGTATAACTAGCTAAAGTAAAATGGTACAACAATCATAATCCATTTGGTTACTCCTGTTTAAAATAGTGGTCAGGAGTAAAGGTTTTAAGGAGGTGGAGACTGAACAGACAACGTCTGGTGGAGAGAAATCAAGCACGGGTTGAATAAGTTTGACGGCATTAATGATAAACTTGGAGTCACCAATAATGTGTCAGAGTAAGCATTAAGGATAAGCAATTAAAAGCACTTCCACTTAGAGTAATTTAGCCCAAAGTGAGCCCACGTTATCTCCCTCTCTCTCTCCCTGTGCTCTGTGTTGTTCCCTGTCTGACTGTCAGAATCTGTGTCTGTCTGAAAGTTGCCATTTGAAACCCTGTCTCTGTCCCAGTCTCTAACTCCCAACTCCCAGCTTCTCTTCCTGTAGTGTGTCTCTAACAAAGAGCTTTTCTCTGCATTTGTTAACAACACAAAAAGTACCACATGGGGAAGGGATGAAGTTTTTGAAAGACTTTTACAAGCAATTAAGTTACCTGACCTCAATTGACCCCAATTGACTCAGATGAAACAAATGATATCAAGCAACATCTGAATGCTGCTTTCAGAATCTAAGGTAGATATTCATTTCTGAAGGGTTCTTTTAACATATTTACTATGTCCAGAATTTATTACAATAGCTTATATCCACACAGGCATTACTAGTGGGCCAAGGGCATAAGAACACAAAACTTAAGACTCTATGTATTACCTTAGGTAGAAATCCAAGGTCAACAAAGTTGGTCATTACACGTTCTCTTAAAGGCAGGTGAAACACTGAGGCTGAGTAGCCAGCAGAACAGCAGTGTTTAATCATAAATGATATGAAAGTGTATTATTAACTTCAGCAGCTGTGATGTTCCCATCTCATCCAATGTAAGAGAAACTTTTGCAATGTAGTATCACCACAATATTCATAAGAGGAACTCTCCTACAGTGTGCCAGAATCTTGTGAGGCTCTCCATAAGAAAAACAAACAAATAAACAAACAAAAAGCGATTTCTGGGGCCATCAAAGTATGCTGACAGCGGCACCTGCCAATATGTTATTATCCCAGGATCAAAGCTTTAAATTCTCCTCTCCTTCCCTCCCCTCCCCTCCTTTCTCCTCTCCTATTCTCTCCTTTTACTACGTCCAATAGCATGAATATACATACCTGTCCTCGACACCACTCTACCTATAAAGTTATGTGTATACTAAAGCATAATTAAGATTTTTATCAACTTCCCAAATATTATTTTATGAGTAAATAGTAAAACTATTATTTTATCAATTCAAATTAGAGTCTTGAAATGTTATACATACACTTCTTTTCCTGAATATTATATCAAAGCAAGAAAATAAAAACTGTTGACTCTTACTGTTACTAAGCCCCATAATAATCAAAACAGTAATGAAAGACACAAAATGCACATTGATCGCATAAAAAGCCACATTATTATATTGTTTCTTCCACTAAGCATGAGAATAAAATTTAAAAAGAGCTATAAAACTTGATTACATACCTAAATTTAGTGAGGCCATTTATAACCACTAATGTTCTTCTGTGATAAATTGTTTTTACTGTTGGAGATAAGGGATGATAATGGGATAATATGGCAGAGCAAGTGCTCCATAAACTACGTAATGCTTATATAATAGAAAATGATTGCGAGTAGAGTAATATAGTTTAGAATAGTTTTAAGAAAATATTACAAACTTTTACATTAGAGGATAAAACATGGTGATTGGTAATTTTGTAATCTTTACCAAAATTGGACCTTTTTTATTCATTTTGAGCCTCTTTCACTGAAGTTTATTCTTGTTCTTACCTGGAGATGTCACTTAAAGAAAATGTACCTTGAGAAATAACACATCTTTCTGCAATCAAGTTTTAAATTTTCTTAAATATTTTGGGTCATGCATGTTCTTAGAAGATTGATGATTAATCTCTATTATTTTCCTCTTCAAAGATGAATACTTTATATTTGAGTCTTATAATGTGATGAAGACTATATGTGATATTGAAATGGGAGCTGAAGCGATGAATCAGAAGTTGACACTTGCTACTGTTCCACAGGGCCTGAGCCTGGCCAGTACCTCGCACAGGCAGCTGTAACTAACTGCCTTAGCTTCATCTCCAGAGGGCCTAAAAACACTGGTCTCAGCAGGACAGTCACCTGCCATCACATGCATAAACTCACAGACAAACAGGATACATAATTAAATATAATACATTTAAAAAGAAAAGAAATCCGTTTTTGCTTCTACCAGTTGCTGGATAAAGTTTCTATGATGACAATTAAGGTTGTCCCTCCAGTTATACATAGGACTCAAGCAAGAAAACAAAAACTTTTTTCATTTTGCCAAAATAATTTTTCACTCAGTAGAAGATCTTAAGTAGCTATTGGCTCCATTGAATTGATGGACTTTGGAAGCAAAAGGTAATTTTTTGAAGGGTTGGAGAAGTGGTTCAGCATTTAAGAGCAGCTGATTGATTTTGAAGAGGACCTTTGTCCCATTCCCGGCCCTCACATGATGACTAGTGACTGTCTAAATCTAGCTCCAAGGAGATTTGATGACACTTTCTGGTCTCCATGAGCACCACATAAACATGATGCAGAGACATATATGCAAACAAAACAACCATACTAATAATATTTTTAAAAAACTTAAGAAAATTAAGAATTAAGTCACTTTAGGAAGAAACCCATATATCTTTATAAACTCTCTTGGGTAGTGCTATTGAATGTTTAAAGTCTAAGAGAAAAACAACTCAGCATACTTTACATAAAATTTGTTTTCCTTTATTTCGAAATTATAGCTGATCTACTGATCTACTAAATATGAGAAAATGTCGATGAAGTTACTGTCTGACCAATGAGCATAAAGGCCTACAGATATAGAAAAATATAAGACCACTAGGAAAAAGAGGGGCCAGGAAATAGGTAACCTGTCGAACAAATGGACAGTAAATTGATCTCTGACACAGAGGTGTTACTCTAATTTATGACATTTTCATTCACACATACTCTGTCTTTATTCAAGAGAAAAAAATCCTGTTATCTTTCTTAGAATTTCTGATAGCTCTGGAAACAAAGTAACTAATCATGTCAGCCAATATACATGACCCAAGATTCTTAGAAGAGAACATAAGAGCTATGTATTTAAAAAGAGTTTTATAAAAAAAGGATTTACATAATTTTAGGATGCAGAATTTATATTCATAAATATCTATAAAATTGCAGTTTGAAAATACAATCAATAGTATATAATATATGTAATTATAACCAGGTGGAAACAACAGGTGTGTTCAATATTAGTTACTTGCAAATATCTTTCTATGGTAATATATTGTAAATATATTTTTTTCTCTAGTGAGAGATAAAAATAGTCTTTTGTCTCCCATATATTTTTATTATTTTTATAATATTATATTCATATTCAACACACTGGCGTCCTACTCAACCTCTAATACCATCTTTCATTCCCTTCCTCTTCCCTTTGACCACCCCTTTTGTCCTGATGTCGTGTCCTTCCCACCCTCATGCCTCTATTTTCCCTCAAGTTTGTTTTAGTTTGTTTGTTTTGTTAATTGGCTGGTTTTAGTTTTTCATTTCTACTCTTTTCTCTGGTCCTTTTATATTTTTCAGGTCCCATGAAGGTAGTCACAGCTACTGTGCGTTTATCGTACCAATGACCCTTTAATATTCGTGATACTATAATCTGATGGAGGAAGGTCATTGGTTAATACAGAAACTGCTTGGCCTGATAGGTTAGAACATAGGTGGGTGGAATAAACAGAACAAAATGCTCGGAGGAAGAGGAAGTGAGGCAGATGCCATGCAGCTCCTCTCAGAGGCAGATGAGATGCAGCCAGCCACCAGGTCAGACACGCTGAATCTTTCTCGGTAAGTGCATCTCGTTTTGCTACACAGATTATTAGAAATTGGCTAAATTAATACATGAGAATTAGCCAAGAAGAGGTTAGATATAATGGGCCAGGCAGTGTTTAAATTAATACAATTTGTGTGTTGTTATTTCGGGTATAAAGCTAGCCGGTTGCTAGGAGCCGGGCAGTGGAACACAGCCTGCAGCTCATACAACAATAATCCACCACAGTTATGTCTATCCTTTGATTCCCACAATACTTTTACCTTTGTGTCTTTCCCTGGGCCTCAAAGGAAGTGATATACAGGGCCTAGGTAGTTCCCTGCTCTCAAAAGTTGACTCACTGCTAAATGATGATTCTCAGACTAAGGCAAAGACCTGTTATAGTCTAGAAATATAAATAAATATAAATATCCAGAAGGTAGTTTAGTAGTAGATTCCTTCATAGTCCTGTGAACTCCTTAGCCACTAGGTTTTGGTCAGTTCTACAGTGACAAGCATGTCTTTCTTCCCATGGAACAGAAAGCAATTGATTATGCCAGAATATTCATTCAACTGTTGTATTACTGGTCTTTCCAAGTGGTTGAGTACTAAAGGTTGCAAGGTCTACTACAGCTGGATGTGATTAATGATGACTTTTCTTCCGACCTTTGGTTTCTGTGAACAGTCACCAGTAGTGGGCAAAACATTAAACTCAATTCCAGCTTAGTTTATGTACTTTATTCAGAATGCCTGGTGTCTTCATCTCAGGTTCACACTCTGGCGTTCTCATAGACACCTGTGGGGGTATTCCACAGGTGCATGTATTTGAATTCTTGGTTTTCTGTTGGTGGTGGCTGTGGAAGTTATGATGTCTGAATATGGACATTGCTGGAAGAAGTCTGTCATCAGTGTCTGATTTTGAGAATTTATAGCCTCATTCCTCTTCTAGTTCACCTTTTCTGTGTTATGATTCCACAAGTTTTTTGCTCCATCCTAATAATCACATTCCTACTCCACCGTTATGGATTCCAGAACTCGGAGACAAAATAAAATATTTGTTATATTTTCCTCTTGGTCATGGTATCTCATCTTTCATAGCAACACAAAATTAGTAACTACAATATCCAAGAGCAATGGCAATAGTCACTAATACTGATAATAGGTAGGTATTCCACACCTGGAGGTGGTATTTAGGTTTGAAAAACTGAGTCCTGAAAATAGTAGTAACCAACCATGAAGAGTACATTTGTTCAACCTTCTGTAAAATAAACAATCAAAATACAGTTTTCTGACTCCTAATGACATTCTGCTATACTTATACATCAGTGTCATACTCTGCCACCATCAGAGAGGCTTCCTCCTGCAGCAGATAGGAACAAATACAGAGCCCAGCAGCCAGTTTGCAGAGACAGAGAGACACTGAATACTGTGCTGTAAGTGGGATGTATTGATCAAACCCCTGCCTTAGGGCTTAGGGAACTGGGCAGAAGAAGAGTAAGATATATTGTTATGAGTCAGAGGGAATGGAGGAAATCAAGAGAGCAAGGTTGAAATGAACATGATCAATGGGCATATGAATAAAAAGGCTGAGGCAGCACAGGACGGGTATGTACATGTCTGCACCAAATGGGGACGGGCCTTAGAGCTAAAAGGAGATGAGGACACAAAGCCCCATCACTAACCCAGCAGCAATCTCCAGTTGATGGCCACTTGAGGATGAAAATCTTGCTTCCTCCAAGGCAGTCTCACTGGGGAAACAAACTCTTAATGGTATGCTGCAGGGCCAACAGTTGATGGCCAGCACAAGGCATTTTTAAAGGTTCCTGATTATGTCAGGACTCCTTTTAACTTTTAGTTTTTCTTATTATTGTTTACTTTATTTTATCTATCTATATTTTTCTATCTTTTTACTCTTCAGCTCCTTGGCAAAAGTTTTATGACTTCCAGTTTAATGTTTTTTATTGGATTCCTGAGTACATAAGTGAGTGGGTATCTATTTCTTGTGCCGTTTCTCAGAAGTTATTTCTTTCTTATGTCTGTTTTGGCTACTTTAATGTGTTAGTTTTTGTTTATATTATTTTATTATATTTTATGTTATTATTATCAATTAGAAGGTTATTTGTTTTCTAATGAGAGAAAATAGGGGGTGAATACATATGAGAGGGGAAATGAAGAGGAACAGGGAGGAGTCAAGGGAGGGGGAACAGTAATGAGAACGTACTAGAGAAAAAAAAAAAAAACAATTATCAGTAAAAAGTCAACCAGTGCATTTCTCATTACCTCCCTCTCTCTCAACTACATCAACTTTATATTTTTCTCTCTTCCACTCTGACTCTATTTCTTCAATTATGTCAAGTTTCTGTTAGCTGACTACTCCAGGATTTAAGGGCTGTTCTGCCATGTAGACAATATATCAGAGATCATAACTTTAAAGAAAGCTGACATCCCCTTTTCAGTAGTAATCAAATGTTAATAGTCCCATAGATTCCATTGTGATTTCATGCGACCCACTGTGATTTTTGTCTGATTTAATCATGCTTCGTTATCTTGTATACTACCCCGATAGCTGTGAGTTTTTATGTTCATCTTTCCCTTTATGTCTGGAAAACCTTCTTTCCTTTAAGTCATTCAGTAATTCTGGCTCTCACAATCTTTCTTTACCCCTTTCATATAGATTCCAGAAACTGAAGGGAGATGGGCACTGTAGACATCCCATTTGGGACTGAACACTGAAATTTCTTGTCATCTGTGTGTTGACCAGTTTGGGTCTCTATTCTTTACCATCTTTTATAATGGTAAGCTTCTCTGGCAAGTGGTGAATGATGTACGAATTTATGGATACAGCAATAAGTAATTTAGGAGTCATTTTAATCTATGTTCATTTAACAAAATAATTTAAGTTCTTTTTGGGGCCCATGACCTACCTATTTTCAGGTTTTTGGCTTTATTGACATAGCTGTATTTCAATTCCATCTTGAAGAACATTTTTTTTATATCTACCAAACAAGTGTTCTACAGTTAACTTTTAGCCCAATACCTCTAGTGTTACAATTTTATATTATAACTTTTTTATAATGTTATGAAACATTTTGAGTTAACCTAAAACATTTTGACTTCACACATTATATTCATCTATTCAAGTATGAGTCAGATTATCATATCTGCAGTGAGATTAAAAAAATATTCTGTGATCACATTGCAAACATGACACTACAGAAATGCCTTTTTTCTTTATTTAATTTTACATATAAACCACAGTTTTCTATCCATTCTCTCCTCCTATTTCTCCCCTAACTTACTTCTACAATCCTATTTACTCCTCTGCCGTCTCTACTCAAATGAGGTAGGGTCTCCCCTAGGAGTCAACAAAGCATGACATATCAAGTTGAGGCAAGACCAAGCTCCTCACTTCTGTATCAAGGCTGAAGAAGGCATCAAACCATAGAGAATAGGTTCCAAAGAACCAGCTAATGCATCCTGGTCTCACTGGTAGGGCCCCTCCCAAAATATCAAGCTACACAACTGTCTTCCAGGTATACAGATCAGTCTCATGCCTGCTCCCTAGCTGTCTGTCCAGAGCCGCTGAGATCCCCAAAACTCAGGTCAGCTGTCTCTGTGGGTTTTCCCATCATGACCCTGACTCTCCCCACTTGCTCACATAATGCCTCAAACTCGACTATCTTGATCCCTCATGATCCCATCCCCCTCCCATTCCCTCCTTGCTACTTTTCCCCATCTCCAGTTTACCCAGGGGATTTCATTTATTTCCTCTTTCCAGGGAAATCCTTGCATTTAGGGTTCTCCTTGTTACCTAGATTCTCTGGGGCTGAGGATTGTAGCCTGGTTATCATATATATGTAATCTACTTATGAGTGACTACATACCATGTTTGTCTTTCTGCATCTGGGTTATCTCACTCAGGATCATTTTTTTGTTGTTGTTTCCATCCATATGGCCTAAAAATTTCATGATATTTTTTCCTGTTGAGTAATACTCCATTGTGTAGATATACCAAGTTTTCTTTATCCATTCTTCAGTTGAGGACATGCAGGTTGTTTCCAGGTTTTGGTTAATACGAATAATGCAGCTGTGAATATAGTTGAGCAAGTGTCCTTGTGATATGGTTGGGCATCATTTAGTTATATGCCCTAGAGTGTTATTGCTGGCTCTTGAGGTAGCTTGGTTGCCAATTTTCTGACAAACCCTCATACTCTTTTCCAAAGTGACTATATAAGTTTGTACTCTCACCAAAAGTGGAGGTGTGTGGAGAGATGGCTCAGTGGTTAAAAGCACTGATTACTTTTTAAGAGCACCCAGCTCTGAAATTCCCAGAAACCGCATGGCAGCTCACAACTGTCTGTAACACAAGTTCCATGGGATTGGACACCTTCACACCAATGCACAGAAGTGTCTTATATTGAGCTGTTTATTAACTGTCTTCAAGTTTTGTAAATAGGAAAATGAAAATAGTAGTAATTACAATTATTGTTATATGTTATATGTAAGTTAGAGAATTAATAAGTTTCTGCATATGATACGGTTGAAAATAATTCCTAAGTTTACATGTACTAAATAAATGCTAATTATTATCCTTGTCAATATGATAACACTTCCTACTTTAATGATTTTTTTCTTCTTATGTAGCTTCAAAATAAGTATTAATAAGTTTGAAATTCTCTAAGACTCAAGAATGATCTCAAAAGTAATGTATTTGTCTATTGTTGCTGATATTTGCAATATTAATACTATCCATTTCAATATTCAAATGGAGTTATAAGCATGCATTTTTAATCATTGTTTAAGCCTAGTTAAAGACAACTACCAATAAATAGAAAGGTTTTTTTTTTTTTGGAAAAAGTCATCTCAAACTTTTAGAAACAGTTCTCACTTACCTTTTATGTGTGTATGTATGATGTAAGTAACAATAATTAGATATAAATGTATACAAAATGTCATGTATATTTATTTACATGTATCGCTCTTGTCAACAAATGAATGTAAACTGCCTTAGTTTTGTTAACAATGAATTATATTTAGTTGAACTTTTGGGAAGTACAGGTCTGCCTTTTTCTATTAATTATATTGGCATCATATCCACTATTATAATATGAAATACGAGTATATAGAATGTATTGGCCACTTCACAAAAAGTACTGCTTATTTTTACAGTTACTACACTGGCTTACTGTGAAAGCCTCATTGTGAAGCCCCCAGAGAATAAGGAGTTCTTGTTCTTTTCTGAAATATCTTTACAAAACAGTAGATGAAGAGTCAGTTTAGTAGGTCAGCCTTTTTGCACTGAATATTCAATAATGAAAAATGTCCTGGTAATAATGTATTTTTAAAAGCCAGGACGCTCCAAGCTCTTGTAAAATAATAAAAGAGCATACATAATAAAAAAAAGTCTTTCAGTGAAATGCTTTTCTTACCAAGGACAAAGAAGTGTCACATGCATAGATTGAAACTACATTACTTCCATGACTCATCTGCCTTGAAATTTCCATGTTTTCTATTTGTTGGAGACTCTTAAGTGTTATGAGCAAGATAATGGCAACACCAGTACTTGATATCCCTGATAATCAGAGATAATTGTTCAATAGACTTTTTAATGCTTTGGGAACTATTTCCACCCTCCATATTTACCATTCCCAAGCCTAGTTTGTGTGTAATTCTTTTCTATGTAAAAATGAAACTGTTTCATACAAATATAAAAGAAAACACATTTACGGGTGCCATGCATTGTCAGAAACGTGTGTGCGTGCTGTTCTTGGCTTTGGGGGCCCCTGAGATTCCTTCCCTTTAATTCAGGTGGCAATGCCCTTTGTCTCATCAAACGCTGCCTGATGTTCACTAATGGTCTCGATGGAGCAGTCAGTTAACCTTTCCCTTGGCCTCAATCATGCTTTTGAGTAGAGGAACGATAAGAAGGCATTTCTCTGTGATTCTCCAGGTCTTTCCACTTCCCTGTCATATTTTTTTTTTCATTTGCAGTCATCACAGTGTAATTATATTCAAAGAACCGAATCTTTCATAAAGTATATTACAAAATAGAAAAATGCAATCACTGGGACCAATTTAAGATTAAACCGCTTTCCCTCTTTTCTATATTTTACTCCTATGGTTTCTTGATTGGGTATCTTAGCACTTCACACGAAACACTTGCCTCCCAGAAAATCTCTAAAAGAAGGTCAATTTTGAAAGCACAACTTTGGTTAAGCTTCACGAAAGGCTTATTACTGGATAAACTGAATTTCTTTAATAAAATGGAATTCCTTAAGGAGAGGATATCTTTTGCTTAAAAAAATATTGGCACTTTAGAACAATAACAAAAAAAGTGAAGCATGAGTAACTCAGTAACCATCCTTTAGAAATCAATCAGAGGAGAAGAGAGTGCAAAAGCCTGCTTACACAGTCCAATCGAGATGATAATGACAGAAAACAGTGCACTTTTGGAAGAGACACCTTGCTCCCAGTAGTCTCGTTACAAGTCTTGTATCACTCAAATAAGGGCCCATTGAGCTGTTTACATGCTTCGGAGAATTGATGCACTTGCATTCCTCCCAAGGTAGGTCACTTAGTCTTGCACTGTTTGATGTTACTTTGGTTTTCCAATGGAGGCCATAAAAGAGATTGATTCCTCACTTTGGTCATTTTTGCTTCCCTTGCTGTATGTAGGACTGTGGAACATGAGTTCTTTCATTGGTGGCTAGTCTGATCTATTGCTTGTTGCAGGACTCTAGAGAGAGGAAATTGAATTGCTCCCCAAGCAAGCACCCTGCAATTACTCAGGCTGTAACTACTACATAGACCTAACAAACTGCATTGCTCCCCAGGTGGCTTGTTTTTACCTCCTCCTTTCTACTCTTAGGCCTTCTGTGCTCCAGAAACTGAGAGAGAAAGCATAAACCTATCCAGAGTCATCTGGCTCTTGAAAGGCTGATTCAAACGATGTCTAGAGAAATGGTTATCCAGACTCCCGCTCTTCCATCAAGAAGCAAAGATAATATCATTGCCAATTAAAGTGTGCTGAAAAGCTAAGGAAAGCAGCCAAGTTCTAGTCAAGCAGACACTTAGCAAAGCGATCTATTTTCAGGCTATGAACATTCTGAGATGAAGGAAAAACAAGTAAGTTTAAAATTTAAAACATTTTAAAATGATATGATTTAGTGTATTTTAGTGTACTATATAAGTAAAATAAATCATATATTTCTTAATGAGATTTTTTTTTATTTCTAAAGATATCATACAAAAGATTGTGCAGGCTGAAGTTAAGAATTTAAATAAAGTTATCATAAATTTTAATTTGTGCCCATTAGTAAAAAAAGCTATAATATTACTGTGTCAATGAGAAATATCATAAGAATAAAATCCATGTAAATGTGTTCACTTAGTAAAAAAAGTATTCAAGAAAATATGTCAATATTTACATTAGTTAACTGCCAAAAATTAAAACATTTGTTCATTATATCCTATTGCCTTTTATTTAGAATTCTATTTTTGCAACTTTTTCTTTTCAAAAAAATCTATCCAAATTTGTAATGTTTGTGGCAATTATAGGATTTCCAACAATATATACTTACTGAGATAATTAAGGACCATACAACATTGTGACATTTAAAATATATAGAGAGGTATTATATCATTTTACTTAACTTCTACAATTATTTTAGCTTGGTAAATTGCTTCATATATGAGAGTTTCATTTAGTCTTTTATTTAGTAAGATAAAAATTAGAAATTCAGTGCATTTAAAATTTTGTAATGCGAAAATATAAGTCAGTCAAACTGTTTTTCCTGTATGAAAACAAAAGAAAAAGAAAGAAAAAAGAAAAAGATAAAATAAAAAAAACAGAAACTGTGGAGGGACCACATTAAATGCCATCAATTGTACAATGGGATAGGTTAATAAGTATATCAGAAGGTAGTTCAGCAAGGCTCTTGAATAAACTCCCAACTAATGTGTCTGTCTCATAATAACTAACAGTGAAGGACGTTTCTGTGAAGTCCTTCCTTGCTTTTGGACTTCCACTGAGTGTTTCATGGAAACGGACACTTCCTTGGCTAATTATGTTCCCTGCAATTTCCTGGATGAGACACAGACTGATTCTGACTAAAAGTCAGAGCCATCTTATTTTAATTGGCACATTCTCCTTCAAATGTCTTAAATGATAGAAATTGTGACCTTTTAGAGCCACTTGAAAATTTGTACTCATCCAAAACTGAGTCTTCATATTTTGTTAAAAAGCCATTGGGGGAAAAAAATCAAAATCTGAAACAAATAACAAAGAATTTTCAGCTCACTAAGTGATATGCACCTTGCTGTATGGGGGATAAGATGTGCTGGCTTAGTTGTTTTCTCTCAAGAAATATTCTTTGTCATTCCAGTATATTAATTATAGCCCTCAATGCTAACTAACGATCAAATGGTTTCTATTATATATTATGAATATGAACTTTCATCTATTATTTTTAAACTAATTTCTGCAAGTATGGTGTTTTATTTTAGAGGTGAAAAACAATATATAACAAACTTTTGAAGTTTAGTTCTACATGTTAAATTTTGCTTTTATTGTGGTGTTAAATCACAATGACATGTGCCAAAGTGCACATTACACAGAGAAAATTAACCTTCCAACAAACTAATCTGTGTCAGTTTGAATTAGAATTACTCCCATAGGCCCATATGTTTGAAAATGCGATCCAGGGTTGTTGGAACTGTTTGCGAAGGATTACAAAGAATTGGATTTCTGGAGGAGGTGTCACTTAGGGTACACATTGATGTTTTAAAAGACACTTGCCATTAAAAATATGTTCTTTGCCTCCTGAATGAAATTTTGAAATGTGAGTTCTCAGTTATTCTCAATGCCATGCCTTCTCTCTGCCATCATGGACTCTAATCCCATAAAAATGTAAGCTTAATTAAATGCTTTTTTAAAATACGTGTTCTTGGTCTTATGTGTCTTATTATACCTTTGTCATCTGGCTTATCACAGCGATAGAAAATCAACTAATACAGGATGTCATTGTTTTCTTCCCGCATTTCTTACAAACTTAGGTCACTATCACTGAAAAAGGAGTAGTTATGCCAGAGGGTTGCAAATTTGGTATATAGCACAGTGTCTGTGTCCCAATGTACAGGACTTGTGTATGATTAGTCTAGCCATAATGGCATCATGGATGGTGACGAGCTTATGAAGTTCCACTCTTAGCTGAGGGACTAATGGCAATTACTGGTTACTGGAGGAGAGTTTTCTTCAGAGATGAGGCCCCTGAGAGGCTTAAAGTGTTCTTGCAATGTTACATAGGCATTCATGCAGCACAAAGTGAACTCAGCAAACTTAGAGCAAAATTAAGAACGCATGAACTTGGAGAGAAAATGTCAGAGGGTGTTGTGGGAAAAACGAAAACACTGAACACACACCTGGTAGCCATTTACACAATAAAGTTTATAGTGATTAATTTTTAGCCAGAGGGAAAACATCAGTGTGCGGCTTATCCATTAGGGAGGGCTGTGGCGATGCTGAGGAAAGGCACTGCAAGAAGAGGAACAGACGTTTGTTCTTTTTCTTTTTCTTTGAAGCAATGTCTTCTGCCAAGGACAGTTGGTTGGAGAGTTGGTGAAACGACAGAAAAGTTTGAAGATGCAGCTACAAACCATTGTCCAAAAATGACCTGGGGATAGAGGTATAGCTCCATGATATATTCTTTACCATGATTTTAGAGGTCTGGGGGTTCCATCAGAACTTAGCTCAAAAAACCAGAAGAATAAATACATATTAAAGTCTGTTTTTTTTTTCTTAATCTCTGTCTTAGTTGCTTTTTTCCAGTTCTCATTTACCCTGTAGATGTCTATATAACTTATAGTGCGGTAGAAACTTTACATGATGAGGAAGAAGGAGGAGGACATCGTGGCAGAAAACTGTCATCATATCCACCCTAGCAATTCAAAACACACAGCTTTATTGTTTGGTCATAGGGGACAAAGAATAAGTTCCTCATCAGGGATCCTGTGAAGTGAACTTCCAATGTAGATTAATAAACAGAAGACCCAGTTTGGGGTGCTCGTAAGCTGACATGGGCAATGATGTTTCTATATATCGAAGTTTTAAGTATCTTCATTATATAGAAGGGTTATATCTATTTGGAAATAGACCTTGATCTAGTTATTCATAAATCTCATTTCTACCAATATTTGAAAGTAATTTAAGGGGTGTATCTTCTCTTGTTGTATCTTCTATTCTTTTTAAAATCTTTATTCTTTAAGCTATTGTTATTCACACAAAATCCCTAAATATATATTCATAGGATAATATAATGTTAATGGGGATTTAAAAGTTGACCGTGGGATGAGTAAGGGGCACCATTTTTGGAGGAAATAAAAATTTTAACATAAAATTGTTGCTTTAAATAATTATTGTTCTCTAGATGAAATTGTATTGTCAGTGTTTTTCTCAATGTTATATTTCATTGTCATGTTGTTTGAAATATAAACTACAAAATATTTTGATTATTTTGAAAACAGCTGCTGTGTTTGGCTACTTTTATATCAACTTGACAGAGACTATAGTCATTCGGAAAGCAGAACTCTCAGTTGAGAAAATACACCTATAAAATCAACCTATAGGCAAGCCTTTCAGACACTTTCTTGATTAATGACTGATGTGGGAGACCCAGCCCACCACAGTGGGTACCGACCCTGAACAGCTGTCTTCAATTGTATAAGAAAGCGGCTGAGCATGTCATGAGAGGATATCATCTCCATATCAGGAAAAGAGAAAATACAGCAAACTTTACATGTTTAAAAAGTAGTCAAAATTTCCCAGACTTTGCCACTTATGTCATTGACATTGAAAAGTCTGAAGATGGTTGTGAATCTTTCTCTTGTTTTCAATATTGGATATATAGCCTGAAATTTCTCGATCCTTATATATTTTCTCCCATCATAATGTTCATAAAATCTTCAAAATGACAGTTGTGAGAAGTGTTTCCTTAGCTAAAATATAGGGAACTACTTGAGATTCCTTCCCTTCATGTGTCTTCAAAGAGAAGAAAGATAAGTCTCTACAGATGTGATCGACATGCATACTTGGTCTATCCGCCGGTCATTCGCCTTCTTTATAACCACATATTTTCTTAGGGAACTTGTTTTTAATTTGTGACCTTTTTGAGTGTACTTCCTGATGAAAGTGGATTTGGTAAAAGAAATAAAAGAGATAAGACACCTCCAGAGGTCTTAGCTGCCCCTGCTTTCCCTGTGGTGCTCCTAACATTCCACCGGAAGATGAAACCTGAAATACAATCTGAGTGGTCCAGGATCTCCAGAGCACATTTAGCTGGAGAAGTTCCTTTTTCAAGAGTCAAAGGCTTTTACATTAATAGCTACATTTAACTGGTAGTCTAAAGATCAGAACTGAGATTCTACCTTATATGTGCATGGAAGAGATTTGTGAATGGCATTCAATGCTGTTGTGACAATGAAAAGTTTTGATGGTATAGAAAAAGATTACTACCCCTATGGGACATTTTTAACTGATGTATTATAAGTTTAATGAGCATGAAAATAAAACAAAGCAATAGCAAAAATAATTTCTAGTAAAATTATTAGAATTTATTTGTGTGAATTTTTCTAACAAATATCAGTTACTCATGTTTGGTTATCCTACCTTAATCATTGCACTATCAAATTTAATTAACTAACTAGAACCATACATTTGTTTGTGTACCAGTATTATATGCCTAATTGAACATATCTATAAATATTGTACAGGTATATTGTTGAGAGTTCATCAGTGTGTGTATCTATATACACATATAAATATATGCACATACACCTATATAATACACATGCATGTATATGTATGTGTGCTTATAGGCGTATAAACACACTAACCTATCTATATATATGAGAAGAGTGAGAGGAAGCACGAGTTGAAGTGATATAAATGGGTGCTCTTGTAGGAAATTATAAATAAAATATTCTTGAAAGAAAAAATACTTTAGCTTTATGAGAGATTTAATTGAATTCAAGTTTACCATGATTTGTTTTGTGCTTGCCTTTCTTTGACACTGAGACTTTTATTCTGGAATTAATGAATATTATGAGATTAATGATGAGACAAAAGTTTGTTGTGATAAAATAAAAGTTTTCCGTAATTTAATAAAGTCAGAGATAATTTGTTCTCAGATCAATTTTTAAAGGATCTTTAAGAAGACCCATGAAACAATTGCAGTTAAACCACTCATACACGTCAGTGTCACAGAAAGTTATATGTACTGTAGGATAGAAATAGTGTCACCAAAATCTTTAACAATAATGACTTTCAATAAAGTTGTATAATTGAAACTGCCTGTCAGTAAAGTGAACAAGGATGTACAATATTAGTTGCTAAAATAAGCAACTGAGCCAAATCAGTACTGAAAAAAAAATGAAATATGTACAAAGAAAATGGAGTCCCATATAAACAGAAAGTAGCATATAAAATTTTTTCAATGCATTTGAAATGTTGAATGTTTTATGAATGAAGCTGAAATTGAAAGCTGCATCAAGGCGACAAACATGTGTGATTCATGTTCACAATATTCACAGTACAGCATTAATGGATGCCTCTCCCAACAACAACAAACCATTGTTTGAGATTGATTCAGTCAAGTTCACTGCAGAGTCAACTGGCCTAGTTGTTAAATTACGGGCCTTAGAGACAGTCACCAGGCTTCAAATCACAGTTTTTCTATTTATAAAATGTGGGATTTGACAGCATTTTGTTTAATTTCTGCGTTATTTAATTAACACATGATTATATCCATGGACCCGTCTTCTCTTCCCTTCCAACTTTCCTATCTCTACTCTCTTCCTTCTAAATTACAGACTCTTTTTCTTTAGTCAGTCTTATTGCAATCACATATATTTTGTGTAAATGCAAAAATATAAAAATTATGTGTCAGTTTATTTGTCTGTAAATGGAGTTTACTTAGTTATTGTTAGTCGCCCTAAAACACATACAAAATCTGTCTAATGCTCTCTAAGCACATATAAAACTTTACCTTATGTTAATATAATGATTTATCCTGAAACTAGAACATGTCTTATATTCTTTCTTTACTGACTGGATATTACCTAACATATGGTTTTCTCTCAGGTGTTTTAGAGGTCCACACTGAAAAGATGGCAGGAAATTGGAGCATTTATATGTATTTTCAGACACCTGTAAATTTGCTTTAGAATCCATTGGACAATTTTAGATCCAACTTTACCTCTTTTGGGTATATACCCAAAGATACCCCATCCTATCATAGAGACATTTGCCCAGATATGGTCATTACAGATTTATTCATAACAATCAGAAATTAAAAACAACATAGATCTCACTCAACCAAAGAATGGATCAGTAAAATGTGGTATGTTTCACGATGGAGTATTACTCAACTGTTCGAAAAAATATAATATCATGAAATTTGTAGGCAACTAAAAGAAACTAGGAAAAAAATATTCTGAGTGAGGCAACTCAGAACCAGAAAGACAAACATGATATGTACTTACCTATAAGTTGATATTAGCTATTAAATAAAGGTTAATCACACTACAATCCACAGATCCAATGAAGGTATGAGCAGAGGTCTTGGTAGATGCCTGAATCTCCCTGGGAAATGAAAATATTATAAAATTTGTGGGTCTACTTGGGGCAGTTGGGAGTGGGAATAGGAGATATCAGGTCAGGGAGGGAGGGGTAGCAAGAGTATAGGAAGAAACAGCTGAAATAGATAGGCATTTAGGGACAATATGGAAACTTAGAGCAGTAGAAACTTTCTCAAATCTATGAGGCTGACGCTAGTGAGGGCTCTTACTAGTGCAGAATATGCAGCCTGAACCAACCATCTTTTGTTACCAGGTTAGACTGACTCTCAGTGGTAGGACTGGGACACAAACACAGCACCAAAAATCTGGACCAAATCTGCCTTTCTGCCAAGATGTACTGGGACAATGCTGACTTCGAATTTGAGGCATTGCCCAAACTATGATTGCTCTAATCTGAGGCCCATGTCACAAGGGGATCTCATAACTGACTCTATCCTGATGGCCAGGATCTAGAAGGTGGATGACTCAGAGACCTAGGGTAAAACAAAGCATGGCTAAAATAATTATATCAATGAAATGATTCAGATTGGTATTCTGCTATACTCAAAGATTGGTGCCTAGCCCAACACCATTAGAAAGGCTTCTTCTAGCAGCTAATGGGCCCAGATACAGAGGCCCACAGCCAGATATTAGGAGGATCTTGGGGAACCCACAAAAGATGGAGAGAAAGGATTGTAGGAGTCAGAGGGGCCTAGGACACCAAAAGAACAAGATTAACAAAATCAACTAAGCAGAGCCCACAAGTGCTCACAGGGCCTGAAGTATCAACCAGAGAGCCTGCATGAATCTGGACTAGGTCCTTTGCATACATGTTTAGTTATTCAGCTTGAGGTATTTGTTGGACTCCTAACAATGCGAGTTGGGGTGTCTCTGACTCTTTTGTCTGCTTGTGTGACCTACTTCCTTGTACTGGGCCGCATTGTCCAGCTTTGATATGAGGGTATGTGCCTAGTATTATTGCATGTTGGCATGCTGAATTAAGACTATCACTATGAGGCCTGCTCTTTTCTGAAGGGAAATGGATGAACACGCCATCCGGAGGAGGCAGAGGTGCGGGAGATTAAAAGGAGGAAATAGGGGGAAGCTGCAGTTGGGACATATTGTATGAGAGAAGAATAAATAAAAAGATAGTTATGTAAAAAGAAGATTGAAAGAAATATTTAGTGAATATTAATTGAAATTTTCAAGCTAATTTGAAATTTTCTTACCGTACTTTCTTTCTCTAAAGCTGATCATCTCTTTAATCACTTTTGTCGAATTAGATTTTTGGACAGAAGTTATCCCTTGAGCAACCTGATAGTTATTTTGATTAAATCTGTCTTGTTAAATTTGGCCCATCATTGGATTCTGTCAAGATCTTGGAACATTATTCTGTCATATTTCCTTCCAAATCCATACAGTACATATTTTTGGATTAGCTTTGAATATTTTAGTGTAGTAATTAAAAGAACAAAATAATTGTCTACAATTTTACCACCGTCAAAATGGGAAGAGCCTTTTTAAAAATCAGCATTTGATCAGCAATCATCTACCTGACTGCACAAATATTTGTAGAAATTAGATAGGTCAAAGCATGAAAAAATTTCTTTGTGCTTATTTAATACTTAATATTGGAAAAATGTGAAATACTTACATTGAATATTGTATCAATCTATAAAAGTTAAAAAACAAAGTTATAACAATAATGAGCTTATTAACAGCAGGCTATGGATTTGACACACTGATATTTCGTGCTGATCTGCTTCTTAAAAGCTGTTGAGAAAATTCAGTGTGTAAAAGGGGTTTCTGTGCGAACATGGAGACTTCATTTGATCACGGCATTCCACATGGAGTCAAGAGTCAACTGACTCCTGATGATTGTTTGTTAACCTCAATGTGTCCTCTGTGAGGAATTATTGTCAACCCCAAACACACAATAACAATATAAAATAGTTTTCAAAGCACTAAAAAGAGCTATATTTGCACAGTAAATGAGATTGCATTATTTTATATTGATGTTTCTATAATGTTATGTTGTGGGTAGAAAAAAAATTAAACTAAGTAAAGATGCGGTGTCCTAAGGCACCTCCACAATTCTAGTATTCACTTGCCTATCTCTGTCTCTGTAAACAGGCATACACACAGACGTATTAATATACACAGACACACACTCAGACATTATTGCATTACGTTTACCGTGTTACATACTGCAAGTGAGAAGAAAGTTTTACCACTATGGTCAGTATGCTATAAATTACTTATTACTAAAATAATTCGCAGTATATAAGTCTACACATATTCACAATGCAAGATGTTTCATATACATATATATGTATATATACACATACAAACAGAATTTAACATAGTATAATTTAAGACCCATTTTTCTCACTATAGTGTTTGTCATTTCTTCTCACTCACTGAGCACTTCCTGTTCTTCCATCTTACTATAAAAGCAATGAATTTCCATTTCCCTTCTAATACCTTTTTGATATATCAGAGTATGTCCTCATCCACTTTAGATTAAATAAAACTTCTTTTATTAACTAGAAAACATAATCTAAGACTTCAGTGTATAACCAATTCTTTAAAGAAGTCTTTTATAGCTAGTCTGAAAACATAGTAGATGACTCTTGTTCATATATATTTATTTAATTTGCAATTTTAAAATTTTGAGTAATTAATATTTAAGTACTAGAGTTACATCCTTCTACTCTTTACATTTCTTCTCTTGTCTTCCCATCTCTCTATCTCAAATCCACCTCTCCTAGTGTAGAGTAATCCTTTTATACATTGTGAAGATTTGTTGTTGGGATTGGTTTAATAAGGAAGATGATTAGCCAATAGCTGAACAGGATAAAGTTAGGTGGGAGAGTGAAACTGAGAATGATGGGAAGAAAAATAGTAGAGTCAGAGAGGTCACACACAGAAACAGATAGAAGCACAACGGGCCTGTCATACTGAGAAAAGATACCTAGTCATGGACAATACATGGATAAGAAATATGAGTTAATTGAAAATCTAAGCGTTAGCCAGTAATAAGCTTGAGCTTTGTCCAATCATTTATAATTAATATTAAGACTCTGTGTGATTATACAATAGCCACTGCTAGCACATGAAAACTCCACCTGTACTCTCCCATATTTACTGTTTGATACAAACACAAAAACATACGTATACATGTCTTAGTGAATGCATTTAGTGTTGGTCATATATACATGTGTCTTTAGAGATGTCAACTTGGTATTATTGGAATTTGTACCTGGAGAAAACTGATTCTTCCTCTCTCAGCAGGCACTTATTACATGTATTTATTCATTGAAGGGTAGAATCTAAAGAAACTTTCCCCATCCCTGTTGACCTATTGATTGGTGTCATCAATATGTAGGTTTTATGTTTAGCCAATCACATTTTTGAGCTTATATGTATGTGGTTTCCCATCTTCTCCAGAAGAAACTAACTTGCACCTGGAGTCCTGGTCCTTTGACTTTGTCTCTCACAATATTTCTATCCCATGTTCCCTGATTTTCTCTGAGACCTAGGTAGAGGAGTAGCTTTGTAGATGTACTAACTGGGACTGGAATCACTATGGTCATTTAGTCTCTGTACTTTTCACACTTGTGAATCTCAATAGAAATTTCCATCTGCTCAATAAACGAAGCTTATTTGGTGACGAATAACTGCTGCAGCTATCTGAGTATAAAAGAAAATATTGAGAATAGAGTTAGAAACTAGGTTTATGTAGGTGGTACTATATTCTCCACCTGGGCTAGTAAGCTCTCCAACCATAGGTAGTTGACTAGATTTACAATACCAGGCATGAATTACCACCTGTTAGATGGGCCTTAAGTCAAATCAAATAGCTCTTTGTTACTCTAACAATGTTCCTATGATATTGTTTGGAGAAAAAAAAAAAGAATTTCCAAAGTTCAGATGGAAGCACAAAAAGACCCAAAATAACAAAACCAGTCCTGAGCACAATAACCAACAATGCTAGATGGATTACCATATCAGAGTGCTCTAAACCAGGCTTTTTTTCTGTTAGGCTACCCATCAGCTCCCAAATCATGACAGAGAGACTTAGTTTTAAATGCTAGGCCTAGTTTAGGCACATTTCTGGCTATCGCTTTTAACTTAAATTAAGCTGTTTCTCTTTATCTACATTTTCCCTCAGGGGTTTTAACTTTTTCTTTCTTCTGTATGTCTCACTTTCACTGCTTCTTGTGTCTCCATGCTCCCAATTTATAGAGACAGAGTTTTAAGAGTGCAAGGGCATAGTGATTTTACTCTCAGCTTTTTGAGAACAGACTGTACTTTTCTCCACCATGGTTACACTATTTTACATTTTTTTTTCTCGGTGCACAACTATGCCAATATTAGTTACTGTTTGCATGTTTGATAGTAATTCTTCTTACAGGAGTGATGAATGTTGTGCCCTTCCTTTAGACATTTTTTTCTGATGCACCAATAAATGCAATAACCAGGGAAGCCTTGAAAGCGTCATTCTTTCATCCACCCTAGAAAACATCAGAGGTAGCTTTTACACATCTGCTTTTCAGAAGGGCACAGTTGGGGGCTGTTAGATTGATTAGCCTTGTTGCCATCCACCTGCTGGGACCGAAATCTTATTACCATTAAAATTGACGGCTCTCCTATGGTGATTAAGAACAGGTTTTCCTGGATAGGGCCATATCACGTGACTTCGTAGTGTAATGGGCTGGGTAGGCTACCTTTTCCCACTCTGGTACATGATTCAGGACAATTTTCTTCTCCAGTAGCAAGATGCTAAAGGGCACAAAAGCATGCCTGTGCATGAAAGCGGGTGTCTTTGTGGAATTTGATTTCCCCCTCATCTCCACGAGAGAAATCTGCCATAGAGATGGAAACTGCAGAGGTTAGTAGATATTGGGTCTCTTACTCCACAAGAAACACTTAATTAGAAGCCAGAGAACATTTTCAGATAACAAAACGATATCTCCACAGCCCCTACACAGGGCTGGCTTTCTATGAATACTGTTTACTAATGCCTGGCTTTCTATGTGGATGCTGGAAGTTTGAGTTCATATCCTCATGCATGCAAAGCCAGGGATCTACCCTCTTAGTCTTTTTGCTACCTTTCCCTTTGAATCCATTGTACCAACAGTTATCCACATCATTCTCTGACTGAGAAACTTCACTTATTTTCATGCATAATTAATTTTCCATTTTTAATTATTAAAAAGAGTAAACACACCTATATGAATTTTAGCAAACGATTTATTCAGGATTTCCATGTGTTCATCACATTGCAATACCAGTTCATATGTTCTTCTCATTTTATATTTGTACAACACAATAAAATAAAAGTTTAAGCTTAATGACTTAAACTTTAAAAACATAATGATTTTACTCAAGGCATAATTCAAAGTAATTTAATTACTTCTGGTTAGTCCTGTTGTCCATGAGAATGTGTAGAACTTACACAATACATGCTTATTAAAGAATAAGAATGGTTAAGTGAATTGACAGAGATATCATGGTTAATATAGAAGAACTAATTTCCTTATTTGTGGAATGATATACTAGAATTAAGATTATTTTATAAATTTATAAAAATGGCAATAATAAAAACAAAACCAGGTCAGTGCGGTGAAACTGAATCCCTAGAACCAAATGGTGAAGGAAAAGGACTCCTTGATAGGCAAACAGGTAAGAAGAGGGGCCATGACTGAGAAATAAAAGTGGTCAGTTTCCAAGACAGCTACTTTCTTCTTCCTCAGTGGCTTAAAACAAAGGTCTCAAGTACTGGTTCTCCTTTGGGATAATGGATTTGATCAACAATTTCAAGGCCATATCAGGGCATGTTTACCCAACAACTGTGGGATAATCACCAATCTTGCCTATTCGAAATGACCAACCCTAAAATGGTGGACTAAGATACGTCAAAGAATTAAAAACAAACAATTCTTGGGAAGGTTTTTCTGAATCTCTGTTCTGTTTTGCTGAGTGTCATTCTGTCTGTGCACCTACTCTACATATGAGTTCTAATCCCCTTAATAAAAATGTCATTCTTAAACTCTTGATTTAATGATTTCCTCTACTTCTGTTTGCTGTGTTCAACATTTCTCTGCTGATACCTAGCACACTCAGGAGACTTCCCTACATTTTAAATATTTAACTGGCAGAAAAAATAAACACAATTAACATCCTTTAAGATGATATTACTTGATGGTTTACTTTGTTCAAATTAGATGCCTCTCTATGGGCACGGTTTGTCTGTCTTGATGTTATCCTTCTTGTTTTCACTCTGAAAGCAGAAACGGGAATTTTAAAATCTCTTTTAACTATTTTATCTACTCCTTTGGCAAGGGGCTAGTAAATAGGCTATTTAACATAAACATTCAGAATAAAGAAATTTATGTTCATTTTAGAACAAGCAGAGCTCATTTTGGACATCTATGCAGTTTTTAATCACCATCCACAGTGTAGACAGGATTTTAATTATTTCTTTTTTTTAAATTATTTCTTTATTTTAATGAATGAAATGTATTTTCGTGGCAGAACACATGCAGAATTTCCCAGGGGAAAAATATAAATTTCCTAACATTGCAGTAACAAGGCTTTGCATTAAATATCATAGTCATCTTGCATGAACTGAGTGGAGCAGCACTCAGTCCTGAGGGGAATTTCATTTGCATGTCACTCACAGCTTGATGTTCTCAAATGAACACAGTCAAGTGCACAACAGGCCACCTGATATTTCCTGGCAGAATCAGAAATGTGAAGTTCAAAAAAAAATAGGTTTATTCCACTCCAGCTATTTGGTTAAAGGTTAGTTGACAAATAGAAGATGCCTCTTTCAGTTTAATGTATGCAAATGAAGATAATGGAAAGCAAGAGGCAGTGGCTTCCCCAAATTCTGTACTGAGACTCAAACAGAGCAGGAGGAGGTTGGAGGGGAGGCCAAAAAACATTGCATAAGAAGAAGAGTGTGTCAGAGACTGGGAAATAAAAAAGAGACTAATAATTTGGGATTAAAATTCAGGGGTAAACAAGTAATTTAAATAAACATTAGAAAATATTTATTTCTTCTACATTATTTTTGGTTAGATTCAAGTTGGTAAAAGACACTCACAACTGTGTTCCCTTGACAGACAGTCACTCTTGAGCACATATCCAAGCAGTATTCCATTTTACTACCATATTCTTGCTCAACTATGTTCATAATGGCCTTATTAATAATAGCCTAAAACCGGAAACAACTTAGATGTCCATCAACTGAAGAACAGATGAAGAAAATGTGGTACATTTACAGAATGAAATATTAATCACCTGTCAAGAACAACGGCATCATAAAATTTGCAGGCAAATGGACAGAATTAGGAAAAACATATTAAATAATCTAGAACCAGAATGAAAAACATGTATTACTCACCTATAAATGGACATTAGTTGTTAAGTAAATGATAATCATGCAACAATCCACAGAACCCAGTAAAGCTAAGTAACAAGGAGGTGTCAAGGGTAGATGCATGGGTCTTCATGGAAATGGGAAATAAATTTTGGAGATAGACTGGGGGTAGATGGGAATGGGAAGAGGAAGGTTAAGGTGTGGGAGGGAGGAGTGCAGAGAAAGAATACAGGAAGACACAATTAGAGGGGTGGCAATATGGAGACAGTGCATTGGAAACTTCCTGGAACATATAAGGGTGACCCTACACAGGACTCTTTTTTTTTTTTTTTTTTTTTAGTTTTTCGAGACACGGTTTCTCTGTAGCTTTGGAGCCTGTCCTGGCACTAGCTCTTGTAGACCAGGCTGGCCTCGAATTCACAGAGTTCCGCCTGCCTCTGCCTCCCAAGTGCTGGGATTAAAGGCGTGCGCCACCACCGCCCGGCCACAGGACTCTTACTAATGTAGAACATTGATCCTGAATCATATCCTCATCCTGGTTACAGGCTTACCTTCTATAACCAGACCAGGCTCCCTGATGTGGAACTGAGACAGCAACACAGCCACAAAATCTGTGATCCATTACCTTCCATACCTGCAATAATGTGCTGGTGCAATGGTGGCTCGGAGCTTATGAGAATGGTCAACCAATGACTGGTCTAACTTGTGGCCTGTGGCAAGAATTGAAGCCCAAGCCTGGCTATAAACAGAGACTGATAGTTCATTTTCAGGCTGCTCATACCCAAATAATCACAAAGAAACCATACTAATTGTAGCACTGATTAGCCAATAGCTCAGGGGTATGACTACCTAGCTCTTATATCTTAAATTAACTCATTTCTATTAATCTGTGTATTGCCACAAGACTGTGGCTTACTGATAAAGTTCCAGCCATCTCTCTTTTTTGGCAGCTACATGTCTTTCCCTGACTCTGCTTTCTTTCTCCCTGCATTCAGTTAAGCTTTCCTTCCTAGTTCTATTTTCCCTTGCCATAGGCTGAAGCAGCTTCTTTATTAATCAATGGTAATAAAACATATTCACAACATACACAGGTGAATCCCACATCATCTCTCTTTTTCTGTCTAAATAAAAAAGGTTAGTTTTAACATAGTAACATTACATACAACAAAACATATATCAAGCAAGAATTACATTCACAATATTTCTTTGTGTGTCTAAAGTTTCATATCTAATTTATCTCTTATCATAACTAAGGAAAACTAAAACTGTAACTATCTATCCTCAACTCCATCAAAGACCCCAGAAGGAAATAATATTACCTAAGTAAACAGAAGAGCACTGTAAATAACTTCCAAACATTTAGAATTGACAGAAACATCTCCCTGCCTGGGCAGTCACCCAAAGTTTTTCTGTAACATTGGGGCATCCATATTTAGCCTACAGGTTCATAGTTTCTGGAAGACTTTTCAATGGAGCAGGAAATTTGAAAGACCATTTTGTCTATATTGACAGTTTTCCCGTCACTTTCTTCTGTGTCCTTCAGAATGTCTGGCAAACTCTTTGATGAAGCAGGAACCTTCAAGGACTATCTCACCTTCTTTTAATAAGTTCAGCAATCATTTTTTCTGTGGGTCCTGCAAGTCCAGGCCTTACAGCATACCACAGAGCCGGTGAGAACAGTTTGTTGCCCAAATGGTTAGTCTTATCACATTGAAGACCAATTCCATAACAAGTTTCTTCAATACCCAACAACCTCACTGAAGTAATTGGTGCTGCCAGAAGCAGACATGTTTTGTTGTAAAGAAAAGTCTAAATTTTTTAAACATTTTAAACGCCATATTCCACAGGTCTTTGAAAGGTTTGAAGAATATTTATCTGAAATATATCTCTGTACATTTAGAAAACGTAACTAACATAATTAAAAGTTTGATTATTTCAGATGACTATCTGTATCTCGTAACAATACATTTTTAAATGAGCTGTACAAACACAATACCTTAAACAAGAGCATTTTGTACATCAAACTTAAATATTTGAGGGTTTTGGCATCCAAGCAGGCTCTGGAAACCAACATTCATTGATAATAAGGAACAACTAAAATTTTAAGACTGTTAAAAGAATGAAGCACTGTTGCTAAAAACCCTTTCCTGTGCTAATGGAAACATCTAACCATCCCCCTATGGGTCTAACAACAAACTGAAGTATGATTCCATGAAAGTCCACCCAGGAGATCAGTGAGTTTAATTACGCTTACATACAGAGCAGTGGGGTAGGAGTTATGAGAAGGTCTGCATCCAGCAGGGATGACTGCAGTGTAGATGAAGCCCCCCTCCTCAACCTTCCCCTATCTATACCAGCCCATTCTCTAAGACCATAAGGCCATATGGAACTAAGGATAAATTTTATATAACTGGTAGGGATGACTGGCTGCATACTCAGGTGAGAGCTCTATGACCTCCAGATCTGCTCCTTCTGAAAGGAAAGGAGAATAGTCCACCAGTCCAGATATGCTTATCTTTTGTAAGCAAGCCTAGCAGAGCTGTTGAAGATGACCACAGTTTACCTGAAGGAAAGTCCTATGCTATACTTATACATGCTAGAAAATGAATAACCATTACTGTAAGTGAAATGAAGAAAAATGAGGTCATTAATAGGGTGGATACTGCTGTTGATTCATATCATTAAAGTCCCATGAAGACTTTCTTTACTCTTATTTTATGTAAATGATAGCATATAGACGGATAATTTAAGATGGATTTCTGGGATGAAGGAAAGTGTTGTTTTTTTTTTGTTTTTTTTTTGTTTTTTTTTTTTTAAAAAAAAACACCTCCTTTAGTTGTTCTCTGTGTTCTACAGGCTGGAGTAATGGCTCAGCAGTTCACAACACTGGCTGCTCTTTCCCTGGACGGCCCTTCTATTCTTAGCACTCACAAAGCAGCTAGCAATCATTAGTAACTCCAATTTCAAGGAAATAGATACCTATTCTGACCTCTGTGGGCTCAAGGCCTGCACATATTACACAAACATACATGCAGGCCAAACACCTATACACATAAAAGAAAACTAAATATATCTCATAAATTATTTTATTCTTGTTAGATTTTTATAATCAAACAATGTAGTGACAAATATTTGACTAATTATCCTCTTCAAGTTTTTATCTTAACTTCTAGGTGTGGTACAGAGGCTGAAATGCAGGTAGCTATATTACCTGGTTTGGAGGAGAGGGGAGGGGAGGCTAAATATCAAGTGTAATATCATATGGGTATGCTTTGTGTCAGAAGTTTTTCTGTAGAGAAGGAGGGAAGTTATTAGTGGGAATGAATATCTAGATTTATTTAAATTTTCTATTAGACACCATGAAAAATGCATCATCATTGTGAGTATCATGCTTTTTTTGAGTAATATTCCCTGAGTTAATTTTTAAAACAGGCACAGTACATCATCATGAAACGTTAGTCCACCAATTAGTATATACCAAATGTACATCATACAGTTTACAGGGGTCTTTTCTTAATACCTTTGTTGCTGTCACAAGGCCATACTGTCTTTTTCATCTAAATGTTTGGGGTCTCGTATCTGTACTTGTAAATTAGCAAAGAAAATCTGGATCATTTATAAATTCAGTATTGCTAAATGTTTTAACAAATATTCACACATCAGAATTTCCTGTTTCAAAATATATTACATGCAGCTGTCTCAACATATCAAATAAATATGAGGCTCTATATTTGGGACTCTGACATCACAAGGCCCCCTTGGTGACTTTAACCTGTAGCCTGGGCCGAGAATTACTGCTTCCAAGCCTCATTTTTTTTTTTTTTCATTTTTAAAATGGCATTGGTTTTAACTACTAAGACCATCGCTGTAGGGCTATTTTAAGAATCAAAAGTAAATGGATGTCAAAAACATAGCACAATGCCTGGAACATTATAAATAATTCATATCTCTCACTCTCTGGCTGCACTATAAATACTATTAAGTGGGATATTATATCCTTTTCACTGTTTCCTGTTTGGCACAGCGAAGGTACTTAAGAGTATCTGTTGGTCCAATGAATCACTTGTACTGTCCTTTAAAGAGGGAGATATGCTAGTGTCAAACTTTGCTCAAGTGCAAACTACCTTATTAAAAGAGTATTGATTTTGTTCTGTGACAGTACCATTTTCTCTGTAAATGATTAGTCTTTTCTCCTTCCTCTTTCAGCTGACACAGTATCTTTTTCTCACATTCTTCCTAATGCCAGCCACTGTATCTTCTCACAATTTCCCCCAAATATATATTCAACTCTTCCTTTTTTTTGTCTCCTTATGCTTTTTTCCATTTTTAATTTTTTTCTTTTGTCCTCTTTTCATCCTCCAAGTTCATCTCCCCATCTTTTGGTTACTGCCTCTGTTGCTCAGGGGACTTATTTTTACAGTAAAAGCTGCATTTGTCTTAAATTTGTCTCACAATGTCATATATTGTCCCGCCTTACAGTAGGGCAGCATTGTGTCTTCTGAAGCAAACAGCCTCTTTGTTGTATTTCTCATCAATAAATGGTTACTGATATTTGACAATAACAAAAAGCACAGTCTCTCACTCAACATTGACATTGTTTCTTTCCACAGAGCCCAGTTTAGTGTTGTTGCCCAATAATTTCATGTTTTCTTTCCATGAATATATTCTTGATCATAAGTATGTGTCAGGATAGATAAACATGCAGTAGGCCTTAGAGAATATTAAGATTTTTTTTTTTTGGGTAAACAAGCTTAATATAAAATCCTGAAGGCTATTGGAATAAAGTGTGACTCATTCTACAGGGATGTATGAAATCACTTCCTCACCCACTAGGAAATACCCTTGCCAGTTTTAATTGTATTGGAGATCTATGTTCAGGTCAAGCAATTCACTCGGGACTGGAGGAGTTAACTTTATGCATATAAGAGAACAAGATGATGGAATTATCAAAGGGCAAGAGTTTACCTTGGTAAACTGCCAGAGGTCTGTTTTGTGAGCTCACCAAGGCCAGCTGGACTGCAACTGAAAAAGCATGGGATAAAACCGGACTCTCTGAATATGGCGGACAATGAGGGCTCCTGAGAAGCCAAGGACAATGGCACTGGGTTTTGATCCTACTTCATGTTCCGGCTTTGTGGGAGCCTAGCCAGTTTGGATGTCCACCTTCCTAGACCAGGATGGAGCGGGGAGGACTTTGGACTTTCCACAGGGCAGGGAACCCTGACTGCCCCTCAGACTGGAGAGGGAGGGGGA
>NW_026067913.1:1646111-1830740 GCF_014885135.2 Alexandromys fortis | reverse complement strand
TATACATACATACACATGTGTCCATGTAACAACAGTTACTGAAAAATGAGGCCATTAGTTCATTTTGGTTGTTGTTACTTTATGGGATTGTTTGTTTTTAGAACCCATATTTTAGCTTGCTTTTGATGCTTATTTATTTATTGTTACTGAAAATATATTTTCTTAAAATATATTCTGATTATAGTTTCTCCTCCTCATACTTCTCACAGATTCTCCCCACCTTTCTACCCACTCAAATCTTCACCCTTTCTTGCTAGATCTCATTAGAAAACAGATATCTAGAAAAAAAAGTAATGATAAAATAAAAACAATCAAACAAGAATAGGTCAAAATGAGAACTGAAAAAATAGAGCCAAATAAAAAGCGCTAGAACCATATATAGTGCAGAGATACACACATTTGTAAACACAGAAATCTCATAAAAATCAAAACCAGAAACCATAATATACAAGCAAAAGATCTAAATAGAGAAAAACTACAACAACCCAAAAAAAAAAGCATTACTAGAAAAAGAATCTCCAAAAATACCATTGAAACCATTCGTGTTAGCCATCTACTTCTGGGCATGGAGCCTGTCATTAAGTAGTTTGTAAACCCATGGAGTCTCAGCTGCAAAGTTTTCTTTTTTCCTTTGAGAGCAATTATCAATCGGAGATAGCTTCTGGATTATGAATGCCCTATTCCAATTCCCCACTTATTACTGAGACCCCATCTGACCAAGACCCTTACAAGTACTGTGCAGGTATCATTGTCTCTGTGAGATTCCTGTGTGTTTCATTCCTGCTTTCTCTCTCTCTCTCTCTCTCTCTCTCTCTCTCTCTCTCTCTCTCTCTCTCTCTCTTTCTCTTGTGTGTGTGTGTGTGTGTGTATGTGTGTGTGTGTGCGTGGGCATGTCTGTGCCTCTCTGTGCGTGTTTCTTTTTCTTTTTTAAAAAAGAAAACAAACTACCTTTGTTTTCATTTTACATGCCAACCCCAGTTCCCACTCCCTCCCCTCCACTTCCCCATCCCACCCCCAATCCATTTCTTAGAGAGTGTAAGGTACATTGCTTTGGGGAAGGTCCAAGGCCCTCCCTACTATATCTAGGCTGAGCAAGGTATACATAAAAAGAGAATGGATGCCAAAAAGCCAGTATAAGCAGTAGGAATAAATCCTGGTGCCACTGCCAGTAGCTAGGAAATCTGCCCCAGACATGCAAATGTCACCCACATTCAAAGGGTCTGGCTTGGTCCTATGCTGGTTTCTTCCCTGTTTGACCAGAGTAGGTGAGCTCCCTTTAGCTCAGGTAAGGAAAAGTCTCTCATTCTCTGCCTATTGTTAGGTTGTGGGTCTTCATATTTGTTACCATGTACTACAAGAGGAAGCGTCTCTCATGATGCCTGAGTATATCAGAATGTCATTACGATTCATTTTATTGATGTGTTCCTTTAGCAGAATAGCAGTATTTTTTTTAATGTCTTTGGTCTTTCTAGTCTCAGATTCATGGCCACCCAAGCAGTGTTGGGAAGATTTTCCATCTTATGTTGTAGGATTTAAATCAAGACAGATACTGGTTGGTTACTCACACAACTTTTGTGTCACTATTAAACCAGCATACCTTGCAGACAGATCACCATTGTTGATAGAGGTGTTTGTAGTTGAGTTGGTGCTTACCTTTCTTCTTTGGTAAGCTACAGAGTATGTTGCAGTGTCATGAATAATATTTGGGGGAGGAGTAAACTCTCTAGATAGGCCCTAGCTCCTCTTTTCTGTGTTCAATGAGTTATATAGTTGTTGTCTTCAGCAATAGGGAAACCATGAATTTGAAGGAGAGCAAGCAGAGATATATGGGATGGTTTGGAAGCTGGAAATTGAGAGAAAAATAATGTAACTGTATTATAATCTCAGAAAATTAATGAAACAATTAAAAAGTTATTTAAAGAACTTGCAGAATGCCATGATGGGGTTTCTTTTCAGGAGAGAACTTTTGATTGTCGAGGAGTAAAAAGGGCAGCTGAAAAAAATGTAAGACAACAGAGGAAATAGGAACTGGAATGACATGTTAAAATACAACCAAGAAATCTTACCTCCTATAATAAATTTAATAATTAATGTTTATTGATTACGTATATACACAAGTCATTTTAATAAGACTTATGATCATGCTCATTACCATGTAAAGTTATTTCTGCTATTCGGAAATTATTCTTATTGCCATTTAAGAGAAAGCAACTAGTGCTGTGTTACTTGAAAGCAGGGCTACTAGAGGTCAAAGTTTCATTTCCCCATTTGGTCAGGTGAAACCTTGGAGAATACACAATTTGCATGTATTTTGTTTCAGAACAAGATTTCCCCACTCCACATTTACTTACCCATTCTTTTGATAAAATAGTGAAGGCACATTACAAGTCAAAACAGGAGAAATGGATATCTAACTTAGGTGAACTGTAATATTATAGTTCCATTGAAGAAAAAAAAACATGCAACACAAAAAATGTAGATACTTTATACATTGGAATAAGTTAAGCAGCAAAAAAAAAAAAAAAGAAGCAGATGGAAGGGCAAGAGGAAGCTGATCCTTTCATGTCGTTTCATAGGGTGTTTTTTTTTTTGTATTATAAAGCAACACCATGAAAATAGTGCAAGTTTTGGAATTCTCTATTTATTGATTTGTGACTGTAAAATTAGACAACCTTAATCTTAAGATCTTAAAGCTTTGTGGCTGTGGCAAGAGCAGCCTATTTGCCTGCTGAATTGTTCATAAGGACTGTACTGCCAAATTCAAATGATACATTCGATTCTAGTCCATAAATGAAGCTATACAGTGGTCAAGAGACAGTGTCAAAATAGGTGGTGACTGTGGTAAATCCCTCTTCTCCATGAAGAAGTATCAACTTTAACAGATTTAATTGAGGAAAATCATGTCAAAATGCTTTTGGCTGATAAATGCCTGTAATTTTATCACTCGGGACATGAGGACAGGTGGATCACACGTTGGAGTTCAGCCTGGGGTATAAGATGAGAATTCTGTCTTCAAAAACTATGAGTAATAACCACAATAACAAACAAAAAAGTGCAATGCCAAACTTTTAATTTGATGTTGAAAAGAAATTCAAGCAAATAGGTCGAAGAGTCACTGCTCATGCAAAAATGAAATATGAACATAAGTATTGTCAATTTCATCTTAACAAAAAAGAAAGGGCTGTGAGTGATATGATTTAGGCATGGCAAAAAAAAAGTCAGACAAGTTTTCAAGTATTGAGAAATGTTCTTGGTAAGGAAAAGTTTCAGTTGCACAGTAAGCATCCTCGGGGAAAGATGAAAGAATAAAATGCCTTCGAGATGGATGCACAGCTGGATAATGCAGAGAGATCATTTTAAGTCAGAACCTGGGGCGAGATCTGGGGAAGCTTTTGCACCTGCACTTGGCTGGCTGCTGAATTTAGAACACATTTTCTGCGGGGCAGAATTCCTCTGGAAGCACAAGCTTTTCACTGCTCAATACAGACAGGATGAAAGAATGCTCTGCCTTATGAGATTAGGATTTATTTTCCAATATTGTGGTTGCAATGAAAATACGTGACACAACTCACACAAAGGTCAAACTCCTGGTTTCCTAGGGGAGCTAGAAGGTCACATGATGATAGCAAGTTGGAAGAGTGTGAATGGATACATATTCTAGGAAATTTATTTCTTTTCATGTTCCCTGAAATCATCATCAAAGGATATGGATATTATCTTGCCAAACATACAAAACTTTATGAAAAAGAAGCTAGTTACTATGGATGCCATATTCTGAGACACTTAGAACTTATTTAATTTTGAACAGTTCTAAAGCCTGCAATTAAATCTTGCTTGCAAAATTATAAGAAGGGGCAAAAGAAGTATTTTGTGTCTACATATGACATAATCTGATTTTAGAAGTTAATAGTGATTGGTAGATTAAAAATATCCCAGAAAATTTTCCAGGTACTGTGGAATGTGTGCTCTGATACTGAGTTTTCTAAAGAAAGAATAATAAAATACTTGATGCCACTGTCTTTATTATATATTACACATCACAGAAATAGAAATGCATTCTGCTTCTTAAACACACACACACACAAATACAGGAAGAGAGAGGGAGAGATTACAGAGATCACCATATCCTCACATTTCTTAAAAGTCTGTTGTATTTTGTGTAGCCTGAATGTTTTCAGGTCCTGATTTGAATGGTAGATGCAGCCAGACAGCACAAATGAAGTAGCTTGAAGAATTCATGCAGCTTTTTACCTCAAATTAACATATACATAACTGAGTACTTGCTATTATCTCCTTAGTGGCTCCTCCACATCTCTTTGTGTATGGAATTGGCTGCCTTAGCTTATAGCTCAAGAAAATAACTTTAGAATTATTCTGGACGCTAGTTTTCTATCTTATATCCATTTAGCAAACTATACTTGATTGCTTTTCAAAATTTAATCCTACATTTCTGACTTCCCCACCAGAGCCCCTTATCCTTCCGTTTCACAGTCATCTCACAATTCTTTTTGCCTTTTACTTCCTGTATGGTGTCCTTTTTCTTTCCATCTTTTTCTACCATTTTGTTTTCTGGGACACTCTCAAATATCACTTCCCTTCCATTCTCTGCATTATGAGAATCTACTTCTCAACCTACTTAAAAGGGACATACTTGTATATTGGGATATACAAAACTTGAGGTGAGCTCATTTGAGGGAGTCATCTGAAACAAATGAGTGTGATAGAGCTGTTGTGAAATGTCTGCTAAGGTTCCTGATATTACTTGGAAATAATTAGAAAGTAGCCGGCTACAATGGTGAGAGGATTACACCGTGAAAGAGACATTAATTTGAGGATCTGTGACTATTAAGAGATTTAAAACATTTCCTAGGTTCTAAAACTTCTGGAGGACATGACGTTTTCTTTCTTATATCATTTTCAGAAATAACCAATGAAGATAATTAAAAAAATACATGTCTGTGCCAAGAACTCTTGAAATGTCTCCCTGAGTTTTCAGAGGAGACACTCAGAATGTAATCCAGTAGCTTTGAGGTTTTCTTCACCATTTTTTTCAGCCTAATTAGGAATGCTTATTTCTGTTCTATTGTCTGTTTTCTTTAAATACAGTGAGCCAGAGAAATCGAGATTGGGGAAGAAGATAACAAAAATTACTTTTTTTCGGCTTTAGAAAATTAGCTAAGCAATATAAGTATGTCTAATACTTAAATATTCATAATAATTAATTATTTTGAAGAATACTCTTGGACAGGATATTTTGGCTTTTCTTTAGAAATGAATTTTGTATTTGAACTTTCCAAAATCTGTCCAAAGTAGCTTGATTTCAACTCTTTAACTTTCTCCATGTCTGAACTATCTTATACTTGCTTTATGATTGCATTTTTTTTCTGTGTGCTGTCTCTTTTTCTTTTCATCTTTGACCATTCTAGTATTGACTGGGGCTTTTTCTTATATCATTTCTTGTATTTTTTTTATAGTGGCCATGGATTTCAGCCACGTACAATAAAGACTGGTTTTCTGTGAAAAACTTTGGTAAATGGAATGCTTAAGGTCTATTCCCTTCATTTGAAAAACTCTACCTGGGCTTTTTAGTATTGAAATTATCTAAGAAGTGAAATTTACCTGAAACCTGCTCTTTTATGGAAAAGTGAAGTGTGTAGAGGTAACAGTGCCACTCAGTAGCTGGGATGGAGAGCAATGTGTCACTTTTCATGGTACAGTCTATATTCTGGCCATGGATGGAAGCCCATTTGTGATGCCCTTGACTAATTGCAATGAACAGACTCTAATAATATACATGTAAACCAAATGAGAAATTATATTTACAAGCCACCAAACATTTTGGGTTTGTTAACCACTGCAAAGCAACATAAACTATGCTAATGTGATGAACTCAAACTCTAGCACCAAGGTAGAGTATAGAATTATCATTTTAAAATATATATATTTTGCCCCCTCTTCTTTATAAATCCCCCAGGGCTCAAAATAAAGGGTAGCATAAAAATATAACCTTGCTTTCAGACATAGTCTGATCTAGTTTCTATCTTCAGTTCCCACTTCTTTTTCTCACGAACAGATAGTTGTAATACAATGAGAGTCATCTTATTTCCCCATTCATGTTACTTCTACATAGAAAACACACTCTCATTTGAAACAACAACTGCCCCTCCTGGGTTCTCAAATATCAGTTTTTCTCTTAAATTTCCCTGAGCGATCTTATAAAGTGACAATGACTCCTGCTCTTCCCGTGTCCATATTAACTTGTTTCTCTTTGGTTCATTACTCTTACCCCCTACTGGTATATCATATGCTGATCGATTCACTACAGTTTGAGTTCTTTTATTCTCACAGAACACCAGAAACTAAACTCAGTAAATAAAGAGACAGACGTCAGTTTGAGGCTAGAGAAATGATCCAGCTGCAAGACTACTTTTTGCTCTTCCAGAGTACTTGAGTTCAGCTTCCAGAACTCAACATAATTTCAGACGATCAAATACCCTCCTTGGGCTCCACAGATACATATACACATGTGGGTATATACGCAGATACACATCAACAAATTTTAAAACAAGTCTTACAAAAGAAGAGGCAGCAGCATCAGTTATGTTTTGATTTATCCCCTATTAGCACAATGCTTACTGAAGTCACTCAAAGAATATTGAAAAGATTAAAATGAATGAATTGAAGGGGAAAAATAGGAGCTTTGTCATATTTGAAAGTGCAAGTGTATTTAAACATTATTATGTTATTTAATAGGAGCAGAGAACTTGGAGAGAGCATAAAAAGAAATAGGAGTGATAAACACTTATTTTTTAGCCACTTAACTTCTTTAAAGCATATGAACATATTAATGTTCCAATTGAAAAATAAACAAAGTTTCTGTCTTTATCTATTTCCATGAGAGTGTGACAAATAGTTCTTGAACATTTCTAGTGCTATCAAGTGATACACATTTTATGTATCTCTTTGTATATTTTTATTGTTCACAGGAAGAATTTTCTCACCAAGATATTAAACTGATGTTTTACCAACAGTACTAAGACGGAGATATCTGTTAATGGACATAAGAATTAGTATCTTATCTAGGAATCTGGTTTGTACTGAAGGATTTTTAATAATATGCCTATGGATTGATGAAGGGACTCTTCAACACTTAATTTTCCATATTAGCTAGGATCCTAATGGACCACAGCTTGTTCACTCCTTAGTGAACAAACTTGACAACTATAATTTGTTAAATTATGGATATATGGATATTGATCCACTATGTCTCATCTTCTTCAGATGGATGGCTCTGTTTAGTGAATGAATATGATCCACAGTGAATGATAGAGTCAGGACACATTACCAATGAAAAGAGGAGAAGTGTGAGAACCAACTCTAATCTTGTAACATTTTGTGTAAGGCTATTTCTAATTCTGAAATATATATAATCAGTTAGTGTGTGTGCGTGCGTGTGTGTGTGTGTGTGTGTGTGTGTGTGTGTGTGTGTATTCTTGGCCAGAAAGAATTAGACTATTCTGTAGCTCGTGTTAAAGAGTTCTGTCCCACACCCTCCTTTCGACCCCAGGCTTGTACAGGGTCAGTCCCTTGTGTATTTATAACTATCCTATATCTTAATGCTCAGGCTTCCTGCAAAGGCCACATCATCCTCTGCTCCCTTGGGCATCCCTTGTACCAGGCCTACAACCATACCTTTGTGATAGGAGATTCAGATGTAAGTTCAGAAGAGGTAAAACAAACAAGGAAACAATCTAAAATGTGGTGGACAGCTGTATTCTCCCTTTCTAATTTTCTTTGCTTTCTTCCTCTTCCTCCACACCCCAAAAATGGTGTGGCATTTGCTTGTTTTCTTAATTCAATTAATTGCGTTTTACATTTACATCAATCACACACACACCACTGGGTAAAAGGAGGCTTTTTATTTTCAATTAGAGGAGTAATCACATTCATAATCATTTTTTATGCTTATAACCTGACAATTTCTTATAATCCCCTTACCCCACAAATGCTACCATAATATTAAGTTGTAATATACCCACTTCGGAGGAGTGCGGTAACTGTTCTGTAACAATTATTATGTGGAACTAAACAGGTAGAGAGATATGGAGTCCATGTTGTGCATACCTTGGAGGGTTGCCTTGATGCAGTTCCGACAGTGACAAAGCTACTACAAGCAGAAAAAAAAAGTGCATGCCAAGAAGCACAGCCCTGTATTGTATACTCATTGAACCTCACTAGGCTCCGGCGAATGATCCCAGTTCAATGGATGCTCAAGTGGCACTGTGTATCGTAGATTGGCCATGTAATAAAAAGAAGTCATGAATCCAGGTAAGGGTTATATAGGGGCAGGCAGATATGATACTGGTGGGAGAAACCTGGGAGGGGAGAGAATAACCACTAACCTATCACATATATTTATTGAACTGTAAAATAACTAACAGAAAGAGAGAGAAGGAGGGAAGGAGGAATGATGAAAGAAAGGAAAGAATGGAAGAGAGAGAAAGAGAGAGAGAGAGAGAGAGAGAGAGAGAGAGAGAGAGAGAGAGAGACTCAAAATGGTGCTTAGCTACAAAACTTTGGTAGCTTGCCATACTCGGATCTAATTAGAGCATGCCCACTTTTAATGGTATGATACTAAGATAGGTTTCTTACTAATTCTACAGAAAATATTTTATAAGTTTACATGGGTGAAATGTATAAGGATATTTCATAAAGAAATCGATCCTTTTACTCTATTAAAAGAAATGTAGACTGGTTATTTTAGTTAGTAAGGCAAAAAACATGACAGAATTATTCTAATATAGAGCACTGGACAGTTTCTCACTTCTGTAGGTACTTACACCAGGGTTTCTACATTTAGTTTGTACAAACATCAGTCACTGTACTTTGCTAAAGCTTTTAAAATAACTTACTTGATAAACTTCCTTTCATTAATTTTTATAATTGTATCTATTTAATAATTATAGAATTAAAAGTGGTGTAGTTATGGTTGTTAATGAGAGTTCTTTATCTCTATTGGACTACCTCATTTAAGACACTACTTTAGCATTGAGTTAAAAACCTTATAGTCCTTCACTCTTTTGCTTGCTTGACTTACTTAGGCACATCACTTAGGGTAAACATCAGTGTGTTTGTCTTTTGGTTTTACTTCCCTGGTCTCATTCTCTATGAGTGAAATATTCTCTCCAATGTATCTTGCTCATCTCTGCCAGCTTGCATACTTGTGTACTCTGGGTTAGTAGCAATTTGTCATGCTTGAACCCAATCTTACGATGAACCTTTAGGCAAATGATAGCTGTAGTTTTCCACCCAGTTAATTTCTAAGCCAGTCTGCAATAGTCTATCATATTAAGAATATTGTGTGTAATGTTCTCTATATCACATATGATTCCTAATTTTATAGGGCTTGCTCATTTTATTACAAAAATACAATCAGAAGGTCTTAAGCAACTGTTTCTATATTTACTATATTTTCATGTATTTGCTGGAACTATTGCATCTCTTAGCAAAGAAAGTATATCACACATTAAATGTACACTTTGGTGTTGTGGAACAATACTTTTGTACACTGTAAAAATGTGCTGCTTTCACTGGTTTAATAAAGAAGTAAATGGCTAATAGCTAGACAAGAAGAGGTTAAGTGAGACTTATAGAAAGGGGAAAGCTCACTGAGATTAAGGAAAAGCAGAGTCACCAGGAGAAGCAGGATGAACATGCTGTTCTGAAGAAAGTTACCACCATGTGGTAGAACATATAAAGAAATAAGGGTCAATTTAAGTTGTAAGAGTTAGTTGGTAACAAGCCTAAGGTAACGGCCAAGCATTTATAATTAATAATAAGTGTCTGTGTCATGATATGGGAGCCGGCAAGAAGGAAAGAAAAATCTGCCTACAATTTATTGTTAAATCATTATCATGAGAAGTAGAAGTTATGAAGAAAGAAAGAAAATGTGTTAACAAATCAGACAAAAAGTAACAGAATTAGGAGAATATTGATTTACAATATCACTAAAAATATCTTTGGCTAAAGAGATAAGGACAGATACATGATTGGACAAGCAAAATAGAAACAAGTATAAGTTCCTAGAGCATGTCCACAGAAGGAGAACATGGATCAAGGAGGTCTATAGGATCAAGAATTAAGAGTCTGAAACTCAGCTGCCTACCAAGATGGTCTCTGAAAGCCCAATTTTAGCTGGTTTCTCCTGTTTACCACCTTTTCTACTAGAAAATATCCTGGAACAACCTCTTGGCAATACTTCCCCATAGCTGTCAGAAAGGCATAAAACTTTTATTAGACTAACCCTCACAGATGAAACATTTAAAATTCACTTTCTTATTTAGATATTACATTAGCAGCTGCCATTTTATCACAATAGGAAATGAATCAATTAATAAATGAACATGACTGATAAAGGGACAGTGTTTTTGTATTCTCTAAACATAAAGCTAAAAAAACAAAACAAAACAAAAAGCAAAACAGCAACAAAAAACAAAAACGAAATCAGCATGGGCAATCTTAAGAAGAAAAATCACCCTGGAGAAGACAAGGGGTCCCTTGAGAATACAAAAGACACACTAAGTAGAGCTGTCAGATTCTTTCCGACTTGAATAAAAGAGTGTTTGCTATTACAAAGACTCCAGTAGACAAAAATCATCTTAGATACATTTTAAACCTATCTATGGGGAGAAAATTGCATTGATGAAAAAAAAAATAACAAGCAAGATTTGGAAATAGTGTGAGTGGGGAATAATTTTTCCTTACTGTGTATCAAATATGGATATGATTTACTTATATACAAATTAGAGTTTAGAAGACCAATTCAATCACTGAGACTTACACTGTATGTGTAGATAGACACAAATGTGTGTATCAATACATTGCAATTAACTAGCACTAACATTAGTGTATTTGTTTTCAGAAAATTTGCTACAACATTTTAATATTTAGATGAATAAAGTGTTACTCTGTTTTCTCTCTAGAACTGCATGAAGGTATTACTGGCAATAATAGAGTGGTAAATCACAAAGAATTTGTCTTCATAAGAATTATAGTCAAGTAGTCAAGCATAATATAATGATAATGTGCTGCATTTAATGGACACCATTATTTTGCTTATGCCTATATATAGTGTTATAATTAGAAGACTTCTTATCCTGTGGTTTATTGAAGTAGGAAGATTGTAATTGATTTTATTATTTCAAAATTTAATGTTTCAGAAGATGTATTAAGTGTTTGGTTGATACTCATCTATTTTTAATTAAGACTGATAAAATAATGTTCTTTCATGTTTTTATATGAATAAAGGAAAAATTTTAAGATTCAAGAAGTTGCAGCATTCACAGGGTCTCCTCTAAAACACTTGCTAGAGATAGAAATCTCTGGTGGAACTGCATGCAAGTTTGCAGAAAGGGCCAGGAAGGTTGCTTTCTTATGGCAAGACTCATGCAAAGATAGATTTTTCTTACTGATTCTGACTTTGGGTAAACCATGCTCTCTCCTGTGAGTAACCCCAAGAAGCTGATATTTGATTGAGGTAGTCTTACAAGGAATTATTTCTTTTGTCTGTCATTGGTATCTTATCTAGGGTCGATAGACTTGTGTTTAACCCTCGGAAAAATCACATAACATCTGAACCAAAAGAAATCTTGAAAGCAACAAGATATTTGGAAATTTATAATAACCTACAAATATTATTCATAAATCACTTTTAAAACATTCTGATTTTGAAAGATTTCAATGAACATCAATTTAATGTAATGATGACACTAAAAATAATTCAAGGGTAAAAAGTAAACTGTATACAATAAAACATTATTATACGGAAAGGATATTAATAAAAAGATTTATATGTAGATATTCTTCTAATTCCTGCATTAAAGTGATAAACTGAATAAATATTGGGTAGTTTCTTCTATATTTTTTGTCAAGAATTCCTCTCACTTATTTGATTAAGACAAAGTGCTATTTTTGATTGACTTTTCCAAACTTTTTGATAATGCTTTAAATTTTGCATCTGTAGCAGATATGTCATTAATTTATGATGCCTGTTAGGAAAATCATGTAACGTTGCAGTGAGATAATGAAGTGAGCATGCCATGCTCTAGGTCCATGTTGTGCTCTGTGCTCCAGGCCAAAAATAAGTCTTGCACTTCAAATGCCTACATGTCCAGTATTTTAGCACAGGTGATCACAGTAAAACTGGCTGCTCCAACACTACATAATGATATCGTGTAAGTAAGAGGAAACCTCAACGGAAAATGAGCGCACAGCATGAGCCCACATTAAAAACGGAAAATTCATTAGAAAAACAATCATAGTGAAACAAATATTTTAAATAAACTACTATCATTTTCACTTGTATTTGCTACATTTAGAGAAATGTAATAATCAAATACCTAAAACATCTTTTTTTAATAATCAAAAAAGATGCTGTACTGAGTAAGCATTTTTAGAAAGAGAATTATAAATCGTCAGTGCATATTCCAAAACGTATTCACCATTCCTAGACATTAGAAGAGTAAAATAAAATTACTTTCAGATTTCATCTAAATCAGTCTGAGTATCTATCACCAAGAGAGTAAATAACGGCAAACATTGGTGAGAACATGATAGAGTGGAACCTTTATACATTGTTATTGGGACCATACATTCAAGTAGCCTATATAAAAATAGTATAGACATCCCTCAGAAAATTAAAATTATACTAGAATATTATATGACCCATTTGTTCCAAAGGATTCTTAATAATACATCACTAAGCTGTGCACATTTATGCTTACTGTTATTCTATTCCTAATAGCAAAGACAGAATCAATTTAGATGTCCATCAGCTGATGAGCAGATAAAGAAATCTGATATCATTGCATAATGGAAGTTTATTCAGCCGTATAGGCAAAAGAAATCATAGCATTTGCAGGAAAATGGATGAACTTAGAAATCATTACATAAATGAAACAAGCCAGACACAGAAAGATGACTACTGTATGGGCTAAATATAAATACTGTATATACCGTAGATTTACATTTGTTTCTGACTGTCCATCCATGTGTGTGTGGTGGTTGTGCCGGGAGTATGTGATATGAAGCTGGTGGGAGCTAGGGAAAGAGAATCAAACATTTTAAGGGAAGTACAGGGGAAAGAGAGAGCAATGGGATATTTGATACATGAAAGCTGAGGTGAGCAACTGGTCTTGAAGGAATGGGACCAGCAAGAGAACAGGGAGACAGAAGAAAGTAGTCAAGAGAGGTGGATAAGGAGAGATCGACAGGCTTATAAGCTGTAGTATAATTGATTGCCTTACTATCTATTGCATGAATTCATTCAATTGCCATGAAATAGCATATGACATTATATGTGGCAACTAGAAACACAACTCAAAGTGCTTTAAGAAAAACTGGTAAATCCGGTAACATAATAGACATTATGATTTATATTAGTAAGACTCTTCCCAAGGAGTTTTAATTTTAAAGAATATCAATGTCTTTCCACATATATCTAGTAGATAACAGATAACATATTATATTGGTTTTGGTAATACTCATAACAGGATATGTGAGTGCTATTTTTTTGTGTGCTAAAGACAAAACATTGAACATGTTTTCCTTGTGGAACTTTGCGAGGCATATGTGTTCTAATTACTTAATATTCACTATGATGAATACTAAACCAAAAACTACTTGCTGGGAAAAATGTTAATTTCAGTTTGCAAGCTACAGTCCATCATTGCAGAAAGTTGTGGCTGCAGCTCAAGGCAGACAACAGAGTAAGCATCTTATTGCCTTGCTCTTCACGTCTTGCTCCTCCTGCTTTATTACACAGCACAGAAACACCTGCCAGACGTAGGACCTTCACTTTGGGCTTAGTCCTCTCACATCAATCATTAATTAAAAAAAATACCCAAGAAACAAACCCTCAGGACAATCCTGTGGATGTAATTTCTCGATTGAGGTTCCTTCTTCCAAGACTATTCTAATCTGTGTCAGATTTATAAAATTTATGCAATACGTGTGAGTGGGTGTGTGCATAAGTTGATCACAGGTGTCCTGCTCTGTCATTATTTGTGTCACTCCTTTGGGATAGGATGTTTTACTGAACCTGAACACCATCTGGTGCACAGCAAGCTTCAGCAATCTTAAATATTATACAGTGTATAGACCTGTTAGAAGAAAATATGATATTCTTTGGTTATAACAGTCATTTTAAGTACACTATTTAAATTAAAAATGACAAATTATAATCTAATTTAGGTTAAATGGAAAAAATCTATTAATAACTCAAACTTGTTCATATATCAGAATTGATCATATATACAAAAATGGAGGCAGAATCTGATGCAGTTGCCATGGAGAGGTTCTTCTTACTGACTAGCTTCTCATAGCTTGCTCAGTCTTCTTTCTTTTAGAACCCAAACCACCAGCCCCAGGCATGGCACCATCCACAATAGACTAAGGCCTCAACAATCAATTAGTAATTAAAAAAATGCCCTACAGTCCAATCTTATGGAGACACTTTCTTAATTGAGGTTCTCTAAGATGATATGACATAAAGCTAGCCAATAAAAGGACAGAACAACTAAATACCAGGTCCTTGTTCTTGGGCTTTCCACCAAACAACAGGCATTGTTGGACTACTAATACCACAGCCTGTAAGCCACTTTAATAAATCCAGTGTGCCTGTGTGTGTGTGTTCATCTATCAGTTCTACTCCTTTAGAGAACCCTGACTAATATACCAAGTTTTGCTTATCATTATTTTAAAGGGTCACAAACTTTGTGAAACTCAAACTTTCTCATATTCAACTTAAGGTCTCTATTATTTAATAACAATATCATGAGATACGATAATTTCATGTTAATAATGTATAGAATACATGGGGTCAGCCAGGCTATGGTGGAGCATGCCTTTAATACCAGTACTGGGGAGGCAGAGTTAGGCGGATCTCTGTGAGTTCGAGGCCAGCCTGGTCTACAGAGCAACTTTCAGGGCAGACTTTAAAGCCACACAAAGAAACCCTGTTTTATCATAAAAAAAATACATGGGATCCTAAAAAACAAATAACTTACTGCCTTATGTCTGAAACCCAATTAAATAAAATAACTATTATTGTTACTACCACAGATGAGCATACCATTCATGGTCAGTGTCCAAATGATTACCCTGCACCTGGAGATGCATCTTCCATCTTGTTACCAAGAGCACAAGTTGTATGCATAGGACTTCTTGACATTTATAGTACTTAGAGTGCCAATATTTTGCATTTGCTCTTGATCCTTCAGCATCTGTTATATTTGCTAAGTATCAGTGACACAACATGAATTCTCACGTGGTTGAGATTACAATATTGAGAATAACAATACTGAGGGCTAAAGTGGGAGATATAACACGGTAAATGCACAGATGAATAAAAATTGTTAAAAACACTGTTATACTGTTATAAACATAGCAAGCATTGTGGGCTATAGATGATGACTCTAGGAATCAAGTTAGAGTGTGGAATCTTTAAATATCTGTGAGGAGAGTATCAGAGTTGTGATGAAAATGGATGAGATCGCTTCACAATAATCAGGAATCATACTCTTTTATTCATTATGTCAGATGACTAGACGTGACAAATAGATAAATGATAATATGATAATAGATAATAGATGATAATAAGAAAAATTGAGTGGACTGGCGAAATGACTCAATTGCCACTCAAGCATGAAGACCTGATTCTGAATTCCCAGAACCGTATGTATTTTAAAAAATTAGCAATCAGTGACACCCGTAATTCTAACATTAGGGAGATCAGGGCATGAGATTCCCTAGGAACTGATGGCCAGATTGTGATCTGGTCTGTTAAAAGAGGTGGAAAAGTGTGAGGACATTAACCACTGACCTCTTCATGGATGTACATACTGATTCTCACATTAACAAAAATGTGCACGCACACACACACCACAAATACACATATCATACGTACCACCAATACAACACATACACAGCACATGTCTACACAAATGTACTCTATAAATTACACAAAGCACATACCACACACATTCATACAGCAAAAACACGCACACACACAAAGAATACACGTATCATACGTACCACCAATACAACAATCCACAGCATACACACGTACCACATAAATTACACAAAGCACATACCACACACACGTATACCATTCATACAACACACACACACAATCAGATAGACATCATACATGACATGAACACATCACACAAACAACACACACCTTGAAAATGTAACACACGTATTCATAAATAGCAAACACTCCACACATACACATAAGAAATAGAAATTAGTTCCTTTATTTTGTAATTTTTACTTTTTTAATTAGGTTTCAAAGTAACATTTTCCATATGGAACCTTCATTTATAATCTGTTTTGTTTGGTTCTATACATTTTCCCCCCAGGAGTGTCAGAGTTCTTTTACAAGAAGGTCTATTTTTAGATATTTGAGAGAAGGCTTATCACTTTACATTTCTATGAACAGTAACAGTAAATACAAGTCTGCCTTTCCTCACATTCAGCTGGCATCTGTTGTTATCTATTTTTCTATTTTTTTTTAACTTTTCCTTATTTTTTTTTTAATTTATTAGATTCTTTTTTAAAAAACAACAATCCAAATTCCCACGCCCTCCCCTCCTTCCTTTCCCTCTACAAACCCTCCCACTCCACCTCCATCTAATACTCAGAGTGGGTAAGGCTCATTGCTTTGTGGAAGGTCCAAGGCCCTCCCTACTACATCTAGGCTGAGCAAGGTATAGATCTAAAGAGATTAGGATCCCAATAAGCCAGTACATGCTGTAGGGATAAATCCTGGTGCTGCAGCCAGTGGCCCCTAGTCTGCCCCAGCCATGCAACTGTCAAGCACATTCAGAGGGACTAATTTGGGCCCATGCTTGTTCCTTCCCAGTCCTGCTGGAGTTGGTGACCTCCCATTAGCTCAGGTAAACTTTCAGTGGCTGAAACCATCATGGTCTTGACCTCTTTGCTCATATTCTCATTCATTCCACTCTTCAGATGGACTTTGGGAGCTCAGTCCTTTGCTCTGATGTGGGTCTCTGCTTCTGTTTCCATCAGTTTCTGGATGAAGGTTCTATGGTGATATTTAAAAAATTTGTCTGAGCCGGGTGGTGGTGGCGCACGCCTTTAATCCCAGCACTCGGGAGGCAGAGGCAGGAGGATCTCTGTGAGTTCGAGACCAGCCTGGTCTACAAGAGCTAGTTCCAGGACAGGCTCCAAAACCATAGAGAAACCCTGTCTCGAAAAACCAAAAAAAAAAAAATAAATAAAAATAAAAATAAAAAATAAAAAAATAAAAAACTTGTCTGATTACAGAGCAAGTCAAGATCGGACCCCCTCTTCTCTTAGGGTCTTAGGTGCAGTCATCCTTGTGGATTCCTTGGAATTTCTCTAGAGGCTGGTTTCTACTAAACCTATAATGGCTCCCTCAATCAAAATATCTCCATTATTTTGAATAATTGTGAAGTGGAACTGACATCAGAGAGAGACACGTTTAACGGTTTGTGCTCCCCTGCTCTGCTGGACTAGATGCTGTGTGTCTGTAGGTACTGCAAAGGCAGTCCATGCTCTGCCAATCAGTGGGCTGGATTTCTAGGTTCATGCTAAATTATAATGTGCCACAGTTTAGAGTCATGGTTTAGAGCGAGTCACAGTGAGCATCAGAAACCAAATGCTCTTCTTGAGGCAGACTATGCTCTGTGAGAATTATGCATTGTCAATCAGAAAGAACAGGGAGAAATGATTGAAAGTATTTTATATTCTAACGGTAAAAATTAGGAATTTTCAACAGGAAATGAATTTCCTCCACTGGCCCCTTTCAGAACTCTATTTTTTCCCTTTAAAAGTCCAATCTATATATTCTTTGTTCACGGTGCTGTGCTATGCTACATGAGGAAATTTTTATACTTGTATATGATGTATACTGAGCATATCCCCAATACCCTCTCATCCTTTTATTCCCTTCTGTCCCTGCTTGTCTCTTGATCCACTATGAAGATTTACTTATACCCACGTTATTTATATAACTTTTGCCAATCTATGCAGATCTGTCTTTGAGACTTGGGATATGAGGAATCAATAGAATGGGCAGACTACAGTCTAATGTAACATAAAAAAAAATGATCCAAGGAAGGTTGAGTTCAGAAAAACATGAGCAGAACATAATCATGATGGAGGAAGGTCATTGATTAATTAATAAAGAAACTGCTTGACCCTGATAGGTTAGAACATAGTTGGGTGGAGTAAACAGACAGAATGCTGGGAGGAAGAGGAAGTGAGGTAAGACACCTCAGACAATGCCAGAGCTCTCCTCTCTGAGGCAGATGCGATGAAGCAAGCCGCCAGGTCAGACATGCTGAATCTTTCCTGGTAAGACTGGTGCTACACAGATTACTAAAAATGGGTTAGTCAAAATATGAGAATTAGCCCAGAAGAGGCTAGAGCTAGTGGGCCAAGCAGTGTTTATATGAATACAGATTGTGTGGTGTTATTTCAGGGTATAAGCTAGTCTGGCGGCTGGGAGCTGGGTGGCAAGAACACAGCCTGCAGCTCCATCAACATGATCAGAAACACATAAGTAAACTTCAATAAGACTTACTAAATATTAACAGAGAAGCCCTTTCCAAGAACTTTCTCAGGACAGACCATTTTAAACCCAATTGCTGTTCCATAGATTATATCTGGGAAAGCATGAAAGAAAGACAAAGGTCCATATCGAGATTCAGGGTACACTGACCAGATTGTTCTATATCTATGTGCTAATATCCAACAAGAATAAACATGTCTTAAAATTGAATGTAAATAGAAGTTTCACAAGAAAGGCACAAATCACATCCAAGAACAATTCAAGGAGCAAAATGAAATGAGGTAAAAAAGCCCTCTGCCTTTTTTTTCTGTATCCCTCTCACAGTTCTCCAAGGCATTGTTCTTCATGCAACAATCCATGATCCAGTATGTGTTTACTGTTTGGAAACTTTTACCTGTGATGGAGAGATGGCACAGCACATAAAGATGTCTGCAGCTAAAACTGAAGACTTGAGTTTAAACCCAGAAACTCATGTGCAGAAGGAGAGAACAGAATCCTAAGAACTGTCATCTTCCCTCCATACACATTGTTGTCACACATACATGTACTCACATGAGAGAGAAGGAGAGAAAAACATTAGTAATTTGCCTTGATCAGAACACCAAGGACTTGAAAACTTGATTGGGCAGTGAGAAAAAAAACAAAAAACAAAAACAAAAGAATGGACTGGCACACATACTCACGAATAGAAAAGGTGGCATAAGATCAGGGGGGACAAAACTCTCCTGCTGGAAGAGTACCAACAACACAACAACCTGGAAACTCAACTTACCACATTTACTTTTTTGTATTGCATACAACACTGGAGAAGAAGTTAGCTCGTCGCAGTAGGAGGCCTCTGTAGGGTAGTTCTCTCAGGTTGCTTCATCCAGAAGGAGGAAGCTGAAGTTAACTGTAGTTGCTGAAGGGTCCAAGGATAAGAATATAAGAATGTAGATTCCAAAATAAGAATGTAAAAATAATGGAATTTTTTCCCCCTGGATTCTGGTTTCTGGAATAAAGTTTGCTTATGGTTTATTAGACTTTGGGGGTCTGTCCCCAACTTTGTGCAATAACATTGGAGACAAAAGTTGCTAGGTTTCTGTTTGGTTGGTTAGTTACTTGGTTGTTGTTTTGCTTTTTTTGCAAATTGAATCATTCCTCTACACTTTTACTTGCACACACGGTTAATATTTAAAAGATAAAGGTTTTGCCATCCCTCTGTGCATCAAGGATGGGGGAAGGATTGGTCATTCCCATTGATTTCAGGCATTGGTGTCCTTGACGTGACTTTGCCTATGTCAACAATGCATATTCAATCAAGACTGCAACTAATCTTAACACATTCAATCGAGGCTTCCTCCACCCCACGGTAATAAATAAATAAATAAATATATGAATAATAAGTGAATGTATTTAAAAAATATTGCCTAACTTGGTATGCTGTATTTTGTAGATATCAATGAAAGACCTGTTCTTTCCTGAACAGAAATGGAAGAGAAATGGTTTGGGGTATGGGAACAGAGTGGGGTGGAAGGGTAGGGATTGATAGCAGAAGAGGGAGGGGAAATTGTAGCCAGGATATGAAATAAATGAATGAATAAACGAATAAATAAATAAATAAATAAACAAACAAACAACGGACCCTTTATCATAAATTTAACTGAATTCAACTTCTAGGTACTTTTAACCAATTTAATATTGCTGCTGTTTTAAGAGTGATAGCAATGCTGGTTTTCAAATTATTCTGCAAGAGCAATTTCTTTAAGTACCCCAAATACGTTCATTTTTATGTAGGTATAGGAATATTTTTATGTACATTGAATCTACTTTATGTTCAAAATGCTGTATTTTTATGGATGCAGGCCAATTTTCATAAGCATTATGTTTATGCATGCATTGCTTTATAGGTTTATGATTCCAATATAGCAAAACTTCCTCTGTATTTCAGAGAAATCTATACAGAAACTGAGATATATCTACCCAACTGAGAAGAAAAGGTCAATGAATCAATGATATTTTTATGGTCGTAAGCTTCCTTCTTCTGTCCATTTGAATAATTACATTAGAAGGCGGAGCACAGGTATATTCTCTTCTAGTTGCAATCTTATAAAGACATTTATGCAACATCGTATGGAATCAGCAATTTTAACAGCAAACTGTATGAATTATTTCCTTTCTTAAGAGCAAAGAAACAAGTAATTTCTAGAATCACTTTAACATTGATTCCCACAGGTTCATCCTCTCTCTCCCCTTGGCACTGTGAGAGGAAATCATCATAATGAACACATCCCATCACTGGGCCATCTCTCAGGGCACTGAGGATGCGCAACTCCCTCGGGGCCAAAAGGGTAAGGGAAGGGAAAAGGAATGTTTGGATTTCCTACTATAGTCAAATATCAGTTCAATGGGATTGAAAACAATGGATATTTATTAATTCCAACCAGTGCTACTACTAAACAGACTTTTTTTTTTTCTGTTAAATGTCCTGAGTCTTCTAACTTGAATTATTTTTTCATAAAGCTCTGGTCATTTACAGTTATTTTGTTATCTTACAGATGAGGCAAGAGGTAAGACATACAAAATGCATTTTATTGGTGACTAACTTTTCTTCCAAACACTTTACAGTGAGCTTGAAAATTGATCTAGGGCTTCCCAGATTGCCTTTTTGATTTTCTGTTCACTTTTCTTTATGCTAATATGCTGATATGTTTTACTGTTATTTCCACTATTCCCCTGAGAATATGCCAATGTTTTCAAGTTGTTTTTTAAGTTTTTAATATTTCTGGATAAAAGAAAGCTTCCCACCTGTGAGATAGGAGAAAGGATGTCCTCATTAATTTTAACTCTTCCCTGAAAATCAAAATAACTAATTTTTTTCCAAAAAAAGGTTATTTTTGGTTTATTCACTATCTCTCATTTTGACAATTTTGATGTTATTATAAAGTGTTTCTCTTAATTAGACCAGAAAGGTTTTAGAAGATTATTATTTGTAATCTTTCCAGATATTCTTATATTAATGATTATATTAATTTGTAAGGAGATTTTTTGCATAATAATTTTGCTCAAATCAATTTCTAAAAAATTCAGTCAGATAGAGAGATAAATAAAATTTATGAGCTAGGTATAAAAATAACTATTTTAAACATGTTAATAAAATGTAGGTTTTTGCTGTTAAAAGCAAACAAACAAAAACTATCTGCTTTCTTACCTCCACCTCTCTTTTCCCTACAGGGATGCTTAGAAACCTTTATGGAAAGATTTTTTTTTTCCTGTTAGAGAAGAAGAATAATGGGGATGGAAACCTGTGTACCTAGATCGCTAGAGTTTCCCAAAGAAGGTGAAGATGTAGCATAAATATTTATTAAAACATATACAAACATTGAGGTTTTCAACCTTTAATAATTAGAGTATCATTGTACACATATTTACCAATTCTCTTGCCACTTCTCTTTATTTATGCCTTTTTGGATTTGTTTTTATTTGCTCAAATTTATTTTTTATTGGGAGAGCTATATGTTCTTATGTCCACAGGTAAAAGAGGACAATCTTTTCAGCAACACACTGTGTACAACACAAAGACTGTTTCCCAGTAAAACACAATAAGCATATCTGACATGACAGTTTTGTTTGTGTGTCTGAGAAGAAAGTTTTATTCATATTTTCACACATATTCCTTTTTACTACCTACTTTCTTAATCTCGGACTGGTAATGAAAAAACAATTTCATTCCTATATCTAAAAGGACAAAATAAATCTGCCACTAATACAGCAGTACAATGGATATTTAAATAAGTATGTAGTTTTATAGAAAAATTAAATGTTTTACAAATTTTATATGAACATATATATCATATTTCATACATTATTATCTTGATATCATTTCCAAGTCAGGAAGAACTATGTTACACTCTTAGTTTCAAACTATCATATAACATACATATCAACATTTTAAAATTATGGTTTTGAGAAATTTGTAATAAAGTTTGTAAATATTAGTTTGTATTACAACTAAATAAAGTACATCATTTAGCATGTTTTATTAATTCACAATATAATGCTTTATTAATTCATAAGTATAAATACTCATTGTTCTGAAATTATTTAAACTATCTGTTTTGACATTCTACTTATCAACTGAAACCTCTTCATTTTCATATATTGGCAAATTATTATACATATATGATATACAGGCCCATCATACATGCCGGCATACATCATAAAGGTATAGATGCCTTGACATGGAATATATTATATTATGTTAATGACTATTTAAATAGTCGTGTCCAGACTAAATCCAACTAGCACCTTACTCTGAAGTGGGAAGTTATTACTGATTTAAATGTTTACCTTTTGAACGTTCCTTCAGTTAATTATTGATATCTGTAAACTTTTCACTTTGTCCTTATATCCAAAAGTACAGTGTTTCTTTCACGATACTTTGGACAATGGCTTTATTTAGTTACTTAGCATTTTCTACCTAGAGTTGAAGTATTTTGGTGCACTTGAATCATAAAATATATTTTACTTGTAGAATGTGGTGGATGATAGTTATAATATTAAGTACTTATGACAAGCATTTTGAATTTAGCTTTTTTTGCTCATAGAATACTGTATGAAATAATCTAATATAGAAGTTAATAATAAATCCAAAGACTTTTATTTTATCACTACCAATAATAGAAATGTAGACTCACTCATGTTTAAATGGAAATTAGATTTTTCTCAGATAAATTTTCTTACCTTATCGATTCTGCCATAAATTGGGACTTCCTTTTTATGGATACAAATGTGATAATGTTTATTGAATAAGTTGTAGACTAAATATGTCTTTTAAGTTATTCTTTCACTCCTAACCATTTAACATTACCATTAAAATTTCAATAGATAGGTATTCTCTGTAGGACTGAGTAGAATTTATAAAACTATGTGAAACTGATGACATTTGAACTAAATATATTTGAAATAAGTGTATTGTTTATATCCCATAGTTAAATATGAGGGATTTTACATTTTTATCCAGAGTTTTTGAGTTATAATTGAGGAATTGAAATTGCATATAATTAGTTTAAATAACATGATATTTTGGTGTACATATACATTATAAAATATATTACACAAAGGTATATATTTTATATCTTTTTATAAAGTATATATTGTAGCATTAGGAAGGTAAAAATAAAAGGTGGACTCTGAGAATTCCTGGATATTTTGGAATACACAGAGAGTTCCAGTACAAAAGACAAGGTACATCACATGGAGATTGCTTCCAATTGAGATTGTGTCTACATTCTCGTTAATTGAATTTCAGATTTTCAAGCTGTTTGGGTTCAGGCATCACTCCAAACCCCTGGCATCCATATACCCAACAAGTCTGGAATGTTTAGTGAAAAATTCCATCCAAGTCTCTGACCTTGGGAGTTGCTGCTATCCAGACTCCACCTCTGAAAAAGCCCTCCGAGTGGTGACTCTTACCCAGAGAGTGTCAAGACCACTCCCACAGGCTATTTAAACTGCTCCCAGAGAAGGAACATGTGGTATTTGATTCTCCTTTCCTGTCTCTAAGGTTTTCTGGTCTTCTTCCCCAGGGGGCCTGAAAGGTCTCCCGGGAGCGCTGGCATCCATTAAATCTGGGCTATTTCTAATTCAGTTTGATTTGGTCTGATTTGGATTATTGCGTTGGCGGAGAGGTTTGTTGGGCAACAAAAAACTTTACATAGCATACCAATAATTGCTGCATCGATGATAACAGTACTCATAATCATCATTCCCATTATTACTGCTTTTATTCTGGCTGACTATGTGCAGGTACTATTCTAACATCTTTAATAAAGTCATATGAAAAACTTGATGACTAGTCCTTACAATGTTCTCTCTTTATATTTGAGGGGAAAAAAATACATGTAACTTTTAAATTTTAGAGCCAAGAACCTGGGATTGGAGATTGGTACCCAATCAGGCTGTCACTGGAGAAAAAACTCATTTTGCAGTGTGTGTTGCTATTTCCCAGTTCTATGCACATCACTGTGAAAGCAGACATTCTGAATATATTTTATATAACTCTTTGCATTTAAATGTATAAGGCTTAATTGTGCTTTAGGAATAGCCAGACTAGTTTAAATAATACCAGCGTGCTTCTTTTCAATTTATTTTAATTTTAAACTCTACTCCAAATTTACATATAATGTCTTGTACCAAGTTTGTGTTATATAGAGTTAGTTCTGGTATTGAACTAACAGAGCAGTAATTGCATGTCAGTGTATCATTTGAGAGGCATCAGTTGGTAGGAGCGGAATATGCCACTGTTTCTGTGAGAGATGCATGGTGATTCCTTCATTTCCCTCAGCAGTTTAAAATATAAATTCATTCTAGTTCATTTTCAAGGATGCAGCTGATCAGCTGATCTTCCATCCTGTAATTGACTTGCTTGATTAATTTGAAATTCAACTTATTTTATTTTAATGGGAAACTTCAGCTTCAGGCAACAGCTGTACCTATCAACTTGAATTTCTGTTGAACCTGGATATTCAATTAATTTTATTCTCTGTCAGAACTCAGGCTTTAAGAATGCCCATGCACTTCTCTGTTTCTAAGTCCCCAACATTCTCACTGACAGTGCCCTTCACATTCCAGGTTGTGGAAAAGTTTATGCCAAGACTCGGACAATTTATTTCTAACATACCATCACCATGTGTGTGTGTGTGTGTGTGTGTGTGTGTGTGTGTTCCTGCAGATGCACATGTGTATGTGGGTGCAAACAAAAGAATTCCTGTTGGCAAACAAAAGAATTCCACAATAGCCCCAAATGGAGTATAACAAAGATTATTTATCTGAGGATGAACTCATAGAAAGAGTAGGGATTCATAGTCATCTTTGTGATCTGGGAACTAAAATCCAGCAGCCAAGAGGCCAGACATGCATTTATATCTGTATATATAGTACATGTGACCACACCCATAGTGGATCAGTATCCTAAAGGCTATTGACTGAAGGAGTTACCACAGCACCTCCCCCTTTTGTCTAAATAAGAGAGTTCCAAACCCAATACAAAACTATATATAATAAGAGCAAATATAAAATATAAAATTAGATTTGCAACCAAGATAAATAATATAAAGCAAGACATATATGCTCAATGTTTCGCTAGTTATCCTATCCTAAGGAGTCTAAGTCTCATATTAGAAATGGCTTGGCTAAGTTAGGAGAGGAAATTAACCACACTATCTAGACTTTAACTCCAATGATGATCTGAGAAGGGAAATAATTTTACTTGAGTAAATTGGAAGCATAATCAAGTTACTTCCAAAAGGTACAATACATGACAGAGACAACTGGCTTTCCTGGGAAATCACCCAAAAATCTCATTTGCAATATTGGGGCAACCAACTTTGGCTAAGGCCTAGTGTAACTGACAGATCATTTTCAGAAGCACAAAAATTTTCAGAACTGTCAACCTAACATGGCAAGGTTTGACAGGCATTTTGCTTATATCCTCCTTGTACAGTCTGGACACGGTGCATTTTGTCAGTGGCAGAGGCAGAGACAGTTCTTTACCAAAGGACAGTTTTGAAAGTGGCATATCTTCAGTGCCCAACATCTCTTGGGAATAGAATGGTGCTGCCAGGAACAATCATTTCTCACATCAACAGAATCTAAGTTATTTAAATTCTACAGTTCTTTGAAGTGGTTGGAGATTGCCTATGGATGCAGAATGGAATCTCTATGTATCTAAAAATCTGATTAGTCTAAGTAAAAGTATGACAAACATGGACAACTATTGACCTACAATATTTAATACTCGTATAACTTAAAGACTAAGACTTCATATTAAAATATCAATCTTTAAACAGCTGTGCAGCAAATGAGGACAATGATCTCAAAATGTAAACAAGGTATAAGTATCTTGATCAGAGATATAATTGTATAGTGCAATATGACAAATATATCCTAAAATTGCATCAATATACAAAATATCTTAAGCAGAGGTAGAAACAAGCATGCAAACAATATGACAAAATAACTTTGCATAGGTGCACAAATATTGTAAACAAAAATAGGGTTCCCAATAGATCAGCCCCACTGTCTCAGTGGGTGGGTGCACCCCCCGTGGTCCTGACATCCTTGCTCGTGTTCTCCCTCCATCTGCTTCTCATTGGGACCTTGGGAGCTCAGTCCAGTGCTCCAGTGTGGGTCTCTGTCTCTATCTCCATCCATCACCAGATGAAGGTTCTATGGTGATATGAAAGATATTCGTCAGTAATGCTATAGGATAGGGTCAGTTCAGAGACAGTGGGGCTGATCTATTGGGAACTCACCAAAGCCAGCTGGACTGTGACTGAAACAGCATGGGATAAAACCGGACTCTCTGATCACGGCGAACAATGAGGACTGATGAGAAGCCAAGGTCAATGACAAGGGGTTTTGATCCTACTTCATGTTCTGGCTTGGTGGGAGCCTAGCCAGTTTGGACGTTCACCTTCCTAGACATGGACGTAGGGGGGAGGACCTTGGACTTTCCACAGGGCAGGGAACCATGACTGCTCTTTGGATAGGAGAGGGGGGGTGAGAGGAGTGGGGGGAGGGGGAGAAGAGAGGGGGGAGGGGGAGATGATTGGGGGGTGGGGGAGGGAAATGGGAGGCTGGGAGGAGGCGGAAACTTTTTTTTCTTATTCTCAATAAAAAAAAGAAAAAGAAAAATAAACAAAAATAGGGGTATACTCAATATAACAAATATAATTTGAATTTTATCGATATACAAGAAACTATAGCAATGTAAATTGTTTATAAATAATAGCTCATAAATAATCTCACTGTTACTCACTATTATTATTAGTGTGAGTAAGCTCACACTAATCTACCTATTATCCCATCTCATCCATTCTTCACCCTTTGTTTTTCAAGAGAGATCCCTAAACATACCTCATGTCCACTCCCAATCCTATACCACTTATAATCAACCCCTATTTGATGTCCCTAACCAAGAGGACAAACTTTGTTGGTAGAGGGGACATGGTATTCTCGACTTACTTCCAGTTGTCTTGTAGGTGATGTAATTTCTATGGGATCCTGCAAAAACTAAAATGATGATTAAGTTTCAAGATTACTGTCTTGTATAATTGAAAATAGTCTCTGAGTAGTAAATAGGTTTTTCTGAAGTTCTTATTTGAAGATCTGACCAGCATGTTGTAAGAAGGTGCACCATCTCAGCTAGTCAAGTTGGAATCATCTGGGGCTCATTTAACTCAAAACTGATCTTAAAGTGGTGCTTTCAGCATAATGACATCATATCAACCAGGTGGAATTGCTGTTGTGGAGCCCCATCTTCAAGGATTACAGCAAAAAAAAAATGTTCATTGTAGAAAACTAAAAAAAAATTACATACACATATATTTAATGAAAGGTACCATAGAGATAAAAATGAGTATGTGGAGAAATAATTTTTTCCTAAATTCTTTCTTCTTTCTGGCCCATACTAGATGGCTTCTAATATAAGAAAGACACTCTGAAATTTTTTAATAACATGCTTGGATTTAGAGAAGGATAACCATTGTCCAACTCCAAAGCCAGCTTTATTTTTCAAGTGATTGACAATTTTTATTATACTGAGATATGTGTGTGTGTGTGTGTGTGTGTGTGTGTGCGTGTATCCAGGTAATAAAATTTTACCCTGCAGAGTATATATTACGATAAGTCAGAATTCTCTTTGCTTGGTGATTCTTTCTGGATAGCTATCTTTTCTTCTTCAGGCGTCTAGATGTCCAAGGTCTCTGGACTTTTTGAAGATGGGTGTTTTCCTACAAAGATCAGAACCCTGCCCCAACCCTTAAAAGGTTTCTTTACCACCTGTATTATTGTCACCTCTATGAACAAGCTGTCATTTCTCTTTTTCAAGATGTTTCTCTTTTGAAAACCAAATCTTTATTAATTTTGATAATATTCATAGCCTTCATTCTCCTGTAGAAACAAGAGCAAAACCCCTTCCCCAATGTAGCATATCTCCTGTTCATGAAGGAAGAATCTTTCACTGAACAGAGCACGCACCAATTCAGTCAGTGTAGCAAGACGAAGTACTTGAGAGAACCCTTGTATCCACCTCTCACGTACTGCATGAGAGGCAGGCTGCCATATCTGTCAGGCATTTGCTTGGGTGCTAGTTATCTGAATTCTGAACTTTTCCTTTTGTGAAGCAAGTGTTTCCCTCACTAAGCAGTCTCCCAAGCCCTAGTTGTTGGTGTTACACTGAAATTACCTGTGACTATTATTCTGGTCCTTCAAGAACAAATTGAACTGGGAGTCCTCTTTTCTGGCCTATATTGCCTTGTATAACAGTTTTGACAAAATAATAACAACTTTAAGCTTGGTTGCATTTGTTGACACAAATTCACAGCAATTATCCATGAAGGAATTATGCTTAACCTAAACCAACTAGCCATGTAATATACTATGTATAAATTATAAATGTCAAAATGTTTATTCAAGATATAATTACATATATAATGACATTGTTTTTAGTTAGGAAATTATGTTATTTAATGATGTGTTTTCTTCACTAAGACTCTCAAAATTCCTACCCAGTGATCCACTCACATGTACTTGTGGGGGTCCCTAGAACACAAACTTTTGTCTTGCTGTCTTTTGAGCAAAAGCAGAACACTGCTCTGGGTCTTCTTATTGATACAGTCAAATGCGTGACAGGATGACTTTGTGAGATTTCAGTTAAGTGACCAAAGCAATTACAATAATAGCTGTAATTAAGACCATGAACAGAGCTTTAAGACAAATTTCTGTGAGAACAAGGAGGGGTTGCTAATACACAGAAATGTCCAATTCCAAAAAAATGAACTATTGATAAATTTCTATTTTAGATACGGGCACAAGAATAATTAAGGTTGTCAGGGGCCTTGAGTATGAACCTCAACACCCGCTCAGGGCTCAGAGCAGGATGCCTACAGCAAGCAAAAATCTGAGGGTAATTAAATTAACTCATTATGTTACCTCTACATGTTCGTCATTCCTTTGGGCATAGAAGCAGAGAGAAGACAGGGCCATCTCTACCAGGTTGTGGTTTTACAGACTTTGTTGAAAAACTTCCATGGGCAAAAACAATGATATCCTGGCTTGGCCACCTGGAGGACATTTCCTTTGGAGAGATACCTTTCTCAGCCTAGATACAGGGGGCAAGGCCTAGGTCTTGCCTTGATGTGAAGTGCCAGACTCCACAGGGAAAGCCTTACCCTTTCTGAGGAGTGGATGGGGAGGCGATGGATAAGGGTGGGAGCGAGGAGGTGGGGAGAGGGAACAGTATTGCTATGTAAAATAAGAAAAGATCATATTAAAAAATTCTTAACAAAAGTTTTAAAAATGATATAAATATGCATTTCAGAATCACACAAAAGCAGATAGAGTCAGAAAAACAAAACAAAACAAACAAAAAACCCCACAAAATCAGTGCTCCAGGAACAGGTGACACCACTCAAACAGGGCCAGCATCTAAGGGGAAATACCTGACATTCCAAACCATTAGATGCAGTTATTAAACATCCCTGACCACCCCCAGATCTGTTTGTCTGGTAAGAACCCTGTCTTCCTATCTTCTTGAAATTCCTAGTGGTCTGTTAGCAAGGGTGACAGTGTGGGATTGACTCTATGTAAATTTGACTGTTAGAACAAAGAGTGAGTATTATTGCTCCAAACCCTCATGGAAAGTCATTCGCAGGAAGAGGAAGTTACACTGCTGAGGTAGTTTGGAAATGAGTCCTATTTTGAATGGAGAAATGCCATGATTTCGCAAGATTTCTACCGAAAGTGACTTATCCAAAGAGAAGTGTTCCTGCAGCTCTGATGAACGTGTTCTTCACCGGAGTGTCCACACTCCTGTGGATTAGTCTAATAGATCTGTCAGCTGTATATTTACTGTATAATGCTTGTGATCTCACCTCATAAGGTAACATAGAATAAAAGATGACCTTTCAATAACCGAATAATTTTAAGCACAAAGTTTAAAAAGCTGAAAGAAATGGGATGTATTTAATGAATATTAAGTGCTCAAAATTTAAGAATACATAAAATTGCAAAGGGGCATCAAAGCTGCACATGACAATAAAGTTTTGGTTGTGAAATTCATTAAAAAGAAACATGCCTTGAGGGTTGAAGGGGAAGGGAGAGGCAGGGAGGAAAGCAAAAATAAAAAATGTAGAGCTCAATAAAAATCAATTTAAAAAAGAAAAGAAACAAGCCTTACATGGTACATATTCTTTTGTATTTTTACCAGCAAAGTATTATTTGTCAGTGTCAATAAATTTCTACAAAGCCTATATTGTAGCATGAGTGTAATACAAGAAAACTGTTCTTGTTTAGATTACTACATTATGAGAATTTCCATGAGACATTTAGATACTTGATTTTTTGTTTTTATTTACTTTATTATTATTACTTTTAGTTACCTATTTGTTTTTTATTTTCCTTCTGTTCTCTCACCTCCTCCCAGCTTTTTCCCCACCTTCCTTCTCCCCCAGATCCACTGTTCCACTGGTGATTCCCCTTCAGAAAATAGCAGGGACCCATAACTAACACACTATAATCTGCTTGTTTTATTGAGAAAGGGAGAAAGAAAGAATGTAGGTTTAGGTGGGTGAGAAGGTACAAAGGATCTAGGAAGAATCATGATCCAAATATATTGTATAAAAATCTATTTAAATTAAAAGAAAAAATACTGAATCTTTTTTAAGCTAATTAATCTTCAGCACAACAGAACAAGAAGAGTTAGTTCTGTGCTCTCTGGAGCATCACAGAAACTTTTTTTCTGGGGTAAAGCATTGTGTTTTAATGTATTTGTTTTCAAGTTAGTCAACTACCTAAACAAGACTTGTAACACTGTATTTATGATTAAATGCTGCTGCTTCTGCAGTCTAATTATTTGAGAAACAGGTTCATTGCACAATAAAATGTTGATCTGATGTCTCTAGATCATGCTTGCCTTATGTTTTCTCAGTTTCTAAAAACAAATAGAAGACTGTCATTTAATGATGTGTGGGCATTCATCAAATTGATGTTCATTAAAGCAATTATTCATCCAAAATAATAAATGGTTTTTAAATCAAATATTGTCCAGCTTTATTTTGAAATCTCTCTATGAGTAAGACACAGATGAAGTAGGTATTTTAATTTTGAGACATACTTTGAGACTTGTGAAGGTTGAGGCTTATCATTTTAAAGATCAACATAATCATGACAAACTAGAATGACTGAAGGGTTTATTGATTACTTTGTGAGGTAATATTTTTAATTCTTTTACTTATCTATTTTTAACGCAGAGGTTTTAATTGCATTAATCTTCCTAGTTAAAACTGAATACATAAAAAATGAAATGATAAGATTATAGAAATGCACATAAAATGAAGTTTTATATCGTATAATTTCCTCCACACACAGTGAAACAACATTTCAAAACAAAAATTGATTAAATATATGTATCTTTTTCCACATTGTAATGAATCGTCATGAAATACTACTGCATCAACTCAGTATTTTTACTCTCACTTTACAAAATGTTTGCAGATTCAGCAGTGCTCCATATCATTTCTTTTGGACTGATGATCTTTGTGATTCATCTTTCCCTTATTAGGAATGTTTGACAAGATAAAATGCACAAGAGCTGTGTTGTGTCATGTAGCTGTACCCAGGCTTTGTAGGAGAATGAGGGAGCCAGATTATTCGGATAAAGGGGTTTAGGGATCAGAGTACACAACAGAGTAAGACCCCATTTTAAAAAGTGAATATTTCAGGGAATATTATGTTTTAATTATTAATATTTGATATTATTTGTCATTTATTTATAAACCATTTTCCTTCCCTTATATAACTTGCAAGTTAATAAATTAATAACATAATTGATTTATTAATTACCTGTTATGAAAAAGTTTACCTGTACTACTCAATTCCCTGTTGGTCTCAATACCAAGCCAAAATCATGTATCAAAACCACAGTTGAAAAGTGTTGCTGAAATGAGGAAGGTTGGTTTACTAATTAAGTGATCACTGACATTCTACTAAGTGCTATACAAATCATTTGTCAAAAGAATATTAAAATATCTCTGTTCCCCCATAAAAATCAAACAAATGAAAAAAATTCTTATCAGTATCTTTTGCAGGGATATAATTGTATTTTATCGGCTTATCTCAAGATCATTTGCTAATAACAAACTTTGAATAAAAAACTTTCAATTGAAATATTTTAGTCAGATATAAAACTTGGTATGATCATTTAAAATTAATATTCATTTTTATTGTAATTCATCATAGGATAAGACAAATTTAGAATTTCAAAACTTATAAACAAAGATCTCAAAATGAGACACTTTAGGAGAAAATTCTCTTCAAAACTATCTGATATAATTAGACATAGTTACATGACTCAATTTACTTTAATTTTAATTATTTTAATTAGAGAGTACTGATTATTTTACCTTTCGTTTCATTGACTTTGTCCTTCTTCATCATCTGATATAGGCTTGACTGTGTGTATTTGTCTGTTTTCCATTATTGTGATATAATGAGTGAGAATGGGTAGCTTTAAGGGTATAGTCTTACTATGTTTTTACTTTCCCAAGTGCAAAGCTTGAGAAACTGTTCTCTAGTTGACTCACTTGTCAGAGAATAACATTATGTTGGCCACACATATGAGAGAAAAGATTAGATATTAAGTAAGGAAGCAGCAAATATTTTTTTAAAAAAGCTAAAATAAAGAAAAAATGTGTTTTAAAGCCTATGTGTATTTTCATGTACTTAGAGATCTTTTATCTGGAAAAAAAAAAAGCCAACCAATTAGAAAAGAAAAACTGTAAAGTTCTACACATGCTGTGGCACTTGCTTTATGTATGTTGTTAAGTGCTGTGCCTTATGAAGAGTCTAAGTGCACCTTTCACATTTTTCTCTTTCATAATATTCTGTCTGTATTCATACAAATTTGCTTCCGAACACATTGAAGAAGAGGATAGATATATGAGCACTTATCTTTTACTTTACTGAAAAAAATTGGTATCTTTTAGTGGACTTCTTTGCTATATTAGTATTTCATCTGCAAATTGTATATATTCTTTATATTAAAAACTCCTTTACTGGCTATATCCTAAAGTAACCAACCTCAATCATTTCCTCTTCTCCCCTTGAATGCATTCAGGAATGAAAGCCTATCTGACTGTATCTGAAGGAGGCTGATCATCATGCTTATGGCATAGCAACCTAGAGGTTGAACAACTGCATATGATGACACAAGGACTTTGACTTTGAACAGATTTCGCTTAGTTTTTATAATTAAGAGTCTTATTAAAATTTAATTACAATATTTCATCCTATCCCTTTCATCTCTCAAGTCCCTCCTATGTGCTCACCGTTGGTATTTGATTCTTAACTCTTTTCTGCTATAGATGTATGCAATCCACCATATATCTCGTTTAAAGTGGCAACTAAGAATTGAAGGTCTACATTTATTTATTTTTATGACATTGAATGTCATATTTAATAAAGGTCTTCACTGTACAAAATAATTGCAGTAAATATTATTAAATTTATCATCTCATGTAAGTTATATATTGAGCTTGTTTACTATTAGTTTTTCATAGTAATGTCTAAGCAGAAAATTCTCAGAGAAAATTTATGACCTCCTTTGAGACTATAACATAATTGCATCATTTCCTCTTCCCTTTCCTCCCCTCAAACCTTCCTAGGCAACCCCTCTTTGCTTTGTAAGCCATGCTTTATTCAGATCCCTGTTGTGTAAATATTATTATGTCATATACTTTTCTTTGTCAAACTAATAACTACGTACTTTTATTTTTAATTGCTTTTAAGCTGGAATATAGTCATTCACCATTTTTAAATTTTTCTCCTTTGAGTAACAAAAAATATTTAAACTTGTGGGAGATTCCTTCTTTTCTGAGAAACTGCCATACTGATTTCCAAAGTGGCTATAAAAGTTGACACTCGCAGCATCAATCTATCTCAAGAAACAGCATATACCCAAAGAATGCTCAACCATACCACAAGGATACTTGTTCAAGTATGTTAATAGAAGAGATGTTTATAATAGCCAGAACCTGGAAACAGCCTAGATTTTCCTCAACTGATGAAACGATAAAGAAAATATGGTACATTTATACAATGGAGTATTACTCAGCTGTAAAACAAATAAACAAACAAAAACAGCGACATCATGTTCTGCATTTGCATGCAGAAACTAGGGAAAAAATTATCCTGAGAGAGGTAACACAGACCCAGAAAGACAAACACAGTATGTACTCAAACATAAGTAGTTATTAGATGTAATGCAGACAATAATCAGGCCACAATCCTCAGCCCCAGAGAAGCTAGATAATGAAGACCCGACAAGCATGGATCAACCTAGGAAGCGGAAGTAGGAAAGATTTCATGGGTAAACTGGGATCAGGGAGCGATGGAACAGAGTGAAAAGGATCAAGATGGGAACATGAGGAAACAGGATGGTCCATTTGGGGGAAGGACCAGACAAAAGAACAATGAAAGAAACATCTTGATAGAGGGATTCATTATGGGGTTACAGAGAAACCTGGAGCTAGAGAAATTCCCAGGAATCCACAAGGATGACCCCAGATAAGATTTCTAGCTATAGTGGAGAGGGTGACTGAACTGACCTTCCCCTATAATCAGATTAGTGACTACCCAAACTGTCATCACAGAACCTTCATCCAGTAACTGATGGAAGCAGTTGAAAAGATTCACAGCCAAACACTTGTCTGAATCTCGAGTCCAGTAGAAGAAGAAGAGTCCAGTAGAAGAGAAGGAGGCAGGGCAGTGAGGGCGGAGAGATCATGACGGGAGGGTGGAACTTTTATGGCAAAAATGGCCAATATGAAAATCGATGGCATATCAGTTGTCACAATGGCAGATAAGTCAAATTTTTAATATTCTATGATTAATGTATATGAAAATCAAGAAAAAGAAAAGAGAAAGAATTTAAAACAGAAGTTCCCGTTATCAAGACACAAGTAAAAATACAAGTGGTGTTTTGCAGAATATTGGTATTTGAGCTTTGTTGCATTTTATGTGTGTGTGACATAGAAAGACAGAGACATAGAGAATCAGAGTGACAGAGAGATCAGGTGCCCTTCTCTGCCAGGAACACACATTTCGATGAAGCCAGAAGGCAAGGGAGATGCTCTGCCAGGTGCTGTGTGTGCAGCCCAGGTTGTTTTTCTCTCAGTAGACAGCATTTTCCCCCATGCTGTGCTTGAGAAGGCATCTCTTCAAATGCTCCATGATATCATCCAAAGCAGCAGCAGCAGGAGGTGGAATTGGTTTTCTAGCTTTCAGTTCTGCAGTCACAGGTTCTGAAAGTACATTGAACTTTTGGGTCAAGGATCACAGGCCCCTTGGCCAATGTGGTGTCTTTTTGTCGTTGCTGTGTCCAAGGAAGATAGGCTATGAGTTTTTCATCATGCTACTACATCTAAAGTTTATAAAGGTTTATAAAGTTTATTATTCCCTTCATCAACAAAAGAATAAATTAATAAATGAACAAATAAATAAATGAAACAAATACATAAGGCAACCCCCTTATCCTGCATAAAAACGACATAAAAATCAAATAATAGCAAAATCATATTTTAACTTAAAAGTGAGAAGAAATACAAAAAATATTACAAAACAATATAATATATACAACCAAAAACTTCTTATAAACACACACACAAAGGTTTTATATATATATAATATTTTATGCTTATGTAGTATATATATTTAAAAATAAATACTATGAATATAATTTTATATGGAAAAAATTGCAAGGTGTTTACATATATGAGACTGTAATTAATATGCTAACAAATAATGGATAACTATTATCAAGAATGATGGTAAAGACATTCATGATAAATTCTCTAAGTTATATTAACATATGTATTGATTATATAGCCTTGATAGGATAGTGGGATCTCATCCTCCATTTCTCCACTACTAATTTCCTTGACCCACAATTACCATTTACAAATTTTATGATTATTAATAAGTTCAAGATTGCTACTGACAAAGCTGAATTAAGAGAGAAGTCAGTAGAATTAAATAAATTAAAAGCTGAATTCATTGACATTAAAAATGCCCAGTTATTGATGCAATTTTATATATTTGGTTTTATTTAGTCATATATCATAGTAATACTTTCCTGTTAATAAATAGCCCCACTGCTGTGGATGGAAGAGACATGCTGCATGTAATTATGAACAGGGACAATCCCAGAAGAAGTTTCTTGTGCTTTTCCTTCAGAAGATAAGAAGGTAGTTATTTTATTAAGGAATGTTCATGGAGACTCACTGAAGTATGACATTCATTCACTAAATGAAACACAAGTAATAAAAACTCAGGGTCAGAATTGAGGTTCAACCTGAAGACCCAAGAGCACTGTATTTAGAGGCATGCTCTGCCCAGTTTCTATAGAAACGAGTGTGGTTAATGGGATTAAAGGTGTGTGTTACCATAATATGGTCTGTAAAACAATCAGTGGGACTTTTTACTCTCAGAGTTTCAGGCAGGCTTTATTTATTAAAATAAATCAGAAATGCCACTACATATGTGCATAAAACAATATACAGTACCAAGAAAAACATCCTGTTTTTTTCTTTATTTTGGGGGGGGGTTATAGGTTTAAAACAACTATAAAAAGTGGAAGCGAAATACATTTAGAAAAGTGTCATCTAAATTAATGATAAATGAAACAATGTTATCAGTATTCAAAATAAATAAATTATTAGGACAGATGAGATAGCTCAGTTGGCAAAGGCAAGTATGACTGAGGAATTGAACTTATTTTTCTGAAACCCACATATGAGAAGGAGAGAACTCATTTTTGCAGGTTGTCCTCTGTTCTACAATATATAACATAACATATATATCTCCATGTGCATATGCACATGAAATAAATGAATAAATAAAGACTAACCCATATCCATTAATCTGTGCATTGCCATGTGGCTGTGGCTTGCTGGTAAAGTTTCATCTGATACCTGTCTGGTGGGGGTCTACATGACTTCTCACTGACTCCACCTACTTCTCCCAGCATTCAGTTTAGTTTACCCCCGTAGCTCTATTCTGTCCTGTCACAGGCCAAAGAAGCTTCTTTATTAATTAACTAATAAAAGCAACACATATATAGAAGGATTTCCCACACCACATTTTTTCTAAGCATGTCTGGGTGTTTTCTATGAGAGGTCAGCACTTATTCTGCTATGCCTGTTTTAATCAGACTCAGTCCTTCTCTCTAACAGCTTTCAATATGCTTTTTTTGTTCTTGTATGAATGTCCTGTGTATAAATGTGAAACTACTTCTTATGATTTGGAAATTTACCTCTATGGTTTCTATGAAACGTTACTATTGCTTTGGCAATAAATTCTTATCTTTTTTAATTGTGCACAAATGTGCCTTTTCATGGTGTCCCAAATATTGTACATGTTATATTCACTTATTTGAAAATAAAACAGATCCTTGGACCTGATTAAATAATTTATTTTTATACAATCCTTGTAAGCCTTGAAATCTGCCTTCCACATACACTATTTTACTGGTGAGGAATTCCATTGGACAAGTATTTAGCTTGTGAAGTTTTTCATTTCCATCATCATTCAGTTCTGCTTTTCTTCAATGTTCCTATCTCTTTATTTAATTCTATTTTTGTTTTAGAATAATACTTTTAGACACTGTGAATATGTGTCATTCTGATTGGTTCAATAAAAAGCTGACTGTTCAATAGATACACAAGATTTTCAAGACACTGAGAAGAAGGGCAGAGTTGCCAGACTGATGAAGAGGGAGTGAGACATGCCAGAGGACAAGTCAATGCCACAAGTCACATGGCAATATGTTGATGAATAAAAATGGATTAATTTATCAGAGCTAGTTATAAACAAGACTGAGCTATTGACTAAACTTTCATAATTAGTAAGAATTCTCCATATGGATATTTAGGAACTGAATGGCAGGGCAGAAAAAAAGTCTGGCTACATACTTTCATGTCTTGAAATGATTCCATATCTGACAATTGTTTTCTGGGAATATATAATTGTGTTCTTTGAATAAATTAATAATTATTTATTTGAATCATGTGTCTCGAATTTTCCTAGACAATTTTCACTGTTACTGGTAAAAATTGTGAAAAGAAGTTGCCTTTGTTGTTGTTGTATTTTTAGTTAGTTTTTTAAATGGGCCCTTCTATTATCATTTATAAACAGGTGGGGGTGCAGTCCTACAAGGGGCAGCACAGCTCACCTGAGGTTTCAGTAGGCCACCAGAGACCTTGGCAGAGCAGTGGAGGGTGGGAGACCACAACGGGTAAGAGACAGACAGATATGCCATGAAGTGAAAATTTGGGCATAGAGTTTATTTAGTGAGTTATGGAGGAAAAAGGGAAGGGGGTAGGGAAGTAGGGAGGAAAGAAGGGAAGGGAGAATGTGAAGAAGGGTGAGAAGAAATGAGAGGGGCAGGAGCTGCCTCTCCAAAAGATGAGAGAGAGAGAGAGAGAGAGAGAGAGAGAGAGAGAGAGAGAGAGAGAGAGAGAGAGAAATTCTGCTTGGAGGAAGGGGGTTGTTGGGTAGAGCAGGGCTTATCTCTTAAAAGGTACCCAGGTGATAGGCCAGACCAGCAGTCTATAACATCTTCCCTTTTGGCATTACATAATTGCTTAAGATTTATTTTTTAAGGTCAGATCACTTTTGCATTTTGAGTTGTGATATGTACATTGTTCAGAAGAGAATAAGTTTCAGTACAGTCAAGGAAACACTTTATTTGTTAGTTCAAGTCATTGGGAAAGTAGTCAAAATGTCTGAAACTACAGTTTCAGTTCTGTACTCACTGACCATGAAAGTAGAGTGATAATACAAAAAAGCAATACTAATAAATTTTTATAGTACAGAGGCATCAGAATATTGTGTACTATTGAGTGGAGTGAATCAAATAAAAAGAAAGAATAATAGGAATGATGATTAATATGTTGTTAGATAAGAAAAAAGGAGGGAAGAGATACATAAAAGAAATGGTAGAAGCGAAAGAACCAGGAAGGAAAACAACAGGGGGGATTGATTATGCATAGACTAAAAAGAAAGGGGTAACTATATGGACCCCAAAAATGTAGAACAGTTCCATCTCTCAGGAGGTTGAGTCACACAGACAGCAAACTATGGTAGTTTGTGATTTTTGGAAGATTTTATGGACTTGGAGGAATCAAGTGGTAACTGAACCATATTGTGTGATAATCTTTTTGTACACTGTGAAGATGTGTATCTGTCAAGACTCTTTCTTATTGACTTAAAAAAGAGCTTAACATCCCATAGCTAGTCAGGAGGGGATAGGTAGGCTTTCCAGGAAGAGATAGTAACTTTGGGAAGAAGACAGGTAGAATTTGCCACATGGAGGAAGTGGGACGTACTGTACTGAGAAGAGGTAAGGAGTAATGTGGTGGAACACAGATAAATAGAATTTAAGCCTTAGGAGCTAGTTGGGAACAAGCCTAAGCTAAGGCCATGATTTCATAATAATAAGTCCCTGTGTCATTATTTGGGAGCTGGTGGCCCAAAGAAAATGCAAATACAGTATTTGATGACTGTTCTTAAAGAATTAAGTCTCAGGCTGTCTGAAAGTAGTAAGAGAGATGTCAGGGGGTGAAGCAATTATAATCCTATCACATATGATACCTGCAAATTTGAGAGGGAATAGAGAACATGTAAGAAAATTGGAGTGTGAAAAGGGAAGCAGTGGATGTGATATCAATACAGGATTCATATATAAAATGATCAAAGAGTTAAATTGAAAAACTATATACTCTGACTGAGCTTATATAAATTTTATACTCCATAGTGTTATTTGTAAAGCAGAAGATAATTGATAAAATACATTGATAGGAAGTGACATATTTTACTTTTAAACACGTATTGTCTTAGTTAGACTTTCTATTTCTGTGATAAAAACACCATGACCAAAAGCAATGTGTGAACAAAAGAGTTTATTTGGCTTACATGTGTAATCCATCATGAAGGGAAGTTAGGGCCAAAATTCAAAGTGGGAACACTGACCCAGAAACTGAAGCAGAATCTTGGAGGGCTGCTGCTTGCTAGTTTGTTTCTTACGACTTATTTGACCTGCTTTCAAATAAAACTAAGGACTACCTGCCCAGAGCATTGGCCTTTCTACACAAAGCATTAATCAAGAAAATTTCTTACAGGCATTCACGCTGCCAATGTGTTTGAAACATTTTTTAAATTGAAGCTCTCTCTTTCTATATGACTCTAAATTGTGTAAACTAGGCCAAAAACATCAACCAGGACAAGTGGCCATTTTGCCACATTGTACATGAGCACATCACTGTTAAACTATGGCTGTTCCGTTCTTGTTTATCCCCAAGATGTCATATTAATAGCAATGTTACAATATAAAATATTTCAGTATTTGAGAGTCGCATGGTGTTTCAAGAGTCAGTTTGAAAGTTTAGATTCTCTAAAATTCTCTAAAATTCCCAAAATTTTTTAAAGAGATTTTGTAAGAAATCGTGTTTATAAATTGTAACTTACAATTCTGTACTTGTAAGTGTGAGTTACAACTTTCTCAAAGGGAAGAATATCCCAGCATATGCACTATCAAAGTAAAACAAAGCAAAGCCAAGTCTAATAGTGTGAGGCTCCCAGTCAGACATCTGAGCCTCACAGATTTCTAGTGCCAAAGGCTTTGGGCAGAGCTTGAAAAAAAGATCTGCCACCCACAGCACACACAGTTTGTCTCCTAGGCTCAGGTTGGCTCCACTCCACAGCTGCTGATGTCTTTGGTGATTCTCCCTTGGTACTGGTATCTCCAAAACGCTGGGGTCTGTGCTGAAATTTCGCAGCACTTTCACCGAAAAACTTTCTTAGGCTCTCTTCAGGGACCTTACCTCATGGTAGCAAATCTCAGCTTCTTTCCATGATCCCTGCAATCCTGGGTATACACCTTCTATTGCAGCTGAGAATACATCTTCATCTAAGTTCTCTCCTGGTCTCTCTCCAGGACTCCTGCACGCCTTCCAAACTAGTATCACCTGAGAGACTTTAACACCTTTGCTCCCTGCCCATTGTAACAGCTTCTGAGTGCTGACCCAGAGGAAGTAACCGTATATTTAAGAGCATCAGTGGGGCAAGTCTCTGCTTATTCTCTGCTACTTCCTCAGGTCCATCCAACCAGCACTAGTTTTCCTAGTGAAGTTGCTTCACTTCAGGTTTGTAGGTATTTTGTTAATCATGACTGCTTTTTTATCTTCCACCCCTCTGACCAGAGCCATAAAGACTATTCTTAAGTCAAAATGTCAGTCACATGACCCCTGGAGAGTCGTTGTTTCCCTCTAAAACTTCTGCATCTTAGTCATGTTGACAAAAACTAACCATCTCAAGGATAAATTGGCATCATTTCATGTCTATCTTTAGCTCTTAGGCAATTCTACTGCATTACTTTGCCTAAAATAAAATTTACAGATATCCTGCTTTGCTTTAGAAAAAGAAGGAAAAACAAAAACTGAACTGCCTAAATATTTGTGGACACGTTTGGTACAACCATAGAAATATTTATCTGTTCCAGATTTTAAGAGAATTAGAATAAATCCTATTTTCACCATTTTTATGTAATGCAGCTTTCAAAAAATAATCTAAATCTGTAAATAAAAGCTCTGTTTCCTACTCTTCAGCCTTTATCTGGCTTGGCCAGGTGTGGTACTTAGCATAGCTCAGGGTTGAATTTACACTCACCTAAAACCCATGTGATAAAATTCCCGTTGAACAGCTATTTTTATTAAAGCACACAACTACTTTTAAGTCAGAATTTCACTTTTGTCACTACCAAAAGCATTTGAAGAAATTTTCAGTCTTTCTAATAACACTGGGACCAATGTACCTGCGTTTACTGCGGCGGTGCTTAAACTTCTATACTTATTCTGGAGATAAAGCAAAGTGCAGCTGACTCAGTCTATTCCACTGGATCACAGTGAGCTTTGATATTGTTGAGACTGAGTCCAGATCACTAAAGCTTATTAATTTACTCTGCCAAGGACCTAAGTCAGAGTGTCCCAGACATCCAATTTACAATTCTGCTTTGTTTCTCCAAATGAACAAAAGTCAAAATAAAAACTGAAAGCGATACTCTGCAATTTATATTTACTCTTTTTTTCTGAATAACTCTAAAATTTGGAATGTAAACTCAAAAATATCTTATTTAGTTACTATTCATAATTTGATAAAATTGAAGCATCTACCTTGAGGAGTTAAAAGCTCAGAATTATAAGAGGAATATAAATGGAATGTTTAAGTCTTAAATCACAAACGGAAAGTGTTAATGTGTCAATGTGTCATGGTCAACAGTGCTGATGTCCTGTACGCATCTCTGGGCACCTTCACTTCTGAGCATTCAGTGTGGTTCTACATCTTCCTTACCTGTCCCCAAATCCTACAACTCCTAATTATTACTTCTTAAAAAGTGTTGTAACTTTTGTTCTTATATTTGATTTTCATGTAATAAATGAATCAGCTGATTTCATATCCTTTATTTTTCCGCACTATTAACATTTCTCCTCTTTAACTATAATAACCACTTTAGGCCACCATTTTTCTCAGATCAAAAAATTAATTAATTTTCCTTAAAAATTTGTTTTGCTGGACGTTTTGAAAAGATCATGTGACTTTCTGCATTAAATTCATGATCTGATTTCTTATATGATTGTCTTATATCTTGAACCAGCCTGCTTTTCCCTATAAAACCAACATGATCAGTGGGTGATATATTCTTGGTATGTGTTTGTATTTGGCTTGCTAGTGTTTTACTTAGTACTTCTGAGGCTATGCTTATGAGGGATTTCAGTCTGCTCTGTTTTGGTTTTGGTTCTTTTCTGATGTGAGCATTAGAGCAATATGGCTTCACAGAATGAATTTGGGAGTGATCCTTCTGTTTACTTTCTCAGAGTAGTTTAAGAGGTTTTGGCTGTTAGTTCCTGTTTGAAATTCTGATAGAATTCTGTTGTGAATCTATATAGCCACTTTAGACCTGGCCTTCTGTTAATTAGAAGGCTTTTCATTGATGTTTTAATCTCCCCTTTTATTATGGTCTGATTAGGCTGGTATTATCTTGGAGAGATACTATTGAAGGAATTGGGAAGATAACGCTGTGCATACAATAAAGCAGCAAAGATTTACCTTCATGTTCTATTTCTAGAGCAAAACAGATATCACCAGTTGCTGTATTGTAAAGAGGTAAACAGATAAACGAAGCACACTGATTACAAGAAAAGTAATCATAGAGAGAGTCTAAATAATTAATCCATTTGGATTATATGGGAATATGGTTTTGAATATAAGTAAATTCTATTTTAGACATTAAAAAATACAGTAGATTGCATAAGGGTCAAAACACAAATTTTATCACTTTGCAGGTTAGGTTTTACTACTTGACATACATCAATATAAACCCGGGGACAGGGAAGGACAAGGAATGGCAACTGAGAAATTACCTTTATAATTTGTCCTGGGAGCATGCCTGTCTTTACGTGTTAAATGTTAACACTTAAAAAGTTAAAAGTTAAGTTAAAAAGTAAAAAGTAGAAAGTTAAAAAGTTAAAAGTTAAGCATGTCCTTAAGTGTTAAATGTTGTCGGAGGGCACAGAACACTGTGGATGGTGTCTACCCTAGAGAGTTGGGCCTGACCTCTAAGAAAAAAGAACTCTGAGTAAGGCAGGGATGTAAGCCAGTAAATAGTGTTTCTTCTTGATCTCTGCTTCACTTCCATTTCCCAGCTCCCTGCCTTGACTTGCTACCCTTCAGTGATGCAGAAAGAAAGAAAGAAAGAAAGAAAGAAAGAAAGAAAGAAAGAAAGAAAGAAAGAAAGAGTTTCTCAGCTGAGTAGCTTTTGGTCGGTGTTTTATTGTGACAACAAAAGCAATGGTACTGTATAAACTGGTGACATGACTGCTCTATGGTATGGTTAAGGGAAAGCGTTTTATGGTAGGTATGGGGGAATGGCTAGAAGCATCTGGAAGAGTCTAGAGCAGAGAGAGAAAGCAGTAGACTGAACATGGCCAGTAGACTGGAGCTAGCCATGAGGTAAACAGGAGCAGATTAGAAAGCAAGAGAAGTTTATAAAGAATAACAAGGGAGGCATACATAGATCCTTCTGGGAAAGGAAAACAGACAAGAGCTCTTGAGAAAATTAGGAGTGTGTGTGGGAGGGCGGGGAGGGGGATGGTGAAAGGAGGGAAGGAAAGGGAAGGAGAACTTGAGAGAACATGATGGCCGAGATGGGAAAAGGAAAAAGATATTTTGATTAATGGAGCCATTATGGGGCTAGCAAGAAACCTGGCAGTAGGAAAATCATAAGGATGACCCCAGATAAGACCCTAAGCAATAGTGGAGATGGCATCTGACCTGGCCTTCCCCTGTAGTCAGATTGATGATTACCCTAATTGTCATCATAGAAACTTCATCCAGCAAACGATGGAAGCAGATGCAGAGATCCGCAGCTAGAAGGGGCCGAGCTCCCAGAGTCTGGTGCAGGAGAGGAAGGAGCTATAATATGAGCAAAGAGGTCAACACCATGATGGGGATACCCACAGAAACAGCTGACCTGAGCTAGTAGATCACTGACTCCAAACTGACAGAGGGGAAGGAATCTGCATATGTTCCAACTAGACCCTCTGCATGTGGGTGAGTTGCTTGAACCATACTTATCCCAAAACAAGAAGATCAATGCTCACACAGAAAGATACACAAATATACAAATAAATTATAAATAAAACAAATCACTTCAAGAAGGAAGATAAAGGGGATGTTCCTTTGAATATAATCATACTATCCTGGATGAGTGGAGAATTGCTCACAAGATTAAAAAACTAAGAGAAATTTAAAAGACTCTGAAAAGTCATAAAACTTACAAGATTAGCAAGGCCTCTCTTCAAGTTAATGGAAGAGTAACGGTTGCTGGAAAAAGAGATACTCTTCAATGGGAGTTTAAAATTGGATGGGGAAGTTTCACTAGACTTTCAGTGATGTAAAAATGGCTCAATCACCCATACTTCTGTTTGTAACCCATGTTTTAGTTATTTTACTATTATAGTGATAAAGGAACATGACCAAGGAAATTTTAAAAAGAAAGAGTTTGGTATTAAATTTCAGAAGGTTTTTGGAACAGCTGAGAGCTTACGTCTTGAGATACAACCACAAAGTAGAAAGAATAAGAAACTTGGAATAGTATAGCGTTTTTGAAAATGTAAAGCCTGTTCTCAGAAACACACCTCTGTCCACAAGGCTGTACCTTTCAATCCATCCAAAAGAGTTCCACCAACAGGGCCCGAGTCCTCAACTATATGAACCTACATGGACCATTCTCATTCAAACCAATACAACTAATCCTTCTGTAATATTAAGCAGCTGTAATTCTGACAAAGTCTTATGTATTCTATAACACACAGATAAAATCTACATTTTCTTACACATATGTAAGCACTAATGCTAATTGGTCCAAGCTGATTTATTCACACTCTTATGTGACATCGTGTCTTAAAGTTGGCTTTCCTCATTTTCTCCATTATCACCAGTTCTGTAATTCAATTCTTAGGAAGCAGAGATTGAGGTTTTTTTTTTTTTTCTGTATTACCCTGAACTCTATACAACTTATTACAGATGCACTTTCACCAATTCATGAATTAAATATGAATATATAAGCATCATTAGGCAATAATTTATTAGTCTATGAATATTTTATAAAATCTTTGTTATGTATTCTGCTGAACTAAATGTGGTGTTTGCTAGTTAAGCGAATTATTATAATATGATATGTTAACTTCTTCTCATCGATTATTCAACAAGTTCAGAAGCCCAACTTGACTAAAGTGATCATTTTTTGGTTCTCCACTAATCAGAAAAAAAAAAAAAGCCAAGTTCAGTAATCCTCATCAGTTCTACTTTGAATGAATGCTATAACTTTTGTCATTTTTTTTATGTGAGCCACGCTTCAATAGTGTCCTAGTTACTATCCTATTACTGTGAAAAGACACCATGTTCAAGGCCACACTTATAAAAGCATTTGATTAGGAGCTTGCTTGTAATTTCAGACTGTTAGTCCATTATCATCCCGGCAGGAACCAGACAGGCATAGTTCAGAAGCAATAGCTGAGAGCTTTACATCATAATCCATAAGCAGCAGGCAAAAAGAGAATCACTGGGCCTGGTCTGGACTTTTGAAACCTCAGGACTCATACACAGCCACAGAGATGCACCTCCTCCAACAGGGCCCCTGTGGTGATATTTTGTTTGTTCCTAACAAATAAAGCATGCTGAAGATCAGAGTACAGAGATCGCCACACTAGCTATCCATAGAGACAGGCAGTGGTGACACACACTTTTAATCCCCGGGAAACAGAGTCAGATGCCTCTCTCTCTCTCTCTCTCTCTCTCTCTCTCTCTCTCTCTCTCTCTCTCTCTCTCTCTCTGAGTTCAAGGCCACCCTGGGCTACATTAGATTGATCTAGTGTAAAAGAGAAACAGAGCTCACACCATTGATCCCAGCACTTGGGTCACATCTCTTTAATCCCATCATTAGGGAGGTGGAGACAAAATTTACGTGACTGGGCAGAGAGAAGAATTTAAGGCAGGAGGAGACAGAAGGAGATCATTCAGTGTGAGGATTTGTAGGGACAGGACTGTCCCTTTGGTTTGAGGATTTAGTAGAGGTAAGAACTAGTGACTGGCTGCTCTACTTTTCTACTTTCAGCATTAACCCCTATACCTGACTCTGAGTTTTTATTATTAAGAACAATTAGAATTTGTGTAAGAGGCCACACCTATTGCAATAAAGCCACATCTTTATTAATCAACTGGGGACTAATTTATGCAAATTTTTGAATCTATGGGTGATATTTTTATTCAAAACACCACAAATAGAAAAAATTTTTTTAAACATGCACTTAGTTTTAAATCTTGAACCTTAGCAATACTCTGTCTCACAAATACTGCCATATCCTACCACTCTGGCCCTTGAATCTCAGTCTGCTTTGAAGTTTACATTTTAATTACTCAATGTATGGTATCCTTTACAGATGCAAATTTTTATTCTTGCTTTCAATATACACCCCACCCTTTCCATAGCATTAAGGGTTTTTTTTTTAATATTGAATGCAGATTACATCAGTTATTATTTTAGATACAATAAAGTGTTAAATTTCAGGGATTATCAACTTTCAGAGAGGATGTAGAAGTGCACACCTGTGAAAAAACACTGCATAGAAGTGTTGACAGTGTGAAATATAGAATAATTGCTGATATTATTTCTTTTTTGCCTTCCTATTTTAAGAATTCTGGTGATTTCCATAAACTGCATTGCATAAACCTTCGTATGAAGCTGCAGCATGAGTAAGCTGTAGTTTAGTTCTATGCAATCAACTTATATGTTAAGAAATTAAACTCAATGGATGAAGAACGTAACCCTCATCTATCAACATAAATATGACTATTTGAAAAACAATTTAACAACCTGGCAATCTATCACCAATAGTAGATATTTGTCCCTTAAGATCTCTTTCCTCTTAAGGCATGAGATATTAACCAGGGTTAGCAAACTTGTCATTAGTTCCATTTGTAGAGCAGGCCTCAAGTATTATCCGAAATCAGTTGGTTACCATCTTTAGCACCTCCCTCTTCCTCACAGTTTACCCAGGAGATCTTTTTTTTTAAACAGGTGATCAAAACATATACATTTATTTTTTATTCATTTATTAAAGATTTCTGTCTCTTCCCCCCACCGCCTCCCACTTCCCTCCCCCTCCCCTAATCAAATCCCCCTCCCTTGTCAGCCCAAAGAGCAATCAGAGTTCCCTGCCCTGTGGGAAGTCCAAGGATACCCAGGAGATCTTATCTAATTCCCTTTCCCTGGGCAATCCAGGTCTTCCTTTTAGGGTCTTTTTTTTTTTATTACCTAGCTTCTCTGAAGTATATTGTAATCTCATTATCCTTTGTTTTACATCTAATATCTACTTATGAGTGAATACATACTGTGTTTGCCTTTCTGAGTCTGGGTTACCTCACTCAAAATTTTTCTTTTGTTGTTGTTGTTCCATCCATTTGCCTGCAAATTTCATGATGTCATTGTTTTTTATAGCTTGGTCACATTCAGTTGTGTAAATATACCATACCTTCTTTATCCATTCTTCAGTTGAGCAGTATCTAGTTTTTTTCCAGGTTCTGGTTATTATAAATATTGCTGCTATGAACATTGTTGAGCAAGCATCCTTGTGATTATCTTTTGAGTATAGGCCCAGGATTCGTACGGCTGGGTCTTGAGATAGATTGATTGTGAGTTTTCTGAGAAACCGCCATACTGATTTCAAGGTGGCTGCACAAGCTTGCACTTCTACCAGCAGCAGAGGAGTAATCCCCTGCTGTCTTTTAGTTTCAAGTACATTTCTCTAGCATCATCTGACTTTTAAACTTTTTATTACATGACATCTATTATTCTTTATATATAGTTTGTGATTTTTCTCTCACAATTTTTAATAACTCTCCTTGTATTATATGTTAAGCATTTTAACTATAATACTTCTATAGGCTATCTCTTTTCTAGTTCTATCTGTTTGGTTCTCTTCATGATTTTTTTCATCTGTATGAGTTTGTTTTTATTTAATTTGGTTAACTTTTCTTCTTTTATCCCGTTGAAAACCTGGTCAAAGCCATTGGCCTGGGATTCTCTTCTTTCCTTCTTCTATGCCTACTATTTGAAGGCTTGGGCTCTTTATGGAGCACCAAAGTCCCTAATATCTCCCCTTCATAATCTTTTATATTCTTTGATTGAATGGCACACTTCTACTGTATCTTGAAGTCCTGATAGTCAAACTTCCACTGCATCTTTTTTTTATTTATAAGACTTTCCTTTTCGTTCCCTAATTGGGTTATCGAGCTTTTCATTGTCCTCTTCATGTCAGGTTTGGCTTTCTTCAATATTTCTATCTCTTTACTGAATTGACTTTTCTGATTTGAACTGATGTTGCCATTTTATTCAGCAATATATTTGCATTTTCTTGGACTTAACTCTGTAGTTTGTTTCCATCCACTTTAAGGTCACTAGTGTGTTCATTCCTTCTTCTATTTCAGTGACTCATTTTATCATAATCACTATCATATTAAGAGTCTGTGTAAGAAAACTGAACTTCTTATGAACTATGGATGCAACAGAGTCAGAATGTTCTCATAAAAAGGGGATACTACTGTTTTAGAATATAAAAGTAAAGAAAAATAAATAAAATAACTTCTGAGGCAATTTGCTGTTCTCATAGATTGGACCTGTACCTTGTCCGTTATCCTTTATGCATATATTGTAGCTTTCAGTTTACTATTGCTATGGAACTCCTGAATGTGTGAAAAATTGTGTCTCTGATTTTGGTCCCTTCTCTTGGGGGTCTTTTTCCCTTGTTGGTTTTTCCATGTCCTACTTCAATGTGGTGGTTTTTGTTTTATCTTACTATATTTTATTTTGTTGTGTTTTGTTGTTAAAAAGAAGGTACAAATACATAAAAAAAAACATATAAGGTTTTTAAAAAAGAATTCCTTTGTCGTCATAATTTACACAGGGATAATTAGTAAGCAAGCGTTATCTCTCATTGGAATTTATTCTGAGAATACTCATTTTCCCTTGTAGAAAGAGAGAACTGGAATCTTTTCAGTGACTTGAATCCCATTATCTGTCTTCCTAATGAAGTCTCTAACTTAATTTCTCACCTAAGTCCTTGTCCCATGACTAGGCTTTACCATAGACATGAATCATCCTTACATTTCTCAGGCAGGCTGTGAATTATAACTACAGGACATTTGCACTTGATAAATTTTATTTGAACTATCCCTTAACCAAAGACCCATAAAACTTGGTCCCTCACCTCTTTGTTCTTTGGATACCTTCTTTTCTTTTGCCTTTGGCTATAGTTTATGTGCCTTCTGACATTGATGACATTGCCACCTTGCAAGAAGATCCCCTGGCCTCAGAGCAGTGCCTGTGTTCTATAGAAGCACATTCATAGATCTGTGTTCACATTTTAGAGCACAAGGCCTCTTTTCCTTCTGCTTGGACTTTGACTCCCACCACAGTACATCATCCTATTTCTTTTTGTTGGTTAAAGACGGCATCTCAGTGTAAAGATTTATGCTCCTCACATGGCATTTCACCCTGGATTCCTTTCCATTGCTGCTGACGTCAGGTATATGGCCTTGCTGACCTGAATGGATGAGAGCAGGCACACTCAGGCATACAAGGAATGCAGAGGTTTTATCTAATATTTTCGCTTATCTTTTATACTCTGGATTTTTTTTCCAAGAAGATCATTGTTCCTTAGTTAATTCTCTGTGGAGCTTTCTGGATGGGACAAATGACAAAACTTGACAATAGTCAGGGTGATGTGCTATTAAACGAGTGACCAACCTATCGCTTGAAGAGGCAATCCTGCATGGCATTCAGTTTATAAATAGATTTTGAACCTGAGCAACAAACACACATTGATTTCTCTCTTGCCTGTAGCTCTTTGTGAATGATTTTAAATGTCTGCAGAGTTGAGCAGATACAACAGAAACCTGATAGCCTGTAAACCTTAAGGTGTTTACCCTATATCCCTTTACCTAAAATAAAATGACACCCACTGTTGGCTGAGCTTCTGACAACAGTGAATGAAGGTATAAAGTACGTGTATGTGTGTGCAGGGGCATTCCTGTTTTCCTCAGGCCATCTCTGAGGTGATGCCAGCAGTGCTGGCTCCGGAGGACCTGTATGCAATTCGGTGATGGACCACACAGTACCAGTTTGCTCCTTTCCTGGTTTCCTATCCTTTGCCTTTCACTTTTGTTTGCTATTATTTCAACGCTTTTTCAAGAAAAGAAAACAAAAGAAAATGACCATAGAAAGTCTTTTGGTAATCACAGTCTAGGATAGGGCTTAATCACAACATAGAAATTTAGTAACTCCTCTAACACTCCAGATTTTCTTGATTTTCTCGCTTTTACCTACTGAATTATTTTGATTTGAATATTAATCACTGCCCTGACAGAAGATCACTGTTTGAATCGTGGATCTCTACACAGTGGCGCTGTTAAAGAAGGTTGTGGAGCACTTAAGTGTTTAAGAGTTGGGGTAAAGCAGGAGAAACTGGGTCACCATGGGCAGACCTTGAGGTTTTAGAGCCCTAGATCCATGCCCTGCCCTCTCACTGCTCTCCTAAGCTTTATTTATTAACACAACAATAAAAGAAGTCATTAAGAGCCTCTCACTCTCCTTTTCCCTTCAGAAAAGAGGAGGCCTCCAAGATAAACTTACCAAACACAACAAAGCAAGATACCATAAGACAAGAAAAATAATCTTCATATCATGACTAAAAAAGGCAACCAAATAGGAGCAAAATAATTCCAAGAGCAGGCAGAAAAATCAGATACACTCTTTCCCACAAAAATACCAGACTAAGAGCTATAACATACTCAGAGGGCCTAGTGCAGAACCTTGCCGCCTTGCTTGCTACTTTAGTCTCTGTGAGCCCATCTGAGCTCTGCTCAGGTGATTCTGTAGGTCATGTTCTCCTAATGTCCTCCATCCCCCCTGACTCCTCCAATCTTGTCTCCTCTTTCACAGGGCTCCTGAGGTCCAAGGGGGTAATACCTGATGATTTCCTACAATTTAGACTCACTCTGCACAATGTCTGTCTGTGGGTCTATGCACCTGCTCCCATCTGTTGCAGAGGGAAGTCTCTAATTAGGAATAATTTCTATTATTATTATTATTATTATTATTATTATTAATTATTACTGGTCAGTTGTGTTTGAATCTACACTTGGTCTCTAGAAGCCAGTTTTGGTTCCTGACCATTCATGCTTTCTCTCACGGTATGGAACTCAAGATAAGCACATATTAGTTGGTACCCCTACAAGCTTTGTGCCACCATTTCCCTTGAAGGAAGGTAGATGGTATGTGGAGGGTTTTGTGGCTGGGTTCATTTCCAGGTTTCTTTTTTAGTAGCTAGCAGAGAAACTATGCATACCAAAGGGCTAGATAATCCTGTGAAGGTCGCATGGAGATATAAGCTTAACCTTTCTGCCTTCAATGCGATGTGTGAATGTTCTCAGCAATGGAGTCCTGTTGTCAGCTTTTTTAGAGAGAGACCCTCTCTCTTATCATCAGTGTTGGTCATTTAGGGATATCCAGAGTAATCTGTTGGCCAACAACTTAATCAATTGCACGCCCATCCCACCACTAGAAACCTTGTCAGACTACAAAAGATGGTCAGTTCAGACTCTGCATCCTCCATTACTAGGAGCCCTCACTAGGATTGATCTCACTGATTCCAGAAAGTTTTCACTGTACTAGGTTTTCACACCGACCCCCACCCCCAGTGTCTTCCCCATTTCAGCCCTCTCCAAGGACATTTCATTGATATATATTTTAGGAATTCATGTCAAGAAATAAAAATGAATAAAAGGAACATTCAAACACATTATAAAAGATCATATTGTTTGACATAGCATTGATAAATGGATATAGCATTTAAAATATCCGGCTCATGTATGGTGGCGAATGATACATTGTGCTTCAGCACTGTGAAAAATCTCCCTTCAACTCTCTCAGTATCTCTTAGGAAGATGAGCACAAAACACTTGGATGAACAAAAAAAAATTAATCATCAATAAAACCTGCAACTTTTGAAATTGGAGCGGAGATGGCAAAAAAGAATGCCCTCCTTTAAAGAGCTTTAATATGATTTATCCTATGTGCTTGATCATAATAGTAAAATTCCTTTATCAGCAGAGATACCATTTCTCTGAGTGTCAAAATTAAAATTATGTCATCTACAATTACATCTCATGCTTTACAATCTGGAGAATTTGTAGTCATACTGGAGATAGAAATGGGCAAGACAGGAAAAGGTGGGAGGTTTCAAACCCATTGCTCATTCTCTATTTCTGTTTCCATAAAATCAGAACAAATGGCAGATCATCTTTTTGTAATAAACTGTGTGTATTCTTTCTCTGATGATTCCTGAAGAGATATGAAAGTTTCTTTTTGAATATATCACCCATCCAAGGAAAGCATACGTGTGTATGTATTTATTATTTGTTCATTAATTGATAGACATCTTGGTTGATTGCATGCCCTAGCTATTGTGTTGAGGCCCAATGAGCACAGATTTTTCTCTGTAACAGGATATAAAGGCCTGCGGATCATACTGCTTGATGAGGCAGCAGTTCAACGTGCAGCTGTTCAATTTTCAACCCCCAGGTTTATTTTCATAGAGGTGGCACTAGTTTACATTCTCAATAGCTCTGTGTAAGATTTCTCTTTCCCCACGTTCAAACCAACATTTGTTGTCATGTGTATTCTTGGTCCTGGCCATTCTGATTGTGGTGAGAAGGAATCTGAAAGTAGTTTTTGTCTGTATTCTATTGGTTGCTAAGAATGCTGAGCACTTTTTGAAACTGTCTAGTAGCTTCTTGTTTTGTTAACTTTGTTCAGTTTCATGGGCCATTTTTAACTCGTCATTTGTTTTCTTGGTGTTTAGTTGTTTATAGTAATTTTTCATATTCTAGACAAATTTGTAAATGGCAAAGATTTTTCTTCTATTCTGTAGGCTGATTCATCACTTGATTGAGGGAGTCTTTAATGTATCGATACCCTATTTAAACAGTGCAAAAACACCATGATAAAGTCACTCAATTTCCAATTACACTCTAGAACAGGGGTGCTCAACCTGTGGGTTGTGGCCCTTTGAGGTCAACTGACTATTTTACAAGGGCTGCATGTCTGATATCCTGTGTATCAAATATTTAGATTACAATTTGTAAAAGTATCAAAATTACAGCTATGAAATAGCAATGAGAATAATTTTATGGTTAGGGGTAGCTATAACATGAGGAACTGTATTAAAGGGTCCCAGCATTAGGAAGGTTGAGAATCACTTTCTAGATGCCATGAAAAAGCTTTCAATGTTAGTAACAGGTATATCCTTAATAATATATCATAAAATGAATGTGTAAATTTTATAAAATCTTGGGTCCTTATTTATAATATTGATTGTTAATATATTATTTGGAATGCCAAAACTCAATTTATCTTTCAGGAAATACTAAAGGTCATGTAAGGTTGTGGAAAAAGAAGTCTGAAAATTGTTACAGATGCACTCAAGAGTCAATACACAAGTCAAATACTTCCATCAATGGATGGATTGATAATAAAAATATGTTTCTCTTACACAAAGGAAAATATTTCAGTTGTGGAGAAAAGTGAAATTATGAAATTCATGGGCTATTGGATAGGGCTGGAAATAACAAGTCAGAGTGAAATAACTAAAACCCAGAAAGACAAAGGCTGTATGTTATCTCTCATATGAGGATGCTGGCTTTGAATCTTTAGATACACATGTATAAGTTGGAGTACACACAGAAGGCATTAGGGGTAATGGGAATTTTAATGGAAGAAGGATAGAATGAAGGTGCCATGAACTGAAGAACTGGAGTGATGAAATAAGCGTCAGTTTGGCAGGGCAGAGGAGAGGAGGGAGTCTGTGGAAGGATAACTAACACTGTTTGCAAACCTACTAATATAAGCTTCCTGAAATATTTACATGTGCAAAGTGGCTTAAATTGATTTATTTTTCAGAGGAGAGACAATGCCTAGCACAGAGTTAATAAGATTTCAAATAAAGAGACCATTGTCAGAGATGAGCTATCGTTTCTTCTTCCTCCTCCTCCTCCTCCTCCTCCTCCTCCTCCTCCTCCTCCTCCTCCTCCTCCTCCTCTTCTTCTTCTTCTTCTTCTTCTTCTTCTTCTTCTTCTTCTTCTTCTTGTGTTGCTGATCAGTAGGTTCCAAAAGAAAACCTTCAAACGTGACCAACTATTGCCATTGCTTTTGGTTACCTTCAAGAATTTGAAAAGAAGACCCTATTGATGGAGTTGTTGCTTTCTTCAGCCATAGGGTGTGTTGAAATCAAGCTGGTACTCACCTGAAAGCTTTATCCTTACTGGTTAACTTTCTCAGTACCGGCTGGTTCAATATGTGCAAGCAGAAGAGGAAATCTGAGGGCTAAGGTTAGGATTTTTAAGTTTCAATTGCTGCGCTTAGGAGAACTTTAAGACAAAAACTACCTCTACCCTGCAAGCCTTACTTTCCCAAGCACAGACAACTTCCTGGAATGCTGGGGCTGTTCATGTAAAATAGCAAAGCATGTGTTTTTACTGAAGTGAACAAGACTGCTCGTCCCAAGTGCACATGATGTGCTTAATAGCAGGTGGAAAGTAGGTGGACAGGAGGTATGTCAGGGTATATATTTGTACCTGATTAGATGACGGTACAAAGTATCTAATCTTGTGTTTATAGGCCCCTGCCTAATATAATTCGGGGCCATTCTCTGGGAATCCTGGGTATGGACCTAGTCAGTGTTCATCTTCCTGGCCAGTATTTAATAAAATCTGCTACAAATTTGGATCATAAATTGTGGTAGTTGTCTTATTCTTACCTGGTGGAGCTAACAAAGAATCCTCAAAAACAAACTCAGGTGTGCACCCTGTGAGTTCCAATAACAATGGCCTAGGGAAATACGGCAGCTGGCGCAGGAATGACCTCAATGTTAGTGGAGTTACAGAAGCTTTCAGACTGTATAGGAAATTAACATCATAAAAAAATTCATTCCTAGAACATTTAACTGAACCCCAACACCATGGCTGGTAAGATCTTACATCGCCCCTACCGAAGAATTTATTAGTATTATCTTTCTCTAGTCCTGGAAGAGGTTCAGACTAATGGGTCTACCTGGAAAGGTCATTCTGTAACATTTGCGCTGCCAGGAGGCTTTGAAGTATATTTCAGTTTTCCTGTTTTCTCAAGTTGTCACTCATGTTGGGGTGGCCTTTGCTGATGCAGCTGTCTCTGAGTTATTTATAATCCTATAAATAACCTCAGCAATGATCACCAAGTTAGACTTCGATACAACTCCTGCTTTGGTCTGTCATCTGTCACTTAGCTAACTGGAGTGAGCTGACTTTTGCTCACATCTCCGTGGGAAATAATTGTCACACAATGACTTTTTAAACAAACAAACAAACAAAAACAAAACAAAATAAAAAAATGACTATTTTATATTTCTTCTTTTCTTAAAAGATTATTTATCACATCCACAATTTCCCCTCTCTCCCCTCCTCCCTGTGTATCAACTCTGTCACTTCTCAGTCCCCTCCCTCGCCCCATTCACTTCTCTTTTGTTTCTTTTAAGGAAAGGATAGGTCTACTGTGAGTACCAACAAAACATGGCACATCAAATTGTGGTAAGACTAAGCACTACCCATATAATTATTAAAACTGGATAGGGAAATCCCAATATCAGGAGTAGTCTTGAAGAGATTAGGGATACAAGGATCATGCCTTAACATCAAAAAGGCAATATACAGCAAGCCAACAGCCAACATCAAACTAAATGGAGAGAAGCTCAAAATGATTCAACTAAAATCAAAAACAAGACCAGGCTGTCCACTCTCTTAATATCTAGTTAATAAAGTACTCAGAATTCTAGATGGAGCAATAAGACAATAAAAAGAGATCAAGAAGATATAAATTCGAAAGGAAGAAGTCAAACTTGCACCATTTTCAGATGCTATGGCAGTATATGTAAGTGACCCCAAAATTTCTACCAGGGAACTGTTACAGCTGTTACTCATGACTCTCAGAGCCTTGAAACTCACAAGAACTCTTGCAATGACTGGAACCTGAAATCTTCACATCTTTGACTTTCCCTAGATTCTGCCTCTCCTAATCTGTTTGTTGTCCCCTCGCCTTCTTTCACAGCCTTTTATCCATAATCTACCTCTGCTTTCACACTTCTGCCCTTGTTGATTGCTATGACTCTTTACCAGCCTTCTGGATCCTATAGTAACTATCACAATTACTATTATTAGTTGGAGTGAGCAGCTCAGGTTGCTCTATCTGTTCCTTCAAGGTAACAATAAAGTGTGCTCACAAGTATGTTACTGTGACAGTCCAGTAAGTCACCAAAAGATAGTCTGACAACTTCTCCTCCATTCTCAAGGCACGAAGGAAGGGCACGCAAAAAGAGGATCTGTACGTTTAGTAATCAAATGGTCAAATGAACCAGCTCCCAACAATATAGCTTATTTCAAACAAATTATTGTATGCATTAAAGGTCACTAACAATAAAATAACAGTTATCAGTATTGCTTTACAGTGCTTAAGTCCTAATGATGTACTCTTGTTGTATGTCTTTAACCACCCTCAGTGATGATGTCACCTGGAACCAAACTTTTGATTTATCTTTATGCCTACAGATTCAAGTGACTTTAAGTTCTACTCATGTCTGGGTTTTCATCATCCCACTTGATTTTGTTTTACTTCACTCTCTCCCTTGGAGAGACTGTGTCTTTTATTTCTGTTAGCTGGACTATTCCTACACTGGTGCTGTGCCCCTGTGGTGATGAAGTGCCAAGGAGATGGAGTGTTCAGTAATCTCACAGATAAGCCTCATTTCAGTGGGATTGTGACTAGGGGCGATACTATTGCAAGAGTTCCTCTGCCAGAATTATTGGTTTTTGTTTTCCTAGTCCTTTCTTTCCTTTATCCCTTCTCTATCTGCAACTTTCCCATCATATTTATTTGAAACCAAGACCTCTGTGATCTATTTTTTCCTCTTCAACTGAGACAAATAATCAGAAGGGCACTGCAGAGAAATTACCCGTTCCGATGAGAACAAGAATCCACTGGAGTGCTTCTCCCTCTAGAGTAAGCATTTGTTATGAAGAACTCAGGGAGAGTTTTATAATGATTACTCTCCCAGCCAGTGGACAGCCACCTGGGAATCTTGCTCAAATCGTTTCTGTGAGGAGCTGTGGGCTTCCTGGTTTTCAAGAGAAAAGCAGCTTGTAAGCTCCCCAACCCTGCAGTTCCCAGGAGAACCCTGCTTCCCGCAGCTTATAGCAATTTGTCAACATTATCATTTCAGTGTTCCTTTCGCTCCAGAGCATCAGCGTCTTTCCTACAGGTGAGCCAGCAGCAGTCTGACTTCCTAGAGTCATGTGTCTTCTTGTATTTCATTTTCATTTTCCATTTCTGATACTAGGCCCATCTGATTAACTCCCTTTTTTTAGATATATCTGTTAAATAGCAACCAGATCTTTACAATCATTAGCTTTTAGGAGAAGCAAAGGCAAAATAAAATGCTGCTTAACTGACAGTTGAAGATTTAATAAAACTGAACTGCTCACAATAGAGACAAAAAGAAAAATATTGAAGGAAATGGAAACATTCAGTCTACAGATGATAAAATATTTTGGTTACTTTCATAAACCTAGGCAGAATATAGTACTTCAGGAGCATTGTAAGTTGAGACATCAAGTTCATGGATTTCAAAAATTTATTTGAATAGTCCAGTAACATTGAGGAGAATATCATATTGTATTTTAAGCTGCTGGTGTTCTCAGTATGATAATATTGATACATGCAATAGTCTAAATCTATAGTTCTAATAGTTAAGTTATAAAACTATTTCAAAATTAAACTGCATTCTGCTACACGAATTGTTATTTTATCTGTCCTCTCTCCCTTCTTCTCCACTTTTCTCATACACATTGACCTGGTACTAATAGTTTTATTTGTTCTCTTCTTTTACTACCCACTCATTCTCCTTCCTGTCTTTGTGCATACACATATCTGCATACACAAACATACTTCAAATATATTCATGTAAAAGCATTTATCCAATTACTTACTTAGTACCAAGTGAATTACATTTGTAAAATCTGCCATATGGAAATAGAAAGATGAAATCAGATTACATTAACTAGAATAAGTTTAAAAAATATAAAATTTCAAAATGCCAAATTTTCTGAAATAGAAAAGTTATAGACGAAGTAAATATTCTTAAATTGCTTTCAAACAAGGTACATGGTCAAATATCCTTTAAAATCTGAGTTATAAACACATACCTACAGTAATAAATCTCAACTCTATTGGGGTGAGGGCCAGAGAGATGGGGAAGTTATTATAATATTTTGCTGGAGTGAGAGAAAAAAGGGAATAAACAGAGATACATTTAATCCTTAACAATGTTATACAGACTTACTTCACTGGAAATAAGATATAAAACAAGGCCATAGTTCATAGTTTTGAGAGCGATATTACATGCACAAATGCCAAAACTGTACATAGAATAATGTTTTACCCAGAAATAATTACCAGCTGTACTTTTCCTTATGTAGATACTCCAACATAATCAGTATGATATCAGGTCCTTGATTATTATTCATGGAGACTAGTTCCATAGCAATGTTGGTTGGTAAAAGTGGATCTCAACTTGTGAATCACATCCATTTTGGGGGTCTAATGACCCTTTTACAGAGGTTACATATCAGATATCCTGCTTATCAGATTTTTAAATTGCAGTTTATAACAGAAGCAAAATTACAGTTATGAAGTAGCAATAACATTAATTTTGTGGTTGGGGGAACTGCTACATCATGAGGAATTTTACTAAAGGTTTATGGCATAGAAAGGATGGGAACCACTGGTCTATGCTATTTCAGATTAGATTCTGAGTAGTTGGTGTTCCTAGATTTTTCCTGGTGCATTGAGATATTTGGTGTTTAGTCCATTCATAAATGCTTATCTCTCCTACCATGGACTCTTGGTTAAGGGCTCATGCTCATGGAGTGATGAGAGAATTAGCTGAAGAAGGAGATAGACTGATATATACAGGATAAGATATCACACCCACACAATTACTACAATAGTCATTTGAAGACATCCTTTGGTGAGTATTTGCATCAAATGTTCTTCATACAGAAGGGTCTATCCAGGCATCTTTCTCAGTTCAGTATGTTATCAGTGACCTAGGTATATTCTGTGTACCTGATCAAGTCAGATTCTTGGTCATAATTTGTGATTCAGTAGATTCTTTCTACTAGATACCATATGCATTGAAAAATCAAAAAAAAATAATCAGGTTCATTGTCCATAACTCATTCTTCTGAGATTTCCTTTCAGAGGGCTCTATGTTCCCAGGCTGTCCTTTAAACACTGAAATTCAGGCCAGAGTTTAATTTCTGTAGGCAGTTGGTGATAGAGAGCTGACCATAGGAATTATGAATTAATTAGCGGGAAAGAGGTGATACAGTAAGATGAGGTGCCAGAGTCACTTGTAAAAGGATATTTCAACATGATTTGCAATATTTCACCTTTGGAAATTAATAGGGGAATTGCTTTGAGTTTCTCTCTGTTTAATTTGATGTTGGCTGTAATCGTGAGAAATGTACTCTAAATATCCATTATGCACAAGCCCTACTGCTCAAACAACACTCCAATGCTTGTAAAAATCTATGAGAAGATGCACTCAATTAAAACTACAATAACTGTTCTTTTCAGCAAAAACAGATGTTCGAAAAGTATTCCAGAGAGGCAGACAGTATTACAAAGAAACACCTAGGAGAGAAATGTAAGAATAGGTGAGCTAGGCAAAGAGGGAGCAACTGAAGAATATCAAAAAAAGTAAACAAAGGGAGGGAAGGAAATGGGGAAAGAAAGAGGAAGGATGAAAACAAAGAAGGAAGAAAATATAAAGACTAAAATAGCTAATGGCAAGGCTAGAAGGTCTGGGTTGTAAAACTGTGAGCCCTACAAGAAAGTCAACTTAAATTTATTCAAAGTCTTGCAATAAAGACCATTTCTACTCATATTTCAGCCATATAACACTCCAGTATACAAAATACTGTTGTAGCGTTCAGCAAATACAATTGGAGTTTTCATATCTCACTGTTCTGCCCCTTATGTAAGTGAAAGAGATGGTGCCATAATGTAGGCTATTTTCAAATTAGTCACCAGTACAAAAAAATATTTTAATTATACACACATACAGAGGGGGGAGGGAAGGAGGGAAGGAGTGGAGTAGGTGAGTTGTGAATTTTCTGGATGTGATTATCACACACATGGAGGCAAAATAAAATTATGACAAATACACACACAGACACACACACAGAGACAGACAGATAGATGATAGATAGATAGATAGATAGATAGATAGATAGATAGATAGATGATAGATAGACAGATAGATAAACAGACAGATATATGATAGATAAGTAGGCAGGTAGATAATCAGACAGACAGATAGATGATAGATGATAGATAGATAGATAGATAGATAGATAGATAGATAGATAGATAGCTGGATAGATAGCTGGATAGACAGACAGACAGATACATAGATAGACAGATAGACAGATAGACAGATAGACAGACAGACAGACAGACAGACAGACAGACAGATAGATAGATAGATAGATAGATAGATAGATAGATAGAGTTACCATGCAAGCTATCAGGCATTTCCATGCAGACTTTGGGTTGAGATTCTTCCTTTCTTCTTGTTTTCCCTGATTAAAGACTTACACTTCCAGCTTTCCTATGTACTTTTATGTGACACATATTCTACCACCTTCTATAGCACACCACACCCATCTGCGCTCTATGGCTGCCATACAATTTGTGAGCCGGGCAAGGGCCTGGAGATTGAAACACACAAAGACACACAGACAGAAACAGGTCATCCTTGAAACAGGAATGCCCCAAGAATGCTTCCCTTTATCGTGTTCATGGGCAGCTTATGTAGTGTTTTGCCCATGCCCCAGCTCTTGGGATCTTTCAGCTGTAGACCCATCAGCCTGCCATCAGGGTCTCGTGCTCAGAGCAGCTGCAGGCTGTCTCAGAACAGAGGAAAACAAGTTCTTTACAAAAACATTCAGAATCTGGGGGCTCACTGCTCCAAACATCTTCCCCCTTTTTTATATAATTAGAAAAAAGAAAAGCAACTAACCACATGCAAATCTTATAAGCTGAAAAATGCCCTAGCGAACATGCTCATTCTACAGTCAACATGAATGATAGTAATTGCTGTTGCCAGCTACAAGATAGTCACAGCAGCCATCTGACAATTTTAGCTGCCATGAAGGAGGCTGCGGCAGTGACAACAGCAGCCACCCATGGTGATCTCAAAATCTCTAGGATGGCTTCGGAGTTGTCCTCCTGCCTCTGCCTCCTTTAGAAAATCCTACTGGCATGTATAATAGTTCTGCAAAAGGACTATCACAGGCAGTTTGATTTTAACAGCATATATAAATTATTCTTCCTTTGATGTAGGTCATGCCATCATACTAACACTGTAGTTCATTCACTCTTCTGAGAAACAGTTTGCTTCACCTTCAATAAGACATTTTGCTACTTCATTATATTGACATTTTTTATTGGACTTGTTAAGCAGGAGGCATTTTCTGTAGACAAATTGGCTATATTTGTATACCAGAGGATAGGTAGTTGAGGTAAACTGATTCCCGTTTTCCTGAGAAATCACCATACTGATCTCCATAGTAGCTGTACAGGCTTTCATTCCCTCCAGTAATGGAGGAGTGTTGTTTTTATTCCACATCCTCCTCAGTATATGCTGTCGTCAGTGTTTTTGAGCTTTAGTTTCTAGAGTTATGTATATATTTTGGAAAGAAGCCCCCAGTCAGATGTTGGGTTTGTGAAGATTTTTTTTCCCATTCTGTAGGGTGCCATTTTGTTTTGCTAACAGTGTCCTTTGCCTTACAGAAGCTTTTTAGTTTCAGGAGGTCCCATTTCTTAGTTGCCGATATCAGAGTCTGTGCTATTAGTATCATAGTCAGGAAATAGTCTTTGTGCCGATGCATTCAGGTTACTTCCCCCTTTGTCTTCTTTCAGCTTCAGTGTAACTGAGTTTATGTTGAGGTCTTTGATCCATTTGGACTTGAGTTTTGTGCAGGGTGATAGATATTAATCTCTTTGCATTCTTCTACATTTCAACATCCAGGTATGCCACCACCATTTGTTGAAGATGCCTTCTCTCTTCCATTGTATGTTATGGCTTCTTTGTTTGAAATCAGGTGTTAATTGTTGTGTAGATTTAATCAGGGTCTTTGGTTTGATTCCATTGATTCACATGTCTGTTTTTATGCCAATACCAAACTGTTTTTATTACTACAACTGTATAGTGGAGCTTGAAGTCAGGGATGGTGATACCTTCAGAAGTTTCTTTATTGTACAGGATTGTTTTAGCTAATAAACAGGTCCTCATGAAACTGAAAACAATGTGTAAGACAAAAAACACCATCAATTGAATAAAAAGATAGCCCGCAGATTGGAAAAATATTTTCACCAACTTCACATCTGACAGAAGGCTAATTTCTAAAATATATAAAGAACTCAAGAAGATAATTAAAAAAAAAACCTGAATAATCCAATTTAAAATGAAGTACAGATCTAAATAGAGAATCTTCAACAGAGGAACCCAACGTGGTTGAGAAACACTTAAAGAAACAATCAGCATCCTTAGTAATCGGGGAAACGCAAATCAAAACTACCTTGAGATTTCATCTGATGCCTGTAGAAGGGCTAAGAGCAGTAGAACAAGTGACAGATCAACCTGAGGAGGATGTGTAGTAAGCGGAAGACTCCTCCACTGCTGGTGGGCGTGCATACTTGTACAACTACTTTGGATTTTAATATGGCAGTTCCTCAAAAAAAAAAAAAAAAAAAAGACCCTGTTATAACACTCTTGGTCATCTACCCAAAGGATTCATTTGAGTTCACAGAAACTAAAGCAGTTAGTACAGAGCCTACCTGGTCTACAACAGATCCTCTGCATACATATTATGACTATTAACTTAGTATTTTCATGGGAGACTTTGCGAATGAGGGGTTCTCTGACTTTTGTGCCTGTTCTTGGGAATCCTTTCTTCCTATTGGGTTGCTATATTCAACCTCAATATAAAAGGTTTTGCTTCATTTTGCATTTTATTTTGTCACGTTTGATTGTTATATCTTATAAACCCGTTATTTTCTAATGATGGACACAAAGGGATTGGATCCAGAGAAAAGGGAGGTAGGAAGGAACTGTGAGTACTGGAGAGAAAGGAACATATAATCTGGATATATTATATGAGAAAAGAGTCTATTCTAAATAAAATGAAAAATATATGCAATAATTGTGAAATCTTTTTTGGTACATATAAAATAGTTCTTCAGTTTGCTATATTATTTTTAGAGGAGAGAAACATTCTCATTTTTCATTTTATTTTAATTTCTTATATGATGTGTAAATTTTAATTTTGTGTTTGTGGATATTTTACCCATATAGATGTTTACATATCATATATGTGATTTATTTGTTTATCTAGTAATGTAAGCATACCACAACCACATATTTGGTCATTAGCTTCCTAAACTTTGTAAGAACATTTCCATATTGGTGGAAGTGAATATCTGAATGCTAATACACAATCCATATTCAAGGCTCAAGATGGAAAACTATTGAGTACAGCAACATTTGTGTTCCTGAATTTATATTTAAAAACTCATTTCAGCAGTATGGGTAGCAATGATTTACAAGCCTCTTAAGAATCCCAGTTTGTCAAATTGGACCAGTGTTGAACAGGGGGCAGTACTATCACATGTAAATTTGGGGGGAAGAGTCAAAAAACTGATATTTAAGAATTTTAAGATAATTTTATTTCTTAACAATCTTTTCTGGCCCAAGAAGATCAATTCCCTTATGTAGTAAATTGTAAAAGGATGATTTATCAGTGGTGCCCCGAGTTTATGTCCATCTTGTCTAGATTTGGTTACCCTGAGGGATACATTGGTTTTGGCCGAATGGTCCTATGAGAACCACAGCTGCTACAGTTACATTAACTGTGTTTCTGCAACTAAATTTGCTTTTTAAATCCACAAAATGCTTTCGACTGATAGTGGCAACCTCCCTCTGTCTATAATTAGATTGTTATTAGCCTTAAAAGACATATCTGAAGAGAGCTTTTTCCCCCCTTTCAAACTTCAGGCATCTCAGACCTGGCAAATTTCTCTGAGCTGCTTCTCTAGAGACTTAGAATCTGTGGCTTTTAAAAGATTTAAATTAGTCAGAACACCAGCAGGAGCACTTTAAGATTTTGCTTATTCGCTGTCTTTAACTAATTGCCTATTTTAAATGGCAGCCAACTTTAAAAAAAAAATCAATAGATACACTGCTCAAATGTTGGTGGAACTATAAAAACACCATTTTCCATACCACTTTTTCATTTGACACTGAATAAAACTATTTTCAAACCCTAATTTGTATAGTCTGGCAAGTCCTGTGTGATTTGGTCTCTAACAAATATTACATTGAATCTTCTCTAATCAGTTTAATGGGTGGAAGATACAAAACAATTGGCTTGCAAGTTTTCTAAATGCCAACCTTGCATGTGTGGTCATCAATAACACATTATTGCTTTGAATGGAAGTGAAATTCAAGATAATTGATGCCTAAGCTGCTGAGGAGGCACAGGAAGCATCAGGTGATGGAAATTTGCTTGTGTAGGAAAATCACTTCACAGGGAGCTCAGCCATCAGAAACTCTAACTGCCTCTCTTCAGCTGATGGAAGGATGCAATCCACTGACTCATTTCAGATGAAACAGAATTCCTGAATGACAAGGTCAGGACTTTAAGAGCTCTCGCATTCACTGTTAGATCACTAAACCTCTAAAACTGATTTGTACCTCAGTCCTTGTGGAAAACCATATCTGCAAATTATTTGGCATTGCTTCCCAGCAAAATGGGACACAGTGCCTCCTCATCGCAGTGTGCGTGAGTTTAAATGACAGCCTCAGCAAACATAATACATAGGAGACGAGACACTACACAACAACTTCCGCGAGGAGGCAAGGCAAGGCCATACCTGCAGATCTTGCCAGGCTCATGTGGAATGCATGCTCAGCGGGCTGGTGGAAATCTGGTGATCCCGAAAGATGTATGAAGAGACAACATGGCTAAGCTACACAGAGATAGGCAAGGGGATGCTTGCTTTTTCTAACTGACATTCACAGGCTAGAAATACAAATAAAAATGTTTTCAAATTTTAACATTTCAGCCTCCATCAGACTAAACTTTTGAGCCATCTAGAATGAGAACTGCCCAGATAATCCCACTCAACCATCAGAATGAAATAGGACGTGATGTCACTCTTTTATTGTAGAGTTTTCCACATGAATACATACAATAAATCTTTTTTTTTTACTTTTGAAATTCAGTTAACTTTATTTATATTGAAAAGCATTTCCTGAAACTGTATTTAGCGTCAAGATCATTTATAAAAATCACCAGTATTTCTAATGTACAAAGTTTATGTAAAAAGAACCAGTTTTTACTTTGGAGTTTATTCTTTAAACAAATTGTGGAGAAGAGGAAGAAAAAGTAGGTTATTTACAGAAGATATCTACATATGTACTCAGGTACAAACTCGGTGACAGACAAGACTTTAAAACATGCTGGCATGTCAGAAGCAGTTCTCAAAGGGGATTAGTTGTCTCAGATTCTAGCAATGCCTAAGATCCTTCTTCATCTTCGATCTTGGGAGCCAAATAATATTTTAAGTGTCCCATGTCAGAAATTTTGTGTTCTACAACAAGAGGTACATCTGCAGACATACTGGGTGTTACCGTAGAAGACAGTGGTGCGCCTTTAGTGAAAAAGTTCAGATACCTCTGTGCAAAAGTTAGCTGAACCGGCTCATTCATCTCTACGGTTACAGCTTCCTCTTCTTTATCAATTTTACTTGTTTGTGACAACTTAATGTGTCCATTCCCAAGCTCATCACCCTGCTCTTTGCACAGGATATTACCGCAGCATCTTCAATATGGCTAAGGTCTCGGCATATGCGTGCAAATTCACCAGAAGGCATCTTTACTACATAGCTGTACTCCTGTTCAGGGATTCTAAGTTACTCCACATCTAAGTCCATTAACTTCATTTCATAGTCTGAAACTTTCTCTTGATTTGGTGCTTCAAATACAAGCACTAAGGTATCAGCGTTATCTTCAGCCCTCGGTGTAATTATGTCTTTATTACCAGCACATTTTTGTATTTTGGACTTGCTGGTGAGGTTCATGCCCATGGCCAGGTTGCGGTCGCATCGGTATGTGTTGAAGCCTTCGGAGCGCAGAGTGAGCTGCACCAAGGAGACGTGTGACGAGTCCGTGCTCTGCAGGTTCACGCCACCCAAGCTGATGTCCCAGCAGGCCTCGTTGGTGAGGTCTTTGAGAGCCTCCAACACCTTCTTCAGGATGGAACCCTGGACCAGGCGAGCCTCGAACATCGTGGTGGAATCGCGACAACTAGATGCTAGCTAGAGACTGACAGAAGCGAGGTCTGGCAGCCGAGCTCTCCAGGTTGGCCATGCAGAAGTGCCAGTGAAGACCCAGAGAGAACGACTGGAGCCCGTGCGCCCGCAACCGTTTAATGCCTAATACATCTTTTCATACACAGTTATCAATAAGTTTACTGGCAAAAACATTAGGTTGCCCAATATACCTAATTCTCTTCTCTTTACATTTATTTTTTTTTTTGGGGGGGACACTGTGATAAAGGTTTGTCTCAACTCACTATAGAGTACAGAGAAACTTTCTGAGTCTTTAAATTACAGCTCTGAAGCATGCCTAAAACTTTTCACTGTAATAAGGGATTCTAAAAAAAATAATTTATGTAGTGGGTGTTTTCCTTGCATGTATATCTATGCACCACATTCATTCCAGTTGCTCATGGAGATCAAATGATGGGTTGTTAACTCAGGCATGTTACCAGCTTACTCTCACAATTAAATTAACCCATATTTCTATCTTAGCTTTTCACAAAGCTCTCGACTTGTTCCCTCATTTTACACACATTCTGTTTCCTTAGTGGTTGGCTGGAGTCTCTGACTCTGCCCTCCTTCTTCTCAGAGTCAGCTGTACCTGGGTGTCCTGCCTATTCTTCTTGTCTGGCTACTGACCTCTCAGCTTTTATTAACCAATGCGAGTAGTATATATATATATATATATATATATATATATATATATATATATTCACAGTGTACAGAAAGATTACTCCACAAACCTTACAGAGTAATCACCCAATTACTGATTTGACTTAAAGCCCAATCCATAATATGAACCCCATACTTGTCACTGCTTCCATGACCAAAAACATGAGACTCCATACACGAGGAACCTAGGGTAAAACCGAATAATACTGGTCTAGAGAAGGAAAAGCAGCAGTGCAATAACTGCTAATGACATCATGCTCAGTTGTAGACCAGTGCCTTATTCAGTTATCATCAGAGACGTGTTCTCCTTCAACACATAAAAACAAATATACTGACCCACAGACATAATGTAGAGAGCCAGAAACATTGGCACACTGTTGTATGAGTCCGTTTGTTTGTTCCCAACTGCTCAGTCCTGAAATAACCACGCACAAACTGTATTAATAAGTCACTACTTGGACTATTAGCTCTAGCTTCTCATTGGCTAGATCTTACATCTTAATTTAACCCATTTCTGTGAATCTGTGTATTGTCACATGGTTGTGGCTTACTGGGTAAATTTGCAGTGGGTATCTGTCTTTGGTGGGGCTACATGGCTTCGCCCGACTCTCCCCTCTTTCTTCCAGCACTTGGCTTAGTATTCCCTGCCTAGCTCTGGTCTACCCTGCTACAGTTTCTTTATTAATCAGTGGTAATCACAACATATAGAGGAGAATCCCACATCAGCACACTTAACCCAAAACGGGTGGTTTCCATCAAATTTTTCACCTCGGAGCTCAGGGAACTCCAGAGAAGAGGAAAGAAAAGAGTGTAACTTCAGGAGGAATGTTAGACCTGAAGTTAACTACTAAGCTCCACCTGTTTCTTCCCCCACCTACCAGGTAACTTCCTGGGAGTCTCAGAATTGTAGCTCTTGAAAGTCAACACCTGCCTGAGGACCAAGTAACTTCCTGTGATTCTGAAAGTTGGAGATCTTGGAAACTAGCAACAAAGCCTCATGGGTAAGTATTGTGGCCTCTGGCTATTGCTTATATAAACTCTGCCAACACACGTCTTGTGGCTACTTACCTGGAAAGTTTCCTGGTGATGGTCCTGGATGTATTCCATCTTGGTGGGTATTTAATATTTTTAACAAAGTCATGCTATATTTTACAATAAAGAAAAGATAAGAGAAAGAATCATAGTAAGAGCCAGAAGGGATAGAGGAAACCAAGAAACAAGACACTCTTATCAACATGAACAGAATTCACAGAAACTGAAGAGGCATGCAAAGGGCTTGCAAGGCACTCTGCCAGGTCCTCTGCATATGTAGTATGCCTTCCAGTTTAGTGTTTTCATGGGATTCCTGAGTATGCAAAAGAATGGGTCTCTGATTCTTGTGCCTTCACTCGGGCTCTCTTTTCCAACTTTAATGTGATAAGCTTTGTTTTATTATATTTTTAAAAGAATGAATGAATGAGTGAATGAATGAAAACCTAGCCACTAGGGTAAAGTTGAATATATGAACTGTCATTTTATCCTCTGAAAGAGGGAAAATCAGTTCTCTTCATTATTCTCATATCAAGTATATCAACCATTCCAGGACAGGGCTCAAGTTCATGAGTAGTTGACCAACTTTCAATGAGCTCCACATTTTTTTTATTTTTGCTTGTTTGTTTGTGCTTTCATTTGGTTACAGTTTGGTGATTTTTGCTTGTTTGTTTCACTTTCTGGGTGTGGTTTTATTTTGTTTTCTTGTTTTGATGAGTTTGTATTGGATTTTTTTTTTTAGAAAAAAAATCTAAAGTTGGGGGTAAGAGCAGAGGATCTGAAAGGACTTTGGAGAAGGTAAGAATATGATCAAAATATATTCACATTTAAAAATTATTTTCAATGATAAAAATGTAATTAAAAATAAAAATATCTACTTAGTATACAATAAATGTGTATATGCAATGCCAGTGCATACTATAAAACATTGATTTTATATACTGTGTACTTTGTACAATGACTTACATTCATGAAATCGCTATTAGAAAATAGTTGAATCATTCTTCTAACTCCAAGTAAGTAATATGTTATTTCTTTTCTGCCTTCATAAACAGCTAAGACTCATGTTAAGTAATTAAAATTTGTATTTAGGATTCTTATGTATCAACTTCTAGATACAAATGCTAATAGCATCAGTGCTATTTCAACATGAACAACACAGGTTGTAAATAATATGAAAGTTATTTGTTGAGCTGATTTCTCCTCCCTGGTGCATATTCTTCCATTTTTGAACCCATTCCACTTTAGATTTCTTTAAAAATGCACTGTTGACCTTATAAACTGCCACTCATAAGGATTGGTCTTATAGCATTACTTCCTGCATCCTAAGAGCATTTAGAATTATTGAACCTTCCTTCATTTAGCACTTCCCACAAATATCTCAGAATTTATTCTATTTCATCAAATGATTCTCCATATCAGGTCTATTCCAAAATTAATATTTTTGCATATTTTATTCTTTTTTACACTTATTATCCTGTAATTGTTTGTATTGTTCTAATAATGACCCCAAAATTATAGAGAAAATCAATATTTTAAAACAACCATTTCTTTGGAGATAGATTATAGGGCTGTAACTTTAGTTTGATTTCAAATTCTAATTGTGTAAAAACATTCCTACATCTCTAAAAGTGATTGGGAAATAAGTATTATTCTCAGGGTTAAATTTTATCTTATCATTTGACCCAAAATATTATACTGAATAAAAAATGTATTCCAAAACAAAAACAAAGCAGCAACTAAAAATTTGAACATGCTTATTTAATAACTTGCTGCCTTTTCTGCTGTTTTGAAGAATGAACTTTCAATAAATCACTGTAATACTGAGAACTGGACAATTAGGCATCATCTTTATTTCAGGAAGCAGAGGCAGATGAATATATATCTGGGTTTGTGGTCATTGGTCTTCATAGTAGGTTTCAGGACAGCTAGGGCAACAAAAGAAAGCTTGCTTCAAATAATTTAGTAATTAGAACATGAGTGATTACAAAGATAAGTGTTGATTTAAACACATGCACTATGAAAAAGTGATTTTCAATCCAGAGGGAAACACAGTGTAACTGTTCTTTACATGTTGGTGCTTTATCTTAAATATCTAGAAAAGAATTGTATTGTTTCTGGTATACCATAGTGAATATAAATCACCATAGAGTATTATGTATATTAAAGTGCACAAAAGAGAGCAAATGGAGTGAGCTCAACATAAAAACTGAGACAAAGTTAAGTTGATGGATATGATGGGATACCCTTTACATCTACCAGTCTGTACTCACATCTCATATGCTCAAATTTTCCTGATATATTTTATTAATATGTGCAGATACCACATGCCATTGGAAAATTAAAACAAAAGTTAATACTATTTTTAGATGTTTGAAGGGGAGTTCAGAGAATATAGTGTTTGCATTTTTTTTCAGAAACAAGTTTATTAACATTTTTAGAATGAATTTTAAATTATTAATATCTTAGGGATTTCTCTCGTGCGTAAAATTCCCTTTCTTTAGACTAGAACAATGTGCAAAAATATTCTTAATTAAAATATGTATTAAAAACTTAGTTTCTCAGTGGTATGCAATAGTGACAGAAAAAAATACAAAAAAGACTACAAATGTACAAAACTGATAGCTCCAAATTCTAACATGTTTTATAAGATAAATTTAGTTAATTACTAAAGGCAGTGGTTTAGACAATACAGGAAAACACTTGACTTAAGGAACATACACTATATATGATCAATATTATAGATTAACTTTATTTCAGGAAGCCATGCTGTCTTTAGAGATATAGTAAGTATAATAATAATATATTCTCAAATATATTGACTTTATCTGCCTGTCTCTAATGAGTGTAGTTTTCGGTCTTCCCACAAATAAAAAAATACATATAATTTTGAAATATGTATCTTTTATCATAAAATTTCTTCATTTGCCTCATTGACCTCTTCTTTACTGTAAATACAACCGCATGTAAAATGACTCTAATACTTTCTTCTTCATATAACTGATTTCTTTTTTCTCATTACTTTCCATCCCTATTTAATTTTATATCTTCATTATTTTTACATTCTTCCTAAATAAAACTTCAAATGAAAGCCTTCTGAGAATTATGATGTTATACTACTTATCCAGACACTCTCTGTTATGGATATTATAGCTATGTTTATGCAAGGTGTAGTGGGTGAAAATCTATTAGTGAATTTTATGATCCTTTTTCCTGTAATGTACTGTTGATTTCTAATCACTCTTTGAAGTCGCTTTTCATTTTTCTTCCTAAAACTGCTGAAGAATATAAACTCAGCAATATAAGAAGAAATCTATGATTTGATAGCTCTGAGTATGATAAGCTATTTCTCAGAAGTAAAACTTTACCTCAGTACTGCTGATATTTTGTATGCCCTGAACTGTGAACAACTTGTATGAAAATAAAAAAGAGAGCAGCTGAGAAAACACTCGTATTCTATAGGGGTATTCAGAGTCACTCTTTTCCCATTTCTGCATCATAGGCATGAAGGGGTACCCTTCTCAATAACAGTTGACAATAACCATGACTCTCCAGACCCTCCAATTTTAATTGTTCTTCCTCTTCTGATGCATTTATTTCCACTAACAGATCTCCGTTTTCACATAATCTGAGTCTATTACAATGACTATGAATCTTTCTTGTGGCAACCTCTTGTTTATACTTAAGGAGTTGTTTTTTTTTTCTTTTTTTGTCCTCAAGATAGTCTTTTTTTAATACAATCTTTTCTCATTTTGCATAGCTATTCCCATTCCTACTCCCTTCCTTCTTTCCACCACACCCTCCCCCAATGCACTCCTCAGAATGGGTAAGGCTTCCCATGGAGAGTCAACAAAGTCTGAAACTTCATTTTGAGGCAAGACGAAAGCCCTGTCCACTAGGATGGACAAGGTATCTAGGATGAGCAAGGTATCTCTTCAAAGAGAATGTGATCCAAGATGTCATGGATAAATCCTGGTCCCACTGCCAGTGGCCCCATATTTACGACCGCACTAAATAAATCACAATACTTCACACAGTAATGGATCCATCAGTAAATCATGTTCTTCCCACGAATGAAAACCTAAGAATCCTGGAACCTAAAACTGAGGCTGTCCTTTGACCTGTTTATGTACTACATACATTCATCTAGATCTCTGATATGAACATACTTGTGTACATACACAAAAACAAAACAAATTGAAGCAAAAACTATCAAGAAAAGTATAGATACAGTGTATTAATTAATTGTATGTGAAAGTATAAGTTCACATAGACAGTGTGGCTTAGTTAAGTGACAAAGACTTTGGAAATAGATTGAGTAAACCATTTGTAATACAAACATTATTTGAACACATTCAAATACCCATTTTTATTGCAAGGTACAATGAAAATGATGTGAGTTACATGGGTAGCATTATATATGTCCCACAAGTGTTACTAGTGTAGATATCAGTATTTGTATTAATTTTATTAGCAATACCAAGCCAAACTGTCAGTGGTACTATGAAGTCTTTTGGCCTCATGTAGTCTGTGCCTGACAATAAAAGGTGATACAATCCCATGAAGTGAAAGATACACTTATCCAACACTTATTATATTACAGAATAATCATAGACTTCTTCTGCAGCATAAATTATGAATAATTTAATTTTAAAATATATGCAAAGAACAGCCAGGTCCTGATTATAAATTGCATTATTTTTTGATGCTGCAAATGAATTAAATCTACCTGCCTAACTCCACCAGTATGTAAATGACGCATATTTTAGATTGAGGCAGCCAGTGCTAAAGAATCTCTATTTGAAAACTCCAGGTCCGCTTTAAAATAGCAGCACAATCACTGAGCTGTTTGAGCACCGTGTTCCGGCTTCAGTGAATCCAGATAACTCTTGGGACCAAGAAATTGCTTGTGAAAGGTTTATGCACTGAGTGCTGGAGACAGGAGTAGTTTTCTCAAAAATCTACTTAGGAATTCTTGAAGTGAAACAGCAAACAAACCAAAAAGTAAAAGAAAAACCTGTAATGCTGAGGCTCTCATGAAGTGAAACTCTAATTCTGTTTTTTACAGTTGTGAAGTATGTATTTATTTGCATGGATACTTGAAAAATATCTATCCCAACCATGTACACAAAACACAGCCACAGTGTGAGGCTCCTCTTAATAGCCCTTATGTTAGGAGCTAAATACCTGTAGCCTCACTCTTTCAAAGTGAAATAGGATCTGCAGGGTTTAGCAGCAATTTCATGGAGTAATTTTAATGAAGTGCACTTGTATCTTTATGCACATTAATTTTGTTTTGAAGTATCTTGTTTTTTAAGAACTTTAAAATTTCAGATATTAACTTTGAGAGTAAACATATGTTTTATTTTCCCGGACAAATCTATATTTTTTAAAGTGTCTATTATTGAATATATCTTTAGAATTCAGATTTTTAGGACTGCTTATTATTAAGTGATATATTTTGGAAAATATAAAATTTAATGTTTAAATATATGTATCACACTTTTGCATTTTATTTTTAAGAACTAAGAGTCAAATGTCCATATTAAGCTTATATATGTAAAGGTAGTGGTACACCTCTCTCTCTCTTTCTCATACATAAACACACATACACATACACAAAACACACACTTGAGTTTTTTACATGTGATCATAAACAAGTATAAAATGAGAGGTGTTTGCCCTTGGAAATAATATCTTTGAATCCAAATGTCCTGGCGGTTTCAAAACAGTCAGTTAGTCAGTTATCTTTGTGAAAAAAAACAATATTAAAGAGGAGATACTTTCACTTGTTGATCTTTTCCCTGACTTTTCAGGTAGTTGTTCCACTCCATCTAATACTTAATACCAACAGAAATCACCTTTTAATACATACATGATATATTTCAGTTTTGACTATTAAATTGATTCTACACTAATGCCTCAACAATATTTTCATGAAAATTTATTGTTTCATTTAGTAAGTATAATGTATTTGTGTGTGTGTGTATGTTTGTGTGTGTGTGTGTGTGTGTGTGCATGTGTGTGCTTGTGTCTGTTTGGATTTCTGTATCAGTGGAGGGTGGGAAGAAAAAAACATGCCTTGGCTCTCCTTCAGAGGTTATAGGAAAATGTGTAGGCATTGTTTCTCTCCTACCATCTTGTGGGTCCTAGGAATAGAACTCAGATAATCAGAGCTGCCAACAAGTGTTTTACCACTAAATCATTTTTGCTGTCCCTTGAAGTTTAGTTTACTACTCTTTTTCAATATTTTATCTCTCACCAGTGTGATTGCCTAAAGAAATAGTAATTACTTGAAAAGAAAGAATGGTGAAGCGCATTATAGAGTCAGTAATTCTGGGGGAAAAAAAGTGAATGCATCAAGGAAGAATTAGACATAATTAAAGGAATGTTTCCAAAGTAAGCTTTATTGATGGTATTTCTAAAATGTAAGTGGTAAAAACAGGACTTTAAATAAAAACCAGAAGAAAAGTTAATTAATGAAAAGGTATTGCTCATTGGGATGAAATTTCAGAATACTTAGATGCCTCAATTCAGTTTGTTATGGTGTAAAACTAGAAACCATGGAAGGATGATTTCACAGGGAATATGGAATGAATACTCCAATTAATTTTACAGCTCAACTAAATTGTAGTAGAAATTGGCTTAGCAAAATGCATTACAGGATATGTTTACAAAGTACACGTTAGAATGATAGTATTTAGTTATTTTGTGAAAGTCCCATGTATTTTGCTGAACGTACATTGGAAATTTTAAAAATTAAATATATTATCAGTCAATTACTACTGAACTCCAAATACATTCTTAAATTTATAAATTTCCTATCATATATACAGTGTCATATATAAGAAAAATACAAGGTACGTAGACACGTAAAATATATAAGCGACTAAAATATTAATATTAATCAATGATACCTTTTACTTATCAACAGATAAGTCATTGACCTTTCATCTTTTATTCATGTTGTATCAATTGAGTAAATACTGCTTTAAATATAAGATAAATCAATATTATTAATTGAAATTTGTTCTTTTATTTTAAGATTTTAATTTATTTGTATGCCTGTTTATGAACCTGCATTAGTTTAAGTACATCACATTTGTACAGGAACAGCTGACAAGACAAAGACTACAACAGATTCAATGGACATGTAGTTATAGGTTAGCAATCTTTACATATAAAAATCATAACAGAGGGAGGTCATATTAAGAGTGGAATAGTGAGAGAAGGCAATTATAACTGAAGATATAATAGGATTAGACTACCTGTGAGTTCAGCATGATGCCATCAGGGTGTTGTCACTGAGCTATCAATCAAGGATGTCTGTGACTATTAGATGGTAGAAATTAATTTTCAACAGAGAAATTAACTTTCCTTTTGAGAAGCCAATGAGGCTCATTTTTGGTATTCTGACTTGGAAAATTATAGGGCAATTAATTAGTGCTTTGTAACAGAACCAAATTATTGTAGACAGTATTATGGTAGGTTTTGAGAGGTTCCATCGAAATATAGAAGTACAGTCTATGTATTTTCTTTATCAAAAAATATATCTTCTATTTAGAGACATCGCAGTTGTTTCCAATTTTTGACTGTCATGACTAATGCATCAATGAGCAAGGCTGACCAAATGCCACTGCGGTAGGATGAGCCATATTTTGGGTACATGCCTGAGAGTGGTATAACTGAATCTTGAGGTAGAACAATTTCAGTCTTCCTGATTAGATAGCACACTGATTTTCTTAACTGAGAAGGTTTCCATCCCACCAGCAATGGACGAGTGTTCCCCTTACTCCATGTCCTCTCCAGCATGAGGTATCACTTGTTTTATTGATTTTAGCCATTCTGATGGGCATAAGATGAATTCTTAAAGTGGTTTTGGTATTTATTTCCCTGATGAAGAAGAGTACTGAACATTTCTTTAACTATTTCAGCCATTTTATTTTCCTCTTTTGAGACTTGTTTGTTAAGATCTGTAGCTCATTTTTAACTGGGTTAGTAGTTGTTTTGATGCTTAGTTTTTCAGGTTTTTAAATTTTGTTTTAGTTATTTATATATTTTGGATATTAACACTCTATTGGCTGTGTAGCTGTTGGTTAAAATCTTTCCCCATTCTTTTTCCACATAATAGTTTCCTTGATCATGCAGAAGCTTCAACGTATGATGACTTCACATTTAGTAAGTTTTGTTCATAGTGCCAGTGCTACTGAGAATCTGTTCAGAAATACTTTTCCTGTGCCAATGACTTTAGGGGCCATTCCCATCTTTTTATTTTATTAAGTTTGGTATGTCTGGTTTTATGTTCAGGTTTCAAGTCATTTGGAGTTAAGTTTTGAGCAAGGTGATAAGTGTGAATCTACTTAGATTCTTCTATGTGCAGCCAACTAGTATGATCAGTACTATTTGTTGAAGATACTGACGTTTTTCCAGTGTGAATTTCTAGATTCTTTAAAGTGTGTTCTTGGATTTAGTTTGTAACTATTTTTTTTTTGATAATTTTTTTGTAGTTCTTTCTTTGTTGATGGTAACTACCAATATGTTAATCCCAGTTAAGTTGATTATCCCTTTACATAATGGCTCTTTGTATTTAAGCCATGCATTGCTAATTATTCAAACACCTAACTCTCTCTATCATAATTGTGTTGCCCCGTTTTTAACATGCAAAAATCTCTCTTTTCACTAATTTCTCACTTTAAGATTTTCCAATTTTCTAACCAAATCTGTCGATGATGACAATGAAGATGTGAGGCGACTCCTGCTGCTTAGAACCGGAGAAGCCTGAGCGGATTTGAAGGCAGCTACCTAATTTGACAGCAGCCCAAGAAGGGGTTCCATGGAAATCCCACTAGGGGAGGAGAAAGGAATACATAGCCAGGGGGCAGTGACTCTGCCACGTGTAGCTCTGGTATATGCCAGTGGCTGTAAAGCTACAGGCAAGGTTTTTTTTTTTTTCCTTCATGAACTTATATCCCAAGAGTTGGACACCAGATGTAGCATGAATTCTATGTTTTCTTAGTAATAAAAACTTAGAGTTAGATATAGCGGTTAATGTTGAAAGATCAAGAAGCAGAGCAGTCAGCCACTAGAGATCTGTTATTTCTACCAATGCTCAGACCAAAGGGGCAATTTGGTCCCTACAGATCCTCAGACTGCCGCTGTCTCTGTGAAACCTCAAACTGCAAGCTCAGACTGAATCCTCAGACTTCATCTGATCTCCCGTCTCTTTCCATCTTGTGTTCCTCCCTCTCTGCCCAGCCTCCACTTGTGTCTAGTGTCAATGCCTCACTAATGTTGGGATTGAAAGCACGTGATCCCAAGTGCTGGGATCACTTTTGTGTGAGCTCTAGTTCTCTTTTAGACAGATTCAATCTTGTATAGCCCAGGGTGGCCTTGAATTCAAAGAGGTCCACCTGCCTCCGTCTCCAGAGCTCTGGGATTAAAGGTGTGTGCCAGCGCTGTTTCTGTGACCATCTAGTGGCTTATCTCTGCACACTGACCTTCAGGCAAGCTCTATCTGTTAGATTACAAACAAAATATCACTACAGTCTGCTACAGACGGGGCGTTGGAAGTAAGGGATTGGATTTCAAGGAGAGGAGGGATTAGTGAAGATCTGAAGCTCTTTTATTTACTTCCACACCCAGTACGGCCTGTGGGTTCATAGAGAATGACTGCTGTAGTTGGCAACTTGAATAATGAGATAAGTAGGGGGAAGAAAGTTTGGAGGGGAAGATCTGAGTGTTCCACTGGAGATGGGGGAAGGTAGGAAGGTAAACCTATAGCAGGTGTTCTCATACAGATCTGATGGTGGGAGAGGGAGGTTGGATTTGGAAGGGAAGAGGGAGAGGAGAAAATCTTTTTTTTTTTTTTTCTGGTGTGTTTTCAGGAATGTCTGCCAATATTGTAGGCTGGGATAAAGGGATGAGTTGAGGAAGGAAAGAGCATATTGAAAGTATATATCTTACAGAAAGCTCTATGTAGATACTTTATTATAACCAAGATAATTTTTAATTAGTTTGTAAATACTGACTCTTAATACACCCTTCTTCCGAAACCCTCATGCTACCCTGGCCAGGGCAGCAGGTGGGCTCACTGCAGATCTTCACCTCCTCCAAATTCAATTCCCCAGTTTCATCCCTACCTCTATAGCAGACCACTGGCCTCATCATGCCTTTTTCCCACCCTTTTTTCAAGTGGATCTTCTCCAAAGTGCTTCTTCCCATCATTTCTTTATCCCAGCCCCCAACTCCAGAATGCATTTCTTAGGAACCAGTCAGCCACCAAGACCCAGGAATAAGCCCCAATCTTATTCTGAGCTCTGTAGCAGATTACCTATGATAGCCAGTTTTCCCTTCCTATCTGAACTCCATCTCTAAAGAGTAATGTAGACAATAGGTCCTGAGGTTCATAAGAAAGCATCTTGAGCAAGTCATGTGGGACAAGTCAGAAAGCAACACCCCTCCTTGGCCTGTGTACCAACTCCTGCCTCAAGGTTCTAGTACTACTTGAGATTTCATCCTGACTTTCTAAGAATAGCAACTGGAATGTGGAAACATAAGCTAAACAAAGTATTTCCAAGTTCTTCTTATGATGGCTTTTCATCATAACAGTTGTAACCCCAAGACAAAGATGTACTGTGGTCTGGATGTATAAACCAAATAATTGCTTTCTTTCTGGTCACAGTGTTTATTAGAGGAATAGAGAGACAAACAAGGCCAATGCATCATGTGTGTGATAGCACCTCAGTGGCCAGAAAATGAATCAGATCTCCTGGAGCAATAAGGCGTTGTAAGCTACCTTAGGTGGGTGCTGAGAGACAAACTCTAGTGTTCTGGAAGAGTTCCTGATCTTATCCAACCAAACACTTAAAGAAAATAGTTTTAAGAAACATGATGTCTTTTTGGACTTTCCACAGGGCAGTGAACCCTGATTGCTCTTTGGGTTGATGAGGGAGGGGGACTTGACTGGGGGAGGGGGAGGGAAAGGGGGAGACAGAAATCTTTAATAAATAAATAAATTTAAAAAAAGAAGCTAGACCTAAAAAAAAAGAAAGAAAACATAAAAAAGATTCCATAGAGTTGAAAAAAAAGAAACATGATGTAATGAAGTATTAATATACATCATTCAAAATATTGTATGACTCTTAGTTATGATAATGTGAACATTTTGCTTACTTCTGAATGACAACAGAGTTGGGGGGGGAATTGTTCAAATCTTTTGGATGAACAATGCCACACTATTCAGTTTTAGAGAACCTCCCCAAGGTATTAGGATACACAGCAGTGCCTGAACAAAGTCCCCAACAGCTGAGGAGAAGGAAAAAAAAAAAAACTGGGCGTGGATAATCGGATTCTCGGAAGCCTTTGCAAAGGAAACCTGCTGCAGCTGGCCCATTTCAGACTGCCTTCTCAGGTGTGCTGCTTTAGTGGAGAGGATGCATCTGCCAGAATAATCACAGCAGATGGACGGCCATGCTGGCTCTCTTGGAGCAGTGCTCTGGGACTCCCTGTCAGCCACTTGGGCTGACTCAGTACTTGTCTGGTCCCAATTACATTAGGAGAGCTTCATAATGTCAAACCACTCGCCTGACTCAAGAGAGGAGCTATTCTCTGACCGACTTGAATGACAACCTAAAAACACAGTCATAAAGCATATCTAGCTGAGAATGTCTTGAAGCTATTGCCACCCCTCAGCAGATTAAGACAACCTGAAACATTTGAAGAAAGTACCGTACCTGTCCTTGAAGAAAGAAACAAGCGGATTATCTCTCTTGCATTAGAATCAGACGTGCAACCTTTTTCAGGAGGTCCGTAAATTTGGGTGCTAAAGCCCTCCTGGAATGCCATCATATGTTTTGTGGAAGAATATGTCTCTGAGCATTATGACTGTCACAGTTTGATTCGCAGGTTATAAGAAAGATGTTTCTGCAGCGTTACTGCCCTAAAGTTGAAAAATGGACCTCAATGGAAATAGTATTCTACCTGTCTTAATGGAAAAACTAGTATATTTTACTAACTGATGAGTTGTCTCATATAAACTAAACATTATTCTGAAAACACATCATTTTTAGGGGCCATTAATTTTTGGAAATATATCAGTTCATTCATGTGTACTTTCCCCACAATAATTTCAGGACACATGTAGTAAGTGTTCTACATCAGATACCTTGGCATATGCCTCTAATCTTAGTTCTAGGGAGAAAGATGTACAATCTGAATTCACAGACATCCTCAGCTATATGTTGAGTTCAAGACTATCCTGAGTTACATGAGATTTTAACTTAGAGGAAAATAAAAAATATTATAAGATAAATACAGGTCTATATTTGTTTAAATCTAAGCCGGTATTTTTTTTTTGTTTATCATTCTCCTTAGGATTCTAATTGTTCAATAAAACATAGTCTAGATATTTACAATATGAAACTGAATACCCACAGAAAAATATAGACATCTGAATCTAAGGCTAAGAATTTAGTGCTTTAGTTTTCTTGGTGTCCTTAACTTTTACATTGCTGGGTATTGAACTTGATATACACAATTGTTTTACTGCATATTAAAATGTAAAAGAAACACTAAAGCTCACAATAGTAGGTTTGAAAGTAGAAGGTCACAATACTACATCAATGACCTGCAGTGTACTTTCCTTCCAGTATTCCCCACTCACAAAGGAAAAGGTGGCACCCTCAGCTTCTGGAGAGCAGCATTCTGGTAGGTCACTGATCATTTTGTTTCCTTTTTAATTTTTTAATTGATTTTATTGAGCTATACATTTTTCTCTGCTCCTTTTCCTGCCTCTCCCCTCCCCTCCAACCCTCTCCCATGGTCTTCATGTTCCCAATTTACTCAGCAGATCTTGTCTTTTACTACTTCGCATGTAGATTAGATCCATGTATGACTCTCTTAGGGTCCTCATTATTGTCTGGATTCTTTGTGATTGTGATTTGTTGTCAACACCACTTTGGGGTATATAGCCAAAGGATGCTCAATTGTACCACATGAACATGTGTTCGACTATGTTCATTACAGCATTGTTTGTCATAGTCAGAACCTGGAAACAACCTAAATGCCCCTCAACTGAAGAATGGATAAGGAAAATGTGGTACATTTACACAATGGAGTACTACACAGCAGAGCAAAATAATAACATCCTGAAATTTGCAGACAAATGGATGGAGCTAGAAAACATCATGTTGAGCGAAATAAACCGGACCCAGAAAGACAATTATCACATATACTTACTCAGAAATGGCTTTTAGACATAAAGCAAAGAAAACCAGCCTACAATTCACAAATAACTGATCATTTCTCGTCAGTCTGATTTTATGCCACCAGGGGGTGCCAGTGCAGCAAGAATTGCATTGCCATCATAAGGAGGCATCCCATCTCCAGAATGGGGTGGCTGGATACCATCTATGGCTGTAATTCTTGTAAGGGTAATGCTTCACTAGGATTCATAGTGCTAATTTTAAATAAATAAATAAATAAATAAATAAATAAATAAATAAATAAATAAATAAACAAACAAATAAATAAATAAATAAATAGTGGGTTACATTTGAATACAGTAAACTCAGAAATCTCATTTTCTCTATTAGAACATTACTGTGGCTGAATTAACAAATTTTAAATAATTTATCCTATTTTATGCCTACATTTTTCTTTTATAACAAAATGACTTTCAGCAGAAAGGAAAGAGAGATAATTTAAAACAGTCCATTAGTACAAAAATGATTTATTTAAAAATACAATGACAAAAATAAACGTTTTAAATTGAAAACTTAAAACTTTTGTAAGGCTAATGAAAAAATTTTAAAAATTAACAATCACATTCCAAGAATCTCACTGTATGCCTGAAAATGAGCACCTGTATTTGTTCTGTCTATTCTATTTTAAGAGATGTTCATATGTGTATGTACCTTGTATTTATCCTACATATGACATGGTATATATGATATGAAATTTATAAATAATTTATACTTTATACATGTACAATTTTTAATCTTTTTAAAAGAAATATATATCATGACCATTAAAACAGAAATGCATAGTATTTATTTCTTATCAAATAGTTAATAAAATTAAAAATGCAGAGTGTAGTTTAAAATGTGAATATGTATACAATGTAAACAATTAAATAATATACAGGCTAATTAAACTATCTTTCATCATAGATGATGTTTCTCTTTTCTTATCGTTTTAAATATTTTGAATATATCTATTTTATGTGTATGGATGTCTTGCCCGTGTGTAGGCTTGTGTGCCACATGTTACTTCATGCCCATAGAGGGATAAGATACCCTGGAACTGGAGTTTTGGATGGCTAGAAGTCACCCTTTTATGTGCTGAGAACTGATCCTGCGTTCCCTGGAAGAGCAGTCTCTGTGGCTTCTCTCCAGCCTGCCCCTTTTCTTTTAAATGTGAGTCATTAGTTTCCATACCAGTGAGATTTGAATGTTCTGTTTTAATATAGGTTAGAAGTAAGCTCCCAGAGCAAATAAAAATGGTTGCCATTTGATATGAGAGATTATTTTAACTGCAATATGTTAGCTTGATTTGAGGGTATAAAAAATGAACTAAGGAAAATGTATTGTGATTTCATTCTTCCTGCCAATGATTACTGTGTCTGCCTGATATGTGTGAAGTTACACAGCGGCCGTTTTACAGTAGTGAGCTATTGGACATACATAACAGATGGGGTCATAACTTCCCAATTCCATAAACATGGTTTCCATTCCTGCAGGCAGTAATGTCCTAAGATGCCTTTCAATGTGTTTAGAGTAGGCACACTGCCAACATTTTACAAGTTATTGAAGCTCAGGGCAGCAATAACTTGTAATGTTGTTTTCAACATAGCTTCAATATGTTTTTAGCGGTGAGGTACAATAGATAAGAAATACCTTAGTAAATTATTCCTTTATCCTGTCAGCTAGTCCAAGAGTGTCAGCTAGTCCCTGCTATTTCAGAAGCTGAGATTGCTTTAGCATCATTATTCTCATACTCTGTCCTTCGTCAGGAGGTTTTAAGTTGCATCTGCTAAGCAGCATTTCTCTGTGACACACTTATTCTGCTGCTCCCATGACTTGTAGCAGCGCACTGCCCTCAAAATTCCAATTATCCTTATTAAAGATTCATTTCCCCTGAAGACAAAAGAAAGAAAGAGAGCCTTCAATGAAACATATCAGAAGTACTACAGGAGGGAAATTTCATCTCAATATATTTTGTCAGCATTTCTTTGTCCACCAAGCAATGCTGTAGGTTAATAAATATATGTGTATATATAATTTATTTATACATTTATATAAAATATAAATATATATTTATTATTGTCTGTCATAATACATAATGCATATAAGTTATGACAGACAAGAAAAAAATTCAAGAACATTGCCAGCTATTGTATTATTTTCGGCAAGAAGCTGTGCTAGTTAGTGCCAATGTAATCGCAGCCCAGTGCTTTGATAAGATCATGACAGGCTCTGGTATTCCTTCTGAATATTGTAGGCACCTGACATTTGTAGGTGGATTGCTGTCTGCGACATAAGAGAAAATCTAAAGGTTAGATATGATGCTTTGTCCACGTGACCAAGGGATACTTGAGGTGGTAACGGTGGAGCAGATTTGGTGTATTTGCTTGACAAGGTCATGAGATACTCCTTGCAGTTAGAGATAATTCGGGGTATGACCATGAGCTTGTTTCTGAGAAGGAATAATGTCTAAATCTATAAGAAAAATACACTGAGTGATGGCACAGAACGGTGGCATCAATAAGAATGCTTTTACTCTGCTCTACCGCCTTGCACTAGGATCTATGTCTCTTTTCTTTCTATGGTGCTCTACTTTGAATGGAATTTATGCAAATAGATTTCCTGGTCTGAATGTCTTTGAATTCGAAGAAGGTATCACCCACTCTCTGTCTATCCACTTAGGGGTGTCTCAGGATCCCTAATAAGTTGAACTTAGTATAATAATGTGACATGATAATATAATTAGTGTAACGTCCTATTAGTTTTGCTTATACATGTAATAAGAGAACACAGTGAGGGTTAAAACCTGTAGATAAGGAGATTTGAAGTAAGATGAAGAGGGCATTGTATGGTGCTCAAGGTTACTGTAGATATCAGACACATTTTCCATGGTGTCCTATAGAGAGATGTATAGCAATTGTTAATTATTTACACATTTATCACAAAGAATGAAGTCCCAAATTGAGGCATTTGGACTATAGAAACTATGGTCATCAAGTAGATTTGGGGAAAAGTCCTATAACTCCAGCTCTTTTGATTTTGTGGCAGGATGGTGCTCAAGTTGAAAATTCACAAGTTTAAAAAGGGTAGAGAAGAGGGAAGGGTATTTTAGAAATCAATGAATATGAAACCAATAATAGTTTCCAGGGAGAAACAAGGAGTATGAAGAAATTCTAAATCATTCTAAATAGCTAAAAATAAGTTAATACATACGTTAAAGATAACCTCATGTGTCAAATAGAGAAAAATGTGCCAAAGAGTTTACTGATGACTGGATATTATATGTCAGGAGGAAAATAAACATGGCAGTGTAAATAAAACCTGAGCAAGGATGGGAATAGACATGATACCATGGGAAGGGAAAGTCTCATAAGGCCTCAACCCTGAACAAAGCACTACAGACAAATAAGAAATAATGAGCATGAGGGAATAGACTCGCACTGTTCATGCAATACCAACTAGTCAGAAGTGAAATAATACACATGCAAGTAAGATTTTATAGAGTAATCAGGCTGTGTTTAAAAAAAATATTTAGGAATATATATTTCTACACACACACACGCACAAAATTAAAGAAATAGAGACGAGTTTGGTGAAGAATCCATGAGAATGGCTTGACAGAGGAAAGGAATGGAGGATACAGTATAATTATACATTAATATAAAAAATAACATGAAATTACATAATGTGAAGGCTATTGCTATGATTGACAAGAACAGTCTAGTTCTAAAATAAACACAACATTTCTAATTAAATGATTTCTTAAGTCAAGGAGAGAGAGATACAAGGGCAACAATCTGAAAAACAACATGGTAACACCAGAATCCAGCGAACATACAACAGGAAGACTTGAACACCCTAATCCAGAAGAAGTAGAAGAAATAGACTTTAAACGTAACACTAGGAAAGCGATAGAGTCCCTTAAACAGGATGAAAAACTCCCTTAAAGAAATGGATGAGAAGAATAACAAAAAGTTTGAAGAAATGAATAAATCCCTCAAAGATACCTTAGGAAACCAAGAAAAAGCAATCAAACAGGTAATGGAAACAGTTCAAGGCTTGAAAACTGAAATGGAGGCAATGAAGAAAACACAAACTGAGGATGGCTGGTGAAAAAACTTGCCTCAAAATTTGTAAAAAACGGCACTGATAAGATGGCTCAGTGAGTTTTGACACTGATCCCCAAACAAGAATATTTGAATTCTACCCCTAGTAGCTACATGGTGGGCCATTACGCAAGTTGTTATCTAATCTCTACACATGTGTTGTGTCATCCACATGCCCACACATATAAACACACACACACACACGTGTCCGTGCCCTTGTGCAGAGTAATCCTTTTAGAACTTTTGTGTGATGTTTTACTTATTTACTTATTTATTTATTTATTTATTTATTTATTTATTTATTTATTTATTTTGGAGGGGGACACCACACAGGTCCCAAATAAGTCACACACAGAGGCTTATTATTACTTATACATGCCTGGCCTTACCTTGGCTTCTTTCTTGCAAGCTTTTAAAAAAAATTATCCTGACTACCTTTGCCTCTTGGCTTTTGTCTTTCTCTATTCCTATATACCTTGCTTTACTTCTTTCTCCGTGACTTGCTTTGTAGCTGGGTGGCTGGCCCCTTTTGATCGTCTCTCCTTGTTCTCTTCCTCATTCCTTTTACTCATTTCTCCTATTTATACGCTCTTCCTGCCAACCCCGCCTATCCTTGCTCCTGCTTTGCGGTTGGCCATTCTGCTCTTTATTAGATCATCAGGTGATTTAGGCAAAAAAAAAAATCACAGCTTTGCAGAGTTAAACAAATGCAACATAAATGAGTGCAACATACCTTAAAATAATATTCCTCAATACTGAGCCAATATTTTGCCCCATGCTCATCTCCTTATTTTAACATAGTTTTCATTTTGGAAAAAAATACCCACTAATAAAGGAATATTGTACTGAATTACTAATTTAGTAATTGCATATGTTACACACTAGAAGAGCAAAAAAGTAAACTTTATTTATTTATTTATTTATTTATTTATTTATTGAGAGAGAGAGAGGCTTTCTCTGTAGTTTTGGAGCCTATCCTGGAACTAGTTCTTATAAAACACACTAGCCTCGAACTCACAGTGATCTGCCTGCCTTTGCCTCTGGAGTGCTAGGATTAACGGCCTGCGTCACCATCTCCCTGCTCAGAAAAGTAAACTTTGATGATTTAACACAGCTTTCAAGTGTGCCAATGTTACTTTTTCTCTGCTTCGTCACGGGAACCACTACACCATGTGCTTGGAATGACCTAGAATCTCATGCAATCTAGGAAAAGCATCTATTACTGAAGTGTTTTGGCCATTCCTTTATTGGTTTTGATTTGTAGTTTCTTGATGTTAATGAACTTTGAACACATTTTATATATTTCTTCATTACTTGCTTGACTCCTAACTTTTCTTCCCTCTTCACTTCTCCATATGACTTCTTGAAAAACGCTAGCTTAGCTGTGAGATACTGTGAGCCACATCAAAATAGGATTTGAATCTGAGTGCAGCTCAGTCTCCAAAAGAGGCTAGAAGTATAGTGCTGAATTAATAATTATGTTAAAAGATGAAGGATATGAAATAATATCTGATGAACAGTAACAAAATAATAAGTAAAACTTACTATTGTTATATTACAAGGCTAATTATCCAATGAAGATTTTAGTGTTGAAGATTTACACAAGAGTATTTCCAAAATAATTGCCCACATTATATCATTCTATGTTATAGACTATGAAAAGATAGAAATGAATGTCCCTGAGTTGATTCAAAATGGCAGAAGCTGCTGGCACCCTTGAAACAACAGAGCAGCTCTTAGGAGCTTGAGAAACCCATGGAGGTTCCAAGAGGAGACACTACACTATCTTTAGAACAATTTGGTCTCTGCTGCCACAAAAGTCCTACAACAAAATCAAAAATTCTCTGTTTAAAAAGTAAAAAAAAAGTATAAAAGAGCATGATTTATGATGGGGTAGTTACTTTGCCACATACTGAACATACTAATGATTACACTAGACTATAAATTAATCAAATAAATTGCTTTTGCAGAAGTTTTCCTTTGAAACATGGAGTGCTGACTGAAATATGAATCATTCTGCAACTCTGCAGAGTTGAGAGCTTCTGAAAATATGGAAGTAATTAATGTAAGACCTGGGACAACAGTTGGATGGATCTGTGACCAGCTAGATAAAGGAAATATCAACACAATCAGTCATATAAAATAAAAGGAAAATAAGTGTAGTGAAATTGAGGGGGAACACTATTCTTTGCAGAAATCATTTAGCTATACTTTTCAAGAAAAAAATTACTCACAGAAATGGAGTAATAATTTATCTGGTAGATACATTAATATATATAGATAGATAAATGATAGATGGTGCATAGATTGAATAAATAAAAAAGAAGAGAAAATATTATATAAGAAGAGAGAAAAATACAAGTGAAGAGGGCAATAGAAAATCTTTGCTATGAAAGATTAGGCCATCGATGAAATATCAACCATCTTTCCAACAATGCCATGCATGTAAACGTTTGAAATCAATAAGCAGATTAGTTAGATTGTAATAAGTTCCACACCTTAGCACAACTGATATTTTTTACAGGCATCATTCTGACTTTATATCACAGCATGTAGGTTCCATCACCTGACAAAACAGGACCAGAGGACCACTTTATCAAAGTTTTAGCCCATATTTTTAGCATCCAGAAAAGTCCCTAGATATATTAACTTTGTGGGGTTTTTTGTTTTGTTTTGTTTTGTTTTGCTTCTTATGAATGGAAGTGTGCCAACTAGAATGTGGGTTTTGTGAATAAAAGGCAAAGAACAGTGAGAGGACCACAGGCATGGGCCAAGTTTACCATGCAGCTCCCATCCAGCAATATAGACGTTCTATTTGGCTTCTGAGTGTCCGTGTTTGTTCTCTTGCAATTGATAAAGTCTTTTTGAGTTAAGGATAACATAATTCTCAGGATCCAAAATGAAAACGTGTCCACTTCCTGTATCACATATAAACACTCAAAAAATCATATCTGAGTCTTTATATTGTAGTAAAATTTGGAGCCAAATTGCTCTCGGTCTCTTCAAACAAGATCTGAGGAATAGAAACAAAATGAAGTGCATCATATATAAACCATCAATGTCATTCAAGGAAGCTCAGCATTCAGAAATGTATAATTCATAACGACTATATATTGTCACAACTACTGTATATTTAACTATACACACACACATATTTTCTAGTGGAAAAGAATCACTAGAAGGATATAATGCCGGGCGGTGGTGGCGCACGCCTTTAATCCCAGCACTCGGGAGGCAGAGGCAGGCGGATCCCTGTGAGTTCGAGGCCAGCCTGGTCTACAAGAGCTAGTTCTAGGACAGTAACCAAAAGCTACAGAGAAACCCTGTCTCGAAAAGAAAAAAATGGTATAAAAACTGAATAAGAGAATATTAATTGATATGAGTAAAGATTAAAATGATATAGACATGTATGATGGCTATTTATTTATTTATTTATTTTGGATTTTCTAGACTGGGTTTCTCCGTAGCTTTTTTTGGTTCCTATCCTGGAACTAGATCTTGTAGACCAGGCTGGCCTCGAACTCACAGAGATCTGCCTGCCTCTGCCTCCCAAGAGCTGGGATTAAAGGCATGTGTCTGGCTTATGATGGCTATTCTTGATTGTCAACTTGACTACATCTGAACTCAACTCAAATCCAAGCAGCTACGTACACACGTGAGAGATGTTTCTTGATTAAATTACTTGAAGTGTGAAGACCAACTTTTATATCAGACCCTTTGAAGTAGAACAGCACACTTTTTATCCAGACCTTTTGAGGTGGGAAGATTCATCTTCAATCTGGGCCACAAGTTCAGGAAGCTACCTATATAAAGGATGTGGAAGACAGAAACTTGCTTTCTTGGACTGTTGGTTCTCCATTTTTCTGGAAAAGCCATTGTTTTTTTTTTTTTTCACAAGCATGAAGTTCTTCAGAATTTTGTCATGTATTGAATACTAGCTGAGACATCCAGTCATATGGACTGAACAACTCTTGGATTCTTGGACCTTCCATTGGTAGATAATAATTGTGGGATTGACTGAACATTGTAAACCAGTCTAATAAATCCTCTTTATATTTTGTGTGGAGGAGGTTGTATCCATTCTATCAGTTCTGTTCCTTTAGAGCACCCAGACTCAAACAACATAAAGCAATTCAAAGGACTATCATGAGAGAAAAACCCTTGATGCAAAAATAAATCAACAGTCCATCATATCCAGGTAAAGTAACAACTATGTGAAGAATAAAAGTTGATTTTTATAAATTTGATAAAGCCAAATATCATAAGTAATTTAGGCAAAAACAATTAAATGATTTACTTAATGTAACTAATAACAATAATCAAGCTCATTAGATGTAAAGCAAGCAGCAACGTAATCCATTCCCATCACTAGGGATACAGTGTAAACATGGTAGCACAGCAAAATGGCATGCATGTATTACCAAAAACACAATGTCAAAAGACCAACTTTGTTTCTGAAATTATACAACTCAATAGGCAATAGCATTCTGGTATATGAAAACAAAACAATAGATTTTAACTCTTTCAAAAAATGATAGTAAAATGAAAACCTTTTTTTCAACAGAAACTGGCAGATCTTATTTCTAGCATGTGTAACAGGTGGAACAAATACAGGCACAGGGAAGACAGGTATTGAGAGGTGATGCAATCAAGATATAATTAAGGATTTCAATAGCTTATCCTGATCCAAATCTTGCTCAAGCCATGTTTGATAGAGTGTAATTGCTGATAATGCTTTATATTTTTACAGTGTTATTTTAGGAAGAAAATGATACATAACATAACAGAAAAATTGCAATAACTAAAACCTTTTTTTTTTTTTTTTTTGGTTTTTCAAGACAGGGTTTCTCTGTAGCTTTGGTGCCTGTCCCGGAACTAGCGGAACTAGCTCTTGTAGACCAAGCTGGCCTCGAATTCCCAGAGATCCGCCTGCCTCTGCCTCCCGAGTGCTGGGATTAAAGGTGTGCGCCACCACCGCAGGCTAATAACTAAAACCTTAACAGTTAAGATTTTACAGAAAAATTTGAGAATCCACAAAATTACAATATAAGAAAATAATCAAGTATGGCCACAAAAATGGTAGCTAAATTGGCAAACATATAGGAAGTTTTATTTAAAATAATTTTGTGTATGTGTATGTGTATCTGTGTGTGATTGCATGTCTGCAGAGGCCATGACACACGGGCAACCTGAGAACAATATTCAATGGCCAGGAGTAGCATTATTAGATCATAAGATAATTCTACTTTATAAAGTTTAGGGAAACCTTAAACCTGCTTTCCATTCCAGTTGAATTAATTCACTGGAATTAATATTCACATACAACCTGTTCAGACATTTTGTATGCTCTTTGCTTCCTTAGTTCCTGTTGTTTTTATTCTTTTTGATCACCAATTAACACAAGTGAAAAGTGTAGTGATATTTCATTTGTATTTTAATAAATAAAGCTTGCCTGAACATCAGAGAGTAAAATAGCCACACTGGTCATTTGGACAGAGCAGGTAGTGCTGACACACACCTTTAATCTCATAAACCATGCTAGTTTATCGTAGAAGCCAGGTGGTAGTTGTGCACACCTTTAATCCTAGCTCTAGAGAGGAATATAAGATGGCAGGAGACAGCTCTTTGCTCAGGCTCATTCTGAGGATTCGTGAAGGCAGGATCAACATTTCGGTCTGAGGTAGAGGTAAGAGCCAGTGGCTGCCTGCTTTGCTTTTCTGATCTTCAAGTTGAACCCTGGGTTTTTATTATTTGTGCTACAGAAAGAGATATGGTAAAAAAAAAAAAAATTTCAGATTCTCTGAAATAGATGCACTACACACACCATTCTGGTTTTATTTCAGGTACCTTTAGTTTAAATGTTTCTTTTAAGATATGTAGAATTTGAGCCTCTAGAGATGATGCAGGTTTTCAAAAAGACTGGAGTTCAGTTCCCAGCAGCCACGTTGAGCAGCCCATAACCATTTGTTAAATGCACGTACTTAGTTTTAATTCACTGGATTATCCACTCTTTCAAGTAATCTATCTGTACTGAAATTTAGAAATTTTATTCAATTTGATTACTCAGTAAAAAATTAAAACAGGGAAACCTGTCCTGGACTTCTATGACGTTATTCTGAAAAAGAGCTCTATATCCATGTGCATGACATATCCTGCCTTCTGGATTCACTTGCCAGTTCTTCCTAACCAGATAAATACTAAGGTTTGAACAAGTTGGATAGCTATACCATTGTCCATTATGTTCCCCACACTTCTTTTAAGATTTGATTCACAAAATATCATTGCTTTGTTTCTTTTTTCTTTGCTTAGTTAACTCATCATTTTTATTCTAAAAATGGTTAAATTTCAATTATAGTATTAAAATATACATATTCTATAGTCTCTTGTCTTTTCAATATGTATTGAGATTTGCCTATTTCTCATTCGGTGCTCATGTTGGCGTTGTTTGCCATTACAGCAGGATTAATGACACACTCCTCAAAACTGATTAGGGTGTTGTTCTTTTTGTGAGACTGAACCCATTACTGAGAGCGAATTTTGCTCCATTCTGTTCCACTCTGCCATGATCTTCTCTTTTTCCTGCCCTCTTCCTTTTCCTCCCACTCCCCTTTTCTCCACCCCTTCTTCTGTCCACCTTTCTGTCAGATTTCAGCCCTTTACATTGTACTTCTAGCCCCCAGAGCTCATGCTTCTTTATACCTATTACATCTGCTAAAAATGGACGGAGGCCATTTGGTGTTGTAGAACCAGCTGGTGTGCTCTTCTCTGAGAAAACATTTCTTCTTTCACTCTCAGCATTCCTTACTTCTCTGCAATTCTTCTAGGGTTGAGCCTTCAGGGTCTTTTCCTCATCCACTTGGGCATGTCTCTTACTGTCCTTGTCGAGTTCTTATTTAAAAAGTCTTGTGGGGAGACTTTATGAGGCTACCTTCGATATGACAAGGAGAGAGTCTCGCAGCAACCCCCACCTTACCACACATTCCAATCTTCTGACTCAGAGTCTTTCTACAACCTCTTCAATTGTGTTTCCTCTGTTGCAAGGGTACAACAATTAATGAAAAAAGAGGCCATAAATTTGCAATGATGAGGAATGGTCTATGGGAGGACTTGGAGGGAGGACAGGGAAGGGAGAAATGATGCAGTTATATTAAAATCTCAAAAATAAAAAAAGTGAAAAGATACAAACTAAGATATTAGAATATTCAAGTTTGTTTAACATAATATGTAAAAGTTGGCTTATTTCTTATTTCTTCCATAGGAAGTATCAAAATCCACAAATACTACAATTTTCCATTAGATAGTAAATATTAAAACTAAAGGAAACCTTAATATTATACTAGAGGGAACTAATTTATGTGCATTCTCAATTGGGCTGTTTACTTCCATCCTGAAGATTTTCTGTCCCCATGGCTGTGTGTTTGTTACTTCTGCCAAATCCACCCCATCCTCTGCTCCACTGAGGGTCCATGTGCCAGATGAACGAGGGTGACATTTTAAACTCTCCCTTGAGGGGAAGCCTCATTTCTCACTTGGACCCTGAGCTGAAAACAGATGTCTATTTGGTTGTGCCATCTCAACTCCTGGCAAAATTCGCCTTTGGCAGCAACAGTGCAAGGGCCTACATTTTAAGCCATTTCTATCCAAACTAGGGAAGTACAGGCTCTGTTCTGCATAATACTTAAATGACACTTATCATAAATCAATTTTCTTGAGAAAAATATCATCTAGATAGCATTTCTTTTCAGTCCTGTGGTTCTGTCTCAGCTACAGGAAAAAATAGTATTTTCTATTTCCTAGTATTGAGCACTGAGAACAATCCAGACTTTCCTTCTTTAAAGGATTACTGTCACCTCCCTGGCCAGGATTAATGCTTTTCCTGTTCAGGGGAAATTAAACAGATATTTGGATTCAGGCTGACTTCGTGTGATTCCCTTTAAAATGTGATACACATATTATTTGAGGTTAGATTAAAAAAAAACCCTCATTTTTTAGAGGTTCAGGTGTGAAGCCTCTGAACATTTCTCTTGTTCTTTCTTTCCATGAGACATGCTGTGAAAATCATGATGAAACTATTTTGAGGATGACTGAAATAACAAGAAGCACAGGGTATACAATGTCTAAGTCATTAGATTCCTTATTCCCTGATTTCCTCTCAATTGTTTTTCTACTATGATTTTATCATTGAAACACATAGGATGCAAATTGACCAGAATCGTACTATTTTGGCTAGAAAGTAAAAACTCCATAAATAATAGATGAAGGAAGGTTTACTATTTATATATGCAAATACTCTAATTCTGCCAATTCTTAAAACAAACAAAATAAAAGTACCGTTCTTAAAAGCAGAGCTTTCTCGGTCTTAATTTCCTGTCTGATGTCTTCTACAATGTGAATGATGACTTTTCTTCCATGGAGTTCAATATACTGCAACATTTTACAATTTGATTCATGTTTAAGGAATCTCTCTCATATCTCTTTCTTTTCTCTCCTACCTCTCCCTTTCTCTCTCACATTTTTGAACAAACCAAATTAAACTACAGGGACTTAGCTATTATACATTTCTTTTTGTCAAAATTTCAATTTCATGACTAAATTAAGTAAATTTTAATTCTGTTTCCAGCATCAGAGGTCAAACCATTATGACTTTTCCTTATTAGTAAGATATTATTTTTCTGTTTTAAAATACTAGTATAATACCCAAAAGTATTCCTAGATGTTTCTAGATTTCCCCAAATCTCATAATAATTAAAATCAATTTTATGACTAGATTATTTAAACTATTTAAAGTTGATAAAAATCATGAAGAGAATAAGCCATTCATATTAAAGCTTGGTATAATGGTCATGCCTTCAGTTATATGCTTTTGATAAAATTTATTAAATATGATTATAGTATTTTATCCATTTGCTTAATGTATATAAAGAAAACAAAATCCTTCTTAACTCTTAGAAATATCAGTGACCTCATTTCTATTTCAACTCTGTGTTGAGTCTCTTAACCTCTGTACCTTTTCCTCCATCTGTTAAGAAGACTTATAATAATTACCTCCTACATTATACATTACAGGAAAAAAGGACTAATGAAACTGCTCAGAAAATATTCAATTATTTAGAAGATGTTACAAGAGACAGAATATTTGTAAAAGCCTCCTTAGGAAGTGAGGACTTTTTTTAAAAAAATATTTATTTATTTATTTATTTATTTATTTATTTATTATGTATACAATATTCTGTCTGTGTCTATGCCTGCAGGCCAGAAGAGGGCACCAGACCCCATTACAGATGGCTGTGAGCCACCATGTGGTTGCTGGGAATTGAACTCAGGACCTTTGGTAGAGCAGGCAATGCTCTTAACCTCTGAGCCATCTCTCCAGCCCAAGTGAGGACTTTTTTAAAAGCACGCCAAGTTTTCTTAGTGAGAATATAAAATTTTAGATAAAATGCATAAAATCTGCTGCTTTAAAAGATTACTGGAAAAGGGATACGTGAAAATTTACAAAAAGATTAGTTCTGATTTTTTTTTCATACTTATTAAAAACTCACTTAAGAGAATGCAGGACTGAAAAACCACGTGGGAGATCACATAATCATCAGAGAGATTGTGTAAGTGTGGTGGAGGTGCAATTTGTCATTTGAAATGACGAGTTTCAACAACTTCCCATGATGCCAGCATAGTCTATGGAAACTATGGTTTAGATTGACGTTGAGAATGTCCTCTAAGCAGTGGATGTGGATATCTTTCCAGTGGAATATTCCTTATATTTCAAAATATTTGACTACCACACATAGCATGGTGCAAGTGGAAGAAATTACACAGACCAAAGCCTCCAAGGGCTCCCAAGAAAGCAAAATCTCACCAATGGTTCCAGAAGCTCACAACGCTTGAAGTGACAAAGTCCTGGGATAAAGATTTGAAACCGCCAAAGTCTAGAGAGAGTATAAATCTCCCTTCATTTTTTATGTGTAAGTTGTATATGTTGCTTCTGATTCTGAGCTATTTAGGATGCATTTATAGAGTTTAATAACTGTAAAAGTATTAGTGGAAGACTGTTAGAGAATTGTGGAGAAGGTTGTATCATCCACATAAATTACTATCCTCATATTCCAAAAATTAATGAGAGCTACAGATGGATGTTTATTGGTTAATTGTGGCTCTACTATTCTGAAATCACTTACATAGCTTTTTGCTGCGCATTAGTCATGGAGCTATGTTCTAAGGTGTTTTTTCTTTGATTAGCACATACTTCTCTGTTTACTTTTTAAATAATACTTGCTTTTTTGATAGGTAACTTTGAACTAGAAATAACGCCTATGTCTCCCTGCCATCACTGATGATCTTCATACAGTTACCCTCATTAGTCAGAGCATACAGGGGCTCATAGATCTGACTCTCAACCCTATATGACATTCCAAAACTCTTAACACCATGAATCATCCCCTGTACAACAAGTCATTTGATTATCACTGTATCACAGACATCTCAGAAAGTTTAAAAGTTGGATATGGTTGGCCCTGACTACTTCTCTTTCATGAAAAAAATTCCATGGACCTGGATTTGTTCTTATATGTTTTGGGCTATGCTTGAAAGTGTGTCTACAACAACTATGTACAAAGGGAGTTCAACTTTAGCTTCTGTAAGTGATTCCCAAGTCTCTATTTTATGACCAATCCAATCAGAACTCTAATACAGACGAGACAGGAATTTCTTCAGGACGGCCTCCAGAGAAGGATATATATTAAATCACTGGTGCAACTCTGTACTCTCTGTGGTGCATCTGGAATATAAAAGGTTTTTTTGTTGTTCATCTTTCTGCATTGGGGTTAGGATACAGTTTCTAGAATTTTCAAGAATGGCATTTATATATTATTTTATGTTTTGTTTTTTGTTTTACTAAATCAGTGTGTCCATAGTATAAAATAGAGTAAAACTTTCCTGAATAGTCTTATATTTTTTCTAGCATCATTGCCTTATTTACAGATTTTGAGTAAGTTTTAGAAAAAAATATCAGAAGTTATGAGAACTGGCAAGATAGTCTGGTGTGCAAAAATCTTGTGATCAAGCAATATGACTTGAGAGTTAAAGAGAAAAACAATCCCTGTATTTTGTCTTTTGTCCTCCACATTCTCACTATATTACATTTATGCGCACCCTGTTGACTGCTGTAAAGGCAGTGGAACCTGGGAGAATGGGGCTTAAACATGAGTCAAACTACAGTTTCATACAGTAACACTCTTTATTCAGAGTATCAGTCAGTTTATAGCCTGAGGGTTAAGAAAGGACTCTTGAGTATATAATCACAAGGAAGAGCTGTATGTCACAAAATGTGTTTTCCCACAATCTTATCAACAAATAACAATAGACAGTTGTAATGAATAATGTAAAGCAAACTTATTTTGTAGATGCAAGTTTCTGTCCCACCTAGTCCCACAGCTGTTCTGTTCCAAGTAAACACACAGAGGTTTATATTAATTATAACTTGTTTGGTCTATTGCTTAGGCTTATTACTAACTAGCTGTTAAATATTAAATTAGCCCATAATTATTCTCTTTTTAACTTTGTGGATTGGTACCTTTGCTCAGTAAACCATTGTCATCGTGCTTCCTTTGCATCTTGCTGGTGACTATGTCTCTGGATTTCCTATTTCCAGAATTTTCCTAGTCTGGTCACCCTGGGCCTATACTTTATGCCTGGATGCTGGCCAATCAACATTTTGTTAAACCAATATGAGTGACAAATCTTTACAGTGTACAAGAGAATTATTTCACAGTTTTCTTTCTATTTGCCATACCTGGGAAGGACACAAAAGCACATTACAAGAACAATTTAATGTTTTTGAAGAAATGGAGGTTATAAGACTCTTGTCTTGTTTTCTTAGAATTTTCTCACAAGCACTTAAAATTCCCTTCGAAGGATTCTATTATTGTGCCATGCTCCAAATCACCTCTAATCCTTCCCACACACAAAAGGTACATGAATGCGCGCGCGCGCATACACACACACACAAATAAATGTAAATAAAATTAAGTTATATGCAGGTTTCAAGGAGATCTTAAGTTTAAATACTATTCTAAAAGCAAGCTTTTTACATTAAAATTTCTACCTTCCCTCTTGCAGATGAGCAAGAAAGGATGATATTGGAGCACAATGAAAAGAGTGCATAGTGATAACATTATAAAATTGGGAAAGTAATGCAAATATTTTGGGTTGATTATTTCTGGAAGCTAAAATGTCATTCCATGTTTTATTTAGATAACATTTTTTTTTTTGAGACAGGGTTTCTCTGTAGCTTTGGAGCCTGTCCTGGAACTAGCTCTTGTAGACCAGGCTGGTCTCGAACTCACAGAGATCCACCTGCCTCTGCCTCCCGAGTGCTGGGATTAAAGGCGTGTGCCACCACCGCCCGGCTAAGATCACTTTTAGTATTGTATGAGACCTATATAGAATAATGCAAATGATAAAACTAAATGACTATTATTTCATGATAATTTTATTGTTTATAAAAGAAGTAAAAGGAAAGGTATTTGTTTAATTTATCTCTGTGACAAGTTCATACAAAAATCAGATTTATGTTTATAGCAAATATTCCTTGACCTACAACTATATTTTGTGAGTAGCTTACCAATTGAACAAATTTATAAATGACTTTTATGTGCATCTACTTCATTTAAATACTATTTATTATTATTATTATTATTAAAATTGTTTATATAAAGGCCCAGGGGCAATTATAATTCTATTTCAGACATTATATACGTTTCTGTATGCCATTTAATTTTAACTAATTTATATATTAGGATCAAAACAGCTTTATTCCTAGAACTTTAAAAGTAAATACGTCATTAGGTATTCAAGATCTACCTGAAAGTGGCGCTTAAAGAATAATACCACCTCTCCTTCCAAAGCTCAGGGATGATTGTAGAAGATGACATGGACAGAGAGCAAGAAGTGATGGATGAGTTCAAGGAAGCAGTGGCTTCTAGTAGAGCAATGTAGCTGCAAATATAAACTCACAGCAGTGGTGAGTGTGCACAAGACTTCTGCAAACTCAAGATTAAACAGTGTTCATATGGAGAGGAGAGGTAGGTGTGAAGTCCCATCCTTGCCAAGGAACTATGGACTATTGTTTTTACTGAGACGAGGGTGGATTTTTATAAAGACTGTTGCCTTGGTAAGTCCACTGCTCAGATGGAAGGTTACATATCCAAAATTACATGGGCAGTACACATTGGACTTCATTATTTTTAAGGAAAAAATGGTGGGTGTGTCGGAAAGGAAAAAATATATCTGGAAGGAGTTGGGATAAAGGGTAAAAAACTTAATATAAAAAGTAAAATATATTCAGGAGTCTTCAGAAGAAAAATAGAAAAAGTTGGTGAATGATGCCAACAGGTTCTGCATATATCCTATGCAAGAAAATGTTTATATTTTTATTTATTAGTATGTCTTGGAACTATTTCATACTTGTGGGTCTGGCTCAACTACTCTGCTTTTGTTAGTAAATAAAAACTGCCCTGACCTAATGCAAAAAATTACAAATAAATAAATAATAAAGCAACAACAATAAAACATGAGTTGATTTACAAAGGAACCAAGAAGCAGATTTTAATTTTCAAAAATTGAACATTGGGGTAGAAAAACACTCTGTGGTGTTGGTCGAAGGATTTATGTGAGAAAATCCTATTATGCATATAATTCTCAAGACTGCAGCACACAGAACTGCCTCTTAACTAGAGTATGGAGAATCGTGCCCAAGACACCCAGTAATCAATGTTCTTTGCCAAAGCACCCACACACCCAGGTTGTTCTTGGGAAATGTAAATTGCTTGCTTTCTTTCAATTTCCATTATCATATAAAGTAAAACAGAACAAAAGAAACTCTCCATTGTGTATAATACCTCAGGGTATTTTAATTTTCTTTAATAGGTATTATTCTTTTACCTTGTTGGCTTAACTTAAGACAAGAAAACTCATCTCATTGGATTACTGCACTTGATATTTAGCTGAGACACTGGTGCTATCCCAATTCATTCTGGGGATGGGAAAGGAACTGGCATTCCTGAAAGAAGCAGGTCACAGTGAGAAACAGAGAGTGAAAGTAACCATTTTAATGAGTAAAAGTTGGAAGTTCATTTTGGATGGAAGGAAATATCTGGATTTGCAAGTTTGGAGAGGATCTTTAAGTTTACAAGATCCCTGGGTCTTCTCAACATCCTGTGGTTCTTGTCCAGATGTTTGGCCCTGTATGGTGTATTTCACCCAATTCAGTGACTGTCCCTTATAACAGCTGCTGTTCTGGTCCGCAGCTGCACCTAATTCACAATGGCTGCAGTCAGCAGCAATTCTGTTCCCTCATGCACCTACTCTCTCAAAACCACTAAGGGAAACTTTATCTATACCTCTACCCATCTATAAAATTCAAGATTCAAAGGTTGAGGTGAAATTCTGCTAGCTCAGACAGGCAAAAATCGCTTATAACTAACCTTCGCTCCTTGCTCTGTCTCTCTAAAAGCCCTTTTGCTCAACTCCCACTTAAGATTGCTCACTACACCTGGTTCTCCCTCCCTATCACTGCCTTACAGCAGTTGCCTACTCAGCCTGATGAGCACTAGTTAATGTTATGTAACCAAACAAACGAAACATGTTTTTGCACTGTAAACAAAAGCAAAAGAAAGAAGTGTAACACAGCTTAAAATAAAATTCCACAACAGTATGGTCTGCCTTCATCACCCCGTTCTTCCTCTACTACACCCTTTCCAATGAGAATTGAAGCAGTTCTCTTCGGATGCACCACCATTCTCTTTGTCGGCGTCTACCTTTTAAATTTCCCTCTAGGATACTAGATCCTCTAAGAAACATTATAGTATAGTTATTAAAATGTAAAGACCCTGATGCAGGTGTTTTACAGTGTGGGTGAAAATGTAACCATTTATTAATACTAGAACTTAATTTGTGTTTCAGACATTGATTATTTTAATGTGACAATTAAGCCTTCAAAATTGATGTTGAAAATAGACAACCTTATAACTCTTTTGAAACACTGCTAAGGCAGTAATCGAAACACCAACAGTATTTTACTAAATCATTCAGAGATGTGAATGAGTACTTACTTAAACAGGGTCTAATGCAAAAGCTCAGTACCTAATGGACACACTTGTGAAGTAAAAATAAAGGATAAATAGGTATTGTTTAGGTATTGGTTTTGGTAGAACATCTTGAAATAGAAAAATGTGCTAGCTAAGAACTAGAAAAGGTTTCATGAAATAACAATGTTTTTTCCTGTCAAGGCACAAAGATGTGCCCAAGTAGACTGGCCTTCATGGAGAGGATGTTGAAGAGGAGCAGACATCCAAAAAAGTATTGTTTGAGGCAGAATGATTCCTACCATAGAATTTCATGGAGCAAAGATCTTCTGGATCTTTGAATTTGGCAACAGTGCCACGGTCAAAGGAGAGAGGAATTGGAACAGTTTAAATAAATCTCCTGTGGCTATATACACAAAAAGTTGAACTTCTAGAAGAAAAAAAAACTGATATTGAAACATAAAGACAGTATTTACATTTGCTTCTGAATAATTATTTTCCAATGTTTAATGTTTGAATCTAGTATAACTTAGAAATAACTGATTGGGTACTGAATTTCTCAAATGTTAGCTAACTTTGCTTCAGTTATATGAGTCATAATTGCTGAGAGTATTATAACTCTTGCATTTCGCTTCATCCATTTAGTGAAATACAAGGTACTTTTTATATTAACTGTACTCACACTCCGGCAACAGAACTAAGAAAAGCTGATTACCTATGATGTCATCTAGAATCATGTAAATAGCTTGATACATACTGTATGGAAACTTCCTGTAAAACATGATATATGATGTTCAGAAACACCTAGCAGACATGATATATGCTCTTACACACGACATATGATTTTAAATTATGAAATAATTATAAGACTACCCCTACCACTAGCTAAGAAAGTAGGAAATTTAACACTATTTTATAGATAAAAATGCAAAGAACTTGTATATGCCAGATTATTCTTATAGACATGTGAACAACTTTAATTTTTGTGTCAGTATTCTTTATTTTCTTAATATACTTTTGAAAATTTTATAGCTGTGTACTACATTGTAATTGTTTCTACTCACTATCCCCTCTTGAATTCTTTCCATGCCCCTCCACACACTCTCAAACTCATAGTCTTTTCTTCAATTATTGTTACATATACATACACATGGTTGAATAAAGTCTACTGAGTCCTTTTAATGTTGAGGGTGATCACTATCAGGAAACTCATTTCTAAAGAAGACTGAATTTATTGCAGTAGCCAATAGTTGTCTGGAGCTCTGAATCTCAGTATCCCAAGGTTGTGAAATTTCCCCCATTTGCAATGTATATCAACTGGAACTGTCATTGTGCAAGCCATCCTTAAGAAGCCATATTGTAGATATTTTATGAGTATGCTTTCCTTGTCATATATAGAAGACACTACACAGTAGCAGAAATCCGGGTCACTTGGCTCTTACAATGTAATGTTTCTGCCTCCTCTATCATGATGAACTCGGAGTGTTGGGATTGTTAGGCTGGAATAACAAGATAATATCAGTGACTATGCAGTTCCTCTTACATAATGTCAAGTGTTATTAATGACCCATGGGAAAGATAGATTACAAACCACTCCTGATCATGATAACAAAGCATTAGAATAGCTAATTGTTGTTCTTTTTACTGTGCGTTAGACAGAGAAAGGTGAATTCAATCTGATGGTTAGGTACAATTCTACATCTAATGTGTCTTTTCTGGAATTCAGGATAAAGCATCCTAATCCACCAAGAATTATCAAAGGACAAAGAAAACCTTAGGTGCACACAGAAGCTTGGGTGGAAATGGTACAAACATATATGCTTCTATATTATATTTGCCAGAGGAAGCCACAAACAAGTGACACATCGGTAGGGGGAACAGTGTAACGCATTTGCATGCTCTTGTATATTACTAAGAAGTCAAGTAGCTATGGACAGGGATACAAGGGAAAAATAATTTTTGAATGAAGATTATTTATCATAGTGTAGCATCCTTTTGCCAATTGTTTCATGTGTGGCTTACTAAAAATCTCAGCTCCACCCCCCCAAATTTCAAAGTGTCATTCAATCACTGCATACCGTTTTAAGTCTACATTTTTCATTATTTTGAGTTGTTTCATTCTGATCATTTAATTTTCTGCCACATTCCTATCAGATAGCTATGATATTTACAATAGATTCTGTCATTTAAGTGACAGAAGAAGCAGATATGTTTAGCATTAATAAATAGATAATTAGTCATTCTAGGAAGATAATTCCTGGTCTTCAAACTTTATTTTATTAATTTCAACTCTGATTCTTATTATTTGTTCTTGTTTTTTCAAATTTTTGAGTTAGATTATTATATCATTTTCACTCTTTCTGACTTTTTAATGTAGGTAGTTAGAGTTACAAATTTTCTTTGTAGGTCTGCTCTTAATATGTGCCAAAGGTTTTGTTATGCTCTATTTTCATTTAGTTCCAAGATTTTTAAAAATTAGTTTTTAATGTCTTCTTTGACCCATTCATCTTTGGTTAGTGAATTGTTTAACCTCTGTGACTTTTGTACACTCTGGAGACTTTATCAGTAAACTGGGTTTTGTAGCATTATGGTTAGGGATTCAGTCATTTTAGTCTTTCTAAATTAACTAAGATTTGTTTTGTGTTCCAGAATATGGTCTATTTTATGAGTGTTTTTATTTGCTGATGAGAAGAATACAATGGGTATTCTTTGGTATTTGGGTAAAATAATCTGTAGATATGTTAGATTCATTTGATGTATGATGTCATTAAAGTTTCTCTGCTTATGTTTTGTCTAGCCGTCATGACCATATAAAGTACAGAAATACAAAGAGAAAATCACACGCTGAGCTCTCACTTAAAAATGCATACATTATGAGAGAAGAGGGGTTAGAACTTGAGTTGAATGTAGGACCCAGACTTGTTTTGGAAGGTGAACAAGGTTACATGGTAGAGGGAATCAGTTAAACTCATGACCCTAGACCCTGACAAACAATGTACAGAATCTGACTAAATGGAGAGGTTCCATGTTGGCTTTTCAGAGTAATGTTATAGTTTTTATTGATTAAATCATAAACTTACATACGACACACTGAGTTCATTTTCTTTGGCTCTATTCATTGTTGAGTTGAGTCATAAAGCTATTCTATTAAAAATTTTGGGAAATATTTGTTTTAAATTTTTTATTACCATTTTACTAACTCAAACACTGTGTAATTGTTCTCTTTCTTAAAACGTTTTCCAATACTTTTAGTCTTTTTTTGATACCAGCCATTTTAACTGGGACAAGTGACACCACATTGTAGTTGATGTACCTTTCTCTAATAATTTTTTTTAAATATAATTTTTTATTGAAAAAAAAAATTTTCCGCCTCCTCCCCGCCTCCCATTTCCCTCCCCGTCTCCCTTTTCCCCCCTCCTCCTTGGCCAAATGTGTTGAAATATGAGCGGCGGCGGGGCTGCGTCCCCAACACCCCGGCCGCTTGGCTAGCTCATGCCCGAAATAACAACACACAAACTGTATTCATTTAAGAACTGCTTGGCCCATGAACTCTAGCCCTTACAGGCTAATTCTCGCACCTGGACTAGCCCATTTCTAATAATGCGTGTAAGCACCCCAAGGTGCGCTTACCGGGAAGATTCTAGCCTAAGTCCATCGTGGGTTGGAGGAGCTTCATTGCGTGCATCTGCCCGGGAGAGCGGAGCATGGCAAGCATGGCGTCTCTGCTCCAGAGAGCAGAGTCTCTCCGGAAGCAGAGCAGAGTCTGACCTCACTTCCTCTTCCGCCCAGCATCCTATTCTGTTTATTCCGCCCACCTATCTTTTAACCTATCAGGGCCAGCAGTTTCTTTATTGCTCAGCCAATGAAATCAACAGATTGATATGACACTCCCACATCACAAATGTACTTCTTTTATAAAATCAAGTCTTTTGCATAATATTATTAAACAGTTTATGCTATGTTTGACATTGAGTTGAACAACTTGTAACATTCTGCATATTGATCCTTTACCCAATAAAGAATTTGACTTGTTATTGTTGTTTTCTATAGGTTGTCTCTTAATTTTTTTAATTTTTTTTCATTTGATAGAAGAAAATTTTGGATTTTATGTGATCTTATTTGTCTTTATATTTTAATCCATGTGTTTTGGAGGATTTCTTTTTAAAATCATTTTTCATAATAATGATATGAAGATTATCCTTTGTGTTTAACTCTACCATCAGAAGTTTAAAATCTTCAACTTAATTCTTTCTTCATATAAAGCTTATTTCTATGTTATGAGAGCTTAGCATCTATTTTATTTATCTGAATTATTGTAATCACATGTTTTCTATCAAATTAGCAGTGATATTTTTTTTTTTCGAGACAGGGTTTCTCTGTGTAACAATCTTAGCTGTCCTGAAACTAGCTCTTGAGACCTGAATGGCTGCAAACTCACAGAGATCTGCCTGCCTCTGACTCCAGAGAGCTGGGACTAAAGGCATGTGCCACTACCACCCGGCTAGCAGTGATATTTTATAGTGATTTAAAATTTCATTTTTCCATTTAATCAATGAAATCAAGCATTTTTAAAATTTATTTTCAAAGTTACTTGTCTCTCTCTTTCTCTTTCTTTCTTTCTTTCTTTCTCTCTCTCTCTCTTTCTCTCTCTCTCTCTCTCTCTCTCTCTCTCTCTCTCTCTCTCTCTGTGTGTGTGTGTGTAAGCACAACCTTATCCATGGAAACCAGGAAGAACCTTCTATCCCCTGATGCTGTAAGCTACCTGGTGTTCAGAACTGTACTCACATCCTCTGGCTTACCGTATGAATATCTTCATTCGCTGTTATTGATTGAATTATTTTCTTTGTGTGTGTGTGTGTGTGTGTGTGTGTGTGTGTGTGTGTAAATAAAGAAATTTCACTAAATTGTACAAACTGGCTTTAAATTCATGATCCTACTGCTTCAGCCTCCAAAGACCTGGGATTATAGGCAAGTGAGCATATTATACATATCACCTTTCTATGACCTTGTATGTGTGGCAAAATGTATGTGTTTATGTTTGTATACCTATTTGTTTCTTTACGGATACACATACTGTGAAGTTCAGAAAGTATTCTTAGATGTATTGTTTCTTCATGCTCCATTTAATTTACATATTTGTACTTAAATAGGTTTTTTTTTTTTNTTTTTTTTTTTTTTTTTTTTTTTTTTTTTTTTTTTTTTTTTTTTTTTTTTTTTTTTTTTTTTTTTTTTTGAATTTGGAGTCTTTGATTCCACTGTGTAGGCAAACAGTTAAGCTCCGGGTTCTGTGTCTCTTTTCTCTCCTAATACTGATATTATAGTTTTGAACTATTATCCTCCCCTTTCACATTGGTGCTGGAGATCCACACCTAAGACCACATGCCCACACTGCAAACTCTCTACTGATAGAGCTACCTCTATGCCGCTATGTCATCTTGTGACAAATATATGTTGTTACATTTGCCATAGTTTAATGTTTTATTTTCTAAATCACTATATTCTACTACAATATAAAATGTTAGATTACTATATCAGAAATAAGATGAATAGTTGCTTTGAGTGGTACTATGATACGTTAAAATGTGTAGTAAATTGTTGAAGGCATATGCCACCTAAATGGAAAGACTTATATAACATTGGCAGAATAGAGAAATACAAATACCAAATTTAACCAGTGGTGTGCATACTTTACTTACACCTTAGGTAGGAAGGAAACAGACCTCATCTGTCTAAGGTAGTCAGACTATCTAGAAGAAGTGAGAACAGTTTATAATCCTTCTGAAAATCAAGACATGGTTCTCCAAACTGAGAAGCAAGAACTACCAGTATTTTCTCTGAGATCTCAAAGAATTACTCTTCAGTCAATTAATGACCCAACCAATAACTTTTTCTCTGAAACCCCCACCATTGTGAATGTGCATTTCAAGAATAAAAGTTATACTTTAAAACAGAGACTTGATGTACATCTGATTAACTAATTAGAAATTCAGTAATGGTAGACTTTGGGATGTTCCAGATGCAAATTACAACTTATTTCGAAGCCTTATCTTTACCCCTCAAATAGCCATGTTTTGCTCACATTTGTGTCATATCTAACAATCTGTGTCTAAACATTAAGCACTCCTGGAATGCATTAACTTAACAGAATTCTTGTGTCCAATAATTGAAAGGCTGAGAATGCTATCACAGAGTCCAAGCCTATAGTAGAGTTCTCTTAATTTTGCTGTAACTACCTTTCTGAAGTTTCCACTAATGCATTTAAAAAAAAAAGTCTTAATTTTTTTTGTTACTATAAAATGTTGATGAAACTGCTTCTACATTGAATTTGAGGTAACCTAAACCTGTGTTCCAGACTATAGTCACTAATACTTGACTCCTGAATAAACAATCCTTATCTCTTCTAAGATTAAAGTGGTGGTTTTATGTTGATACCAAGTAGAAAAGTGAAAATATTCACATATTGAATGATCTATTTTATAGAATCATAAATATACCCCTTCCTCTCTTTTGTTTTTGATATACTAGGGCTATAATAGGTACATATACAAATAAATTTATATTAAAAGCTAAATGACAGTTGGTCTAATGTCACATGTCTGTAATGCTAGAATGCAAGAGGTAGAGTCAAGATGATCTGGACTTTAAGAACAATCTGCACTGCACACTAAAATTACATAAAGTAAATCAGTCAACAAATCTATTACGACCAAGATGAATGGGAGAAAAGTGAAAAAATGTTTATACTTTGAGTGCATAACATTTCACATCAGCAAGAAAACATGAAAACTTACTTAACAAAATTCCTACTTAATACATTTGAAGTTTTATTAATATAAGATTATGATTTACACTTTTACAAAACTCAGAAAATGTTCATTTTATATACAATATAATGTAAACAATGAAATTAATTCACATAATTTTATTTAAACAATTGTTAGTATTAAATGTATTTTTCCTTTGTGAATGACGCTGTCTATAGTTCATCTGCTTCAGAGAGGTACATTTGCTCAGCGTTGTTTCTGAAGCTTTGAAGAAAGCAGATTTTGAAATAAGTCTGTGTATTATATTTGAGACATGCCTCAAATAATAGTAACTGAAAAAGGTCAGCCTTAGGGAAACAGACTTCCAAAACCCCAGTGTTATGAATCATAACTTCTGCCTTCCACAAATGCAGGGATGGCTCCTTCAATATTGGAAAACATGTGCCTTGAAATTTCCAATTATTCTCAAGAAACAGAACATGTCTTCTAAAAAATATTTGACAAGTTGCCTGAAAAACTGTGACTTCATTGGGAAAAAAAAAATCATTGGATTCAGAAGTGTGGCAGGAAAGAAAAGAAATGAAAAAAAGAAAAAAAAAAAAAGAAAAATCCAAGGTTGTGATCTGAGCAACAGAAGATCTACAGCACCTTCTGTCGGATTCCCTGGAGAGAGCTTCTTCCTGTCACAGACTGGCCTCCAGTCACATTTAGAAAAAAAAAAAAGAAAGAAAAGAAAAGAAAATTTCAGTCATAATTTACAGAAATAAAAGCCATGCATAGTGTTACACATTTCTATTCAAAGTACCACTTGCATTTTAAATAAAACTACCCGATGGAAGGTAAGAAAAGAAGAAAAAATTACATGGAGACAAAGACAGGTAACTGGTGTAGGAGTTCTGTTCATGTGTTGCTTTAATTGATTAATGAATAAAGAAACTGCCTTGGCTTTTTGATAGGGCGGAACTTAGGTAAGCCGGGAGGGGGACACGGAACTGAATGCTGGGAGGAAGAAGGGCAAAGTCAAGGAAGCCATGGATCTTTCGCTTGAGAAAGACGCTGGTTAGGATCTCCGTCTCAGGTAAGCCTCTGCCACGTGGCAAGAAAACAGATTAATGGAAATTGGTTAAACTAATATGTAAGAATTAACCAATAAGAAGTTAGATCTAATGGCCAAACAATGTTTTAATTAATACAATTTCTGTGTCGCTATTTCAAGTGTAAGCTAGCCAGGGCGCTGGGAAAAACAAGGGGCCCTCTCCTTACAACAGGTAACAAGTTAAGAAAAAACAGCAGAAGGAGAAATAGGACAACAACAACAACAACAACAAAAAGAGTTTGATAATTTATGCTTAAAACCAGAAAGCATCACTGCAAGAAGGCTACCTCTTCATGTTCTCCAGAGCCGCTTACCTTAGTGTATCCATAGATTTTTCCCATATCAGAACAAATAGGATATTTATAACTGAATAACTTAAAGTCATGCACTTTGGAGAGAGCATAATAATTAGAATTAAACCAGCTTCTACTATAGGGAAACAGATTCATTCAAGAATGAGGTTGCAAACTCTAGTTCTTGCAATTTCTATATATTATAGCTAATTGTAAATCATGGATTAAATATTAACAAAGAATTAATGGCAATAAAAATACATAATTGTCTAGGTTCCATTTTTGATAAAGAAATGATGTTGGCAATGCATTATTCATCAAATTAGCAATAATGATTATTGTTTATTTCTTTGTAACTATAATTTCATTATATAACTAACAAAAGTTTCCACTTTTCTGAAAATGGTATTTGCCATCTTTGAATGATGGTTACTCGTAAGATTTCCTAAGAATGATGCTCAAAAGAACAATAACCTAAACAAAATATTTCAATGTCACCTTTTATCTATGGGAAGCATTATGAATTCTACACTATAGTGTAAATATATATTAAAATAAAATTTTATTATCTTATGTAATTAAATATTCATTGGGATATATCATTGAAATGTATTAACCCAGATTTTTGTGTATGAGCCATGCAAACTAGACTCTGAGATATATATGAAGCTTGGCAAACAATTTCAATTTTTCCGGAAATGAATGACCCCCTGGTATATTAACAATTATCTTTAAAAAATACAGGAATTTATGTGTTTTTGTTTATTGTTTTAATTAAGGGAGAAGGATAAACTTCTATATTTTTAATCCCTCTCCTGCCTGTGGTCAACAAGAACTTCTTGCAACAATTCAAAAGAAATATAGGTTCTCTCAACAAAAATTTAATATTTTAATAAAATATTGATAACAAAGAAAGTACTCTTGAACACAAGCTTAAGGGATAAGAGTATCCATATAACTTTGCTGGCTTTTTTAAAATTCTAGTATACCAAGTCTTCACTGAAATTATTATTATTCTTTTCACTGAAATTATTTTTAAGTGTGCTCATTAACTTTTAAAAAAATAGTTTATTGTTTTAATGGACTATCTTTAACTAAAATTATTAAAAGTTAATTTTTCATTTTAATGTTTTTTAAATTTTTTCTCATATATTATATCCTGACTGTAGTTTCTTCTCCCTATTCCCCACCATTTCCTCCTCCTACCTCCCTTCTCCCCCAGATCTTTTCCTCCATTACCCTTATAAAAGTTCAGACCTCCCAGGTATATCAACCAAATATAATAAGACTAGACACATCTCCAAATATTAAGACTGGATGAAGCAGTCAAGTATGAGGAAAGAGTCCCCCCAAAAGATAAAGAGCAAGACAACACAACCATAACATATATGCAGAGGGCCTAGGTCTCCATGTTGGCAAGGCCTCTGATGGACACAGGGTACTTCCATAGAAGATGTGAGCTGAGCTGTAGTGATGAGGATGTGAGAGGCTTTTGGACTTAGGCTGGTTTCATTCCATGCAAGACTTGGTGATTAGAGATCAGAAGCCTCACCTGGGGATTTAGGTGTTGTGTGGCTTCTTATAGAGCAGGTTGTGCAGATAGGGCAATTTCTGGGGGAGTGTTGTGATCTACTAGCAGGGGGCATGTTATCTGGGAATATAGATACAGGTTAACCTGATTAGTATTTTTATATATTGCTTAATCTCACATATCACATGGCTATTACATTTGTGATCCTGTTCCTTTTGTAATATAACTGTATTGTGCTATTAAATACCTTATTTTTTAGCCCTTGTGAATTATTTCAAATATGGCTTTATATTTCTGACTTGAGAACACACACACACACACACACACACACACAATTCTCTCTCAACTTTAAAACTTAAATAAAACACACTGCAAATATGCCACTCTGCTTGATTTCTTCCTGCATACTATTTTTATGACTAATACTTCAAGTGACCTACTTTCTCCCTAAGATTGGAGACTGAATACAGAGCCTCTGCACATGTTAAAGTGGTTGTTCTGAATTTTTTAAAAATCAGATTAAATTTTCTACTCATGATTTAGATTGATCTCCCTCCAGGTAGAATAGATATGCTGTCATCCGTACCCTGTAGAGAATGAAACAGAGCAGTGACTAAATGCGGTAACATTTCAGTAACATAGCACACTTCTGCTTTAACATAACGAGCATGGGATATTCCTCTGTGCACGTTCACGTGTCTCTAACACTCTAATCTGTCATGCGGTTTCTTCTCCTTCATTCCAATTTCTCAGTCACTGAAATATTTTCTTTCTTATGGTGTTGAAATTGATCATCTGTATAACACATGGTGGAAGCAGTGGTGGTCACATCATTCTTCTATGTGTAGTAATTAAAGGAATGATTGTTTTATATGTCTCCACCATGCATGTACATTGAAAGGTATTATTTCATATTTTATACATTGTCCTTGTTTGATTATATAAATTGTTTTTCTTCACACTTTAATAAAATCTAAAAATTAAGAGAAACTATATAAAACTTATTAACATTTTATATTATTTTGCCCCAAGTTATATTTCTTTTTGTATTGAGACAATTATACAATATTCTTGCAAGGTATCCTTAGGTATTAAGTTGAAAAAATTGTATTTTGGATATTAAATTACCAGTAACTCTGATGCCAATGCCTTCATGCCCAAAAGCACCATGACATTATCTTTATTTTCAACATTGAGTGTTTCAGTCTTATAAAGAGCATTGCACACCCGGTAGAACCTTGGTCTCTTGATGATAAGACAGAAAGAACTGTTATTTTGGGGAATATTGTCAAGTCTTTCCAGGGAAAGGGGCATTTGTTTACCTGTCTTCAGGATGTTCGTATCACTTTAGGATTTTGACAAAATTGTTCTTGGATTATTCAGAATTATATCTGTGAATTGGCTGAAATAGTTTTTTTTTTCTATTGCTTTATCTTAGTCACATTTATATTCAGGATGTAAGCTTTTATAAGCAATTATTTTATTCTGTATTCTAGGTTAACTTCACCTGTAATTTTTTCCTGTAGACCTTTTTTAACTTTTCATTCTGTGGGATCTTGTGTGTTTGTTGTTTTTCTATGTAGTTACAGATACAGTTTTGTTCTTGCATCTAAATGTGCTTCACTAGAAGCATCTATTCAAGATATTCAAGATATTTTACACTGTTGTTTGGAGTTTGAAGATTCTAGAATGACTTTCATTGTGCCTGAGTCTGAACTGGGGTTCAGTAGGATAGAAACTTTGAAACTTGTTATGTAATAGTGATATGCTGTGATCTACTAATTCCCAGGGCTTTGGTAAATATGATTTAATTTACCAGGAATAATAACCATAATTTTATCTTGAAAACTAAATTTAGATTAGTTATAAAATCAATCCAAATATATAGCATTACTTCAAAGGTACTTGATTCCCAGTCAAGCAGTCTCTAATAGAGAGTGTTGCTGGTTACACTTTGCTTTTAAAGAAACAAGGTCATTAAACACATCGGTTGTAACAGACAAGCTAGCAATCACACCTGTGGTAAGACCGTCGGCCTCCATTTTAGGCCTGAAAGTCATCTTATAGCAAAACAAACTGGATTCATTCCTGTTTATGATTAAATCTTTTTTCAAGGAATGGGCTATAACCCACTGTAGCCTTCATCACAAATGTTTCTGTACAGCCTATTTCAGTAAACAGTGTCTTTGTTTCAAAAGGTTGCTGTGCTTATGTTCTGCTTCTGTAACCCCGCCTATTAGCCTGCCGAACACCCTACTTGAAAATCCCTTACTCCTGAGCTATAAAAAACAAAACAAAACAAAACAAAACCCTATCTTATCCATGTGTAAGGCTTATCCCTTGAACCCCACCTTTACAGAGGAAAAGACTGTGGACATGAATGTTAAAAAGCTTGATTTAGTTAATTTGAGCAGGACAATTGGACTGGTGTTGTTTCTCCTTGCATCTGGAGGAGTAACACCTTCACAGAAGATAATAGACTATCATATGGTGAATGTCTGATGAAGATTATACATTTTATCAAGGTCAGTCTTGTGGCTAGAATACTTCACTCTGTTTAGGCAACATGTTGCCAGCAGGGGAAACTAGTGGGTGATTGGGGGCCTTCTGTGTCAATGTAAAATTTTTAAAAATTATTTCATTTATTTTTCAAATTCTAATTTAATTATATCATTTCTCTCTTCTGTTTCCTACCTCTAAACTCTCCTGTATTCCCATGTTTGCTCTGTTTCAAATTCATTGCCTCTCTTTTTCATTGCAAGTAATAACCTAAATATTTGCATATTTATATATATATATGTTTCTAAATAAAATCTATTTAGTATGTATAATGTTACTTGTGTGTATACTATTAGGAGTGACCATTTGGTACTGGATCATTACTAGGGATGCTCTTCCCTGGGGAAATTATTTCTATCACTGTCAGAATTCCTTAGTTGCCTGTAGTGCTTTGCGTAGGACAGAGGCCCCATGGTCTTTCCTCTGTTCACTCAGTCATGTCTATTGCTTTGCTTCTTGTTCAGCTCCAGTCTAAGCATCATTCTGATGAGACTCTATGGGACTTTATGTCACAGCCTGTGACATAACTAAGGTACTAAATCTCGAAGGAAAATCATTGTAACTGTAAACCCCCGTCACCTCATCAGAGATGTTCACTGAACTTTAAGTACAAGACTCTTTTGAGTATTTATCAATTAAAACTGGGCTCCACAGCTTTGCTTTTTGATTGGTTGTGATTTTCTTTATTATGGTCTCTGTTTTAAAGAGGAACTTCCTTGGCAGGTCTTTTTACTATTTTTTTATTTCAAATACATGGGGCAAAGTTTGCTCAAACGTTTATGTCAACAATTTTCAGATGTAGCAATGGAAATGGGGCAACTTAGGTAACCAAGGCCTAAGACTATAAAGTGCTTGAGTTCAGATCATGATGGCTTCTGTTAAGAGGCAGATATTTTCATTTATTTCCTACCTAGTCTGAATGAAGTTTTATAATAGAAATGTATGGATGATTTAATCACTTACATTTTATAAGCAGTGCTGTGTATTCATATGTGTCACTTATAGCTGATAATGTATCTTTGAATTTTATTAACAGTACTGATACTGTACATACCTCTACTTTTTTTTTGTTGTTTTTTCGAGACAAGGTTTCTCTGTGGTTTTGGAGCCTGTCCTGGAACTAGCTCTTGTAGACCAGGCTGGTCTCGAACTCACAGAGATCTGCCTGCCTCTGCCTCCCGAGTGCTGGGATTAAAGGCATGCACCACCACTGCTCGGCCATACCTCTACTTTGAAATTTTATGTAAACCCTTTACTGATTCTTATAATTTCTTAAATAATCAGTAGTTCCAACAAATGACTAAAAGATTACTCTTTCATCCTCTATGCATCCATACCAACATTTACTATATTATGTATTTTGGTTTTGATTTTGTTTTTCTTGATGATAGCCATTTTGCTTGGGGTGGAATTGGGATATTAGCACTATTTTTTTTATTAGCACACACTTCATTTGTAAAAATGTTGAATATTTTCTTCATGTGTTTATTTTGAAAAGAATTTTTCTTTGAGAATAATCTGTTCAGTTTCTTGGAACAATGATAGAGTAGACTAAGAACCACTTGAGAAGAGAAAGGGCTAAAAGCAGAGTAGACACATTGGTAATGAGAAAGAAACAGGAGAAAAACTATGACTAAAGCATATTTTATAAATATATGAAATGACAATATGAAATATTATTGTGTGCAATTAAACTATGCAGGTAAAATTAAAATAATTGTATATTTTTCTTGTATTTCAAATGTTAAACTTATATTTTCATGCATTACATTGTTAAGAAAAGTTTTCAAAAGTAACTATTAGTATTGTTGTGACTTTGGTAGTAGAATTTCTTCTTCTGATATGACAGGTAAAAATGTTCATTTCAGTTTTAATAATACATTGAACAATATGTTAATTGTCAATAGGCTATCACAAAGCATGTAAGAGTTATTAGGGTGAGAATAACAGTAAATACAAAAAATAAGTGACACAGTACTTATATGAATATACAAACACGTGTGTCCATGTGTATTAAGTGCTGTGTGCTATTTGTAATTAAGAGATGGAGGGTACTGTGGAGAAATTTTAAAATAAATTCATTTCAGCATATTATTTTAAAAAGTCTAATCACTATTTCATAATTTGTTCATTATGAAAAGGAAACAGACAATGGCATGGAAATCAGGTGGATAGCAATAAAGTGTGATTTCATATGATGAATCTGAAAATAACCTTTCTACCAGAAGAAATTACAGACTCAATTCATCCCAGTAAAAATCCCCATTCCATTCTTTATAGAAATAAAAAAAACAGACAAACCAAAAACCAATAAATAAAAACTGAAATAGAAATAAAAAACAACCTTGCACTTCATGTGGAAATACAAAAGCAGCAACAACAACAACAACAACAAAATACAAAAAGGTATAGACAGATAATTCAGAACAAACAATAATGCTGGAAACTCCACTCTCAAGCTAAATTGCAGAGCCATAGTAGCAAAAACTGCATGGCATTTGTTAGATTATTACAGGTGGATTACAAGAAACAGAAAATACAAAAAGCAGAGGCCAGTCTTTCCTTTAGGCAGGACTGAGTTTATCGGTGGAAACACTGTGAAGCGGTCATCTCATACATCACTCTTGTGATGGGATGGGCCATAGGTCCCATGCCACGTAAGTGGATAAAGTAAGGTCCCACAGATAAAGGCTGTTTGTAGCCTTTGTAGGGACAGCGAGAACTCCAGTAGTGTGCAAGGGCACCTGGGAAGTACAGTATTTCAGCAGAAAATTGTCAATGTTGACATAAAAAGATATATGGACCAATGGACAGATGGCCCAGATTTAAGCCGCCACAATTAAAAATCACCAGATTTTGTTTTTAATAAAGTAACAAAAATACCCACTGGTGGGAAAGCAGTGCCTTCAGCTTGTGTTTGGAAAATTGGATACTGACAGGTTGAAAAACGAAACTAGGTCCTCATCTTCCACCTTACATAAAATCAGCTGCAAATGGATTGATCCTAGGAGTTCACATGCATATCTGAAGACCTCCGGTTAGCTTGCTGTTCTCTCAGTGCCAATGAAGAAAATGAGCATTAGGTAAACAAAACACTGTATTCAGACTGCTTTATGTGATCTTTCCTTTTATAAAATTTATCTAGAAGCTAAAGCTCAATTCATCTAACATTTTGTTTATGATTAAAGTTGGATCTTTTACTGGTGTTTTGTAAAGAAATCAACTGTGTGTGCAAGATTAGCAGTGTACTATTTAGGGAGAGGGAAAGGGAAGCAACTCCTATGTGAGACAGAGCACGAACTTGCTCCACGTTCCTTGCCTTCATGGTAGTTCTACTTCTTCATATCAGTTCTGCAGTAAGCATTACTTGGAGGGATCCTGTGAGAGCACATTGTGCTCCTTCAGCCAATAGCCTTTAAGATACCAGCCCACGTGGGCGTGGTCTCATAGTTTAAAAAGCAGCGGTCAACACGTGCAGCTCATTTGCTGCCTGCTCCCATTCTGGGTGCTAGACTCTGCTCCTGTTTGCGCTTGGAGAACTATTGTTTAAGACGGTGATCTGTAAGTTTTCCCCTTAAATAAATAACCCTTTTATTATCCATTCTTCTGAACTACTGTGGGATTGTTTTAGGGCTTCAGAGGGGTACATTTACTCATCGAGAATGAGTGGCCATAAGCTAAACATTTTACTCAAACAACCGCTCCACTGTCATCAGGGAGTGTCTTAGAGAAAGAAATATCGTTTCTGGCGTCAGGTGAGAGAAGGTTTAACCATTCTTCAAAAGCCTTTGCTCAGCGTTGAATGAAAGTAGCGGGGAAGAATTATAAAAGCCGAAACATTTCCAGACAGATAATGGGTTTGCTGCTGAGAGTGTGAGTTCCCCAGTGTGGAGAAGGAACTGGGAACAGAGTTCTTCCAGACACAAAGATTGCTTCTGAGATTTTTCCATCACCACTGTAAGCTGACAGACAGCTGTGCTTGCTTCTGTAAAAGCATAAGCACAGCCAGCATTGCAGGTCATTTCACTAGGTCACTCACATATGTGCATCCATTAATGCTCCTACCCAGAAAATTGATTATTCAACACCTTTCATTTTTTCTTATCTATATAGGGAATTAGGCAGCCAGTGGGAACATGATTGCACTTAGGGAGACTAAGTGATTTCAAATGTGTAAATTATGCACCCATAAAGGAAAGATCTATAAAGTAATCATGCTTGTCTATTTCTGAAATCAGAGTTGACATTCTTGCTGAAGAAAAAAATACTGTTTGGGATAAAAGGGGAGGATCAAATACACGGTTCTGTATTTCAACCTTGTTAATGGATCAAACATAATTGTACTCCTGACATGACTGCTCCAAGGTATGACTAAGAGGAATGTCTTTATTGTAGGTATGAGGGAGCAAACATCTGAAACACCTGGAAGAATCCCGAGCAGGCAGAGAAAGTAGTAACCTAAACATGGCCAGAAGAAGATGGGACTTGGCCACGAGTAAAGCAGGAGCAATGTAGAGAGAGAATTGAGAGAGGTGGGGATGGCAAAGAGAGTTAAGAGAATGTGGGCAAAAGACAGGACAGAAAGAGAGGTAGGGAGCATATCTGAAGGTACAGGATTATAAAGAATGAATAGCAAGGAGAAGGAGACTCCTAACTTGGAGGACTTTTAGGGTAGTGGGAGGAGAGAAGAGCCCAGATGCCACCATGGACTCTGCAAAGAGTAACAGGTACCTATGATAGTGAGGGAACCTGGAGACCAGCATGCACCTTGGTATTCTAATAGGCATCACAAATAGCCATATATTCTTTTTGCCAGTGATAAGGTTGATTTTCTCTTTTGGTAGAGGAAAACTGAACCAGCAACACGAGTTCCTGAGGAATGGTGGTTTTTCTCTCACTGAGTTTGAGGAAATGGAGCTTCTTTTGGACCTGGCAGTAGTCACCTTTATTGAACGTTTGATTAGAAATATCAACGGTGAGGTAAAATTGTTGAAATAAGAGCGGCGGGGCTGCGTCCCCGGCACCCGGCCGCCCGCATGGCTAGCTTATGCCCGAAATAATTACACGGAAACTGTATTCTTTCAAACACTGCCTGGCCCGGCTAGGTCCAGTTTCTTATTGGCTCTTACATATTGTTCTAACCCATTTCTAATATTCTGTGTAGCCCATGAGTTGGCTTACCAGAGAGGATCTTAACCTGCGTCTGTCTGGAGTGGGAGCATCATGGCAACTCACTCACTCAGCTTCTTTCTCCCAGCATTCTCCTCTGTCTACTCCGCCTACCTAATTTTCTGTCCTATGAGGGCCGAGGCAGTTTCTTTATAATTAACCAATGAAATCAACAGATAAGATACAAGACCCACCTCCATCATAAAATTTTAATATCATAAAACATGGGTGCTCAAGATTGTCTTCTTATTTTAATTTTTTCCTTTTCTTCAGTGTTTGAGATCAAATCCAGAACCATCCACATGTTGTCAAGTTTTCCCCTGATATATTTACACAATCATTATCATTGCTCTTTATACTGGTTCTTTGCTATATTCTTATTAAATATGTAATTAAGGTGTTTATAAGTGATTTTATAATTTATAAATTTTATCATTTACTCATGATAATTAAAGGAAAGTAATGATATTTGATGCTACAGCATTCTTGGTAAATATATTCTTGCATAACTTCCTATTAATACTGTTTAAAAATACTTATTTCAATATATTATAATGCTAAACCTATATTATTTCTTTGCCAAGAGATGTTGGGGATTTTATAAGTTAAATATGCATATGTGTTACATGTGTGTGAGGGGTAAGATGAGCATTCTGTGTGGTAGTGAGTGGGAGGCCAGAAGTATGTGGTCAGGTGTCTTAAATTATTCTGCACCATGTTTTCTGGAGGACAGAGTCTCTCACTGAGCACAAGGATGGTCAATTAGCTAGACAGTTTCTAAGTCCTATAGATAGCTCTTGTGGCAGTCAATCCACTTTTAGGATTCCAAGTGCACACTGCCATGGCTGGACTGTAGATGGGTACAGGAGATCCAAATATACATGCTCCTGATTGTGTGGTAAGCATTTTTCCCATAAGCTATTTTCTCAGCCCCAGTAAGAACAACTTACTACAACTCCAGAGAAACGAGGTAACAAGGAGAACCCTAAGATAAGTATGCATGAATTCCTCTAGGAAGAGGAAATAGCTAAATAGCTTTATTGAGGCTTATTAAGGCAAAGCTACTTTTTTTTCCTGAACCAAAGAATAAAATCAAGGTTCTACCTCTGGTCCTGGGTAGTGGAATAGAACCTTACTAAATATTATTTTCTCCACCTTTTAAGAGTTAATATTTGGGCCTGTCAATCATCTTGACACTCACTCACCCAAGAGTAAATCACTTCTATGCCAAGACTTTCAAAGAAGAAAGGCCTAATTGTCTCACTAATAGGATAAGATAACTTCAGCCGCTCATCCCTCATGGAAGATAGTTCAAAACCTCCACCATGCAGCATTGCCAGAACTGCACCATATAAAAATAAATAAATAAGATGTATTATAAAAACCTTTCAAATAAATAAAAATGTCATACACCCAATTAGTCAGATACAGAGATTGTATACTTAACAGACTTTCTACAGTTAGAATGGGCATTCAGAATTGGATCCATGGAGCATCACATGAAGTTTTATATTTTCAGTATCAAATAGGTTATACATGTGAGAGAAAACATACATACATACATACATACATACATACATAAATACGTACATGTGCTTTTTTCCAAGACTGTGACTTTTATTTTTTAATACTATACATTCTAAGCCTACCCATTTAATTTCAGTTTGTCTTTAATATTGAGGATTATTCCACTTTCTTTTAAAGTGTAGCTTTCCTTCTTTCTATCTTTTTCCTTTGTGACCTGGTTCAAAGCACCCTTTTCTTTGCATGTTGACTTTCTCAACTTTTTTTTTCAGAAGCTACTGCATCATCTTTTGTGACAGAAGAGTTTGCTGATATCCAAAAAGCCCAACATTCCCTCTTTCTCCTCTCTATCTCTATTGTCCTGGCATGCTCCAAAACTTACTGATCTCTGTCTTGTTACTTTTTTTCTCAAACTTATAATAAAACTACCTTGCCAATTACTTCTGAATCAGTTTTTAGATTATTTTCTCTGTGAGACTAAGTACTCAGGAAACTTGGTTTCCCCCAAACATTCTATTGCAAATATTTTTAATCGATTTTTATTGAACTCTACATCTTTATCTACTCCCCTCCCTGCCTCTCCCCTCCCCTTCAACCCTCCCCTAAGGTTGCCATGCTCCCAATTTAAAGCAAAGAAAACCAGAGAACAAATCACAATACCAGAGAACTTAGACAACAATGAGGACCCTAAGAGAGACATATATAGATTTAATCTACATGGGAAGTAGGAAAAGGCAAAATCTCCTGATTAAATACTAAATTTTAATATAGTTTTTTTTAAACCATGAAACCACTCTATATTTTTCTTATGCCATCTTTGGTTTATTTGGAATAGCTGTCCTTTGAAACACACTGTCATTGTCAATAGTCACCAACTTATCAGTTCATAATTTTAATTTTGTACTCCCCTTTAATCTATCTAGAAATAAACTTTTTTTCATATTATTGTCTTGACAACCATTAACTCTAAATTCAACAATGCCTTAAATCAATTGAGGAAAAAATCTGTAACTGAGTATAAGTAATAAATTTTATTGTCCTGGTCTGTGGACAGGTAGGGAGTTGCCATCCTTGTCTGAAGTAATGTGTGGACGCCAGAGTACTGTGGGCTCTACACAGTGATAACCTGAGATTCATGAGAGAAGAACCAGTTCCACAACTCTGAGCCAAATTTGAAACAAGCTTTACTTATATACTGGTTAAGTTGATAGACCCATCTCTGGGTTCCTAGGAAATGGCCATAAGTCATGTTTTTTAGTCTTATAAAGTCAAAGTCCACAATTCTTGCCCTCTCCCATCAAGTTCAGAAAGGGATAAACATGCATCGTTCCATATTTCCTGCCTATGCACCTCCTATATACATTCAATCAGAAGTATACCTGCTGATGCATTTCCTGCCCATGAACTTCCTGTCCACCATGTGATCACATCAAGTGCAAATATGTCAAACAAATATAGGCCAAACAGGAACTTATTCCTAACTGTCTTACCTGTGAAAAGAACCCTTATACTTGCAAAATAGGGTTTTAATTTTTTGGTCTTACAGTAGCACCCCTTCCTAGAATGATAGTCCTGGATTGTATGATAAAGCAAGCTGGGCTTGTTGTAGTCAGGAAGAAGCATTTTCCATGATTTTGCATTCTATTCATTCTCAAATGTCTGCTTTCATTTCCATCAATGACCTAGTGAGCTGGAACTAAAAGTCAAATAACTCACAATCTCTTATAAGTTGTTACTCCTGAGTCAAAGGGTTTTATCATAGCAACTGAAATAAAACTATAACAACTATCAAACAATAAGTGCATATTTATTTAGACATATGCTTTAGTTCCATTCTCTAAACAGTTTCCCTTCTGTTAACAAATATGTATCATTTATCTGTATTATATGATTATGGTTCATCTTCATTTGTCAGTTGCTCAGTCCCAGTACTAAAGAAGCTCCGAAACCAACTAATTAATTACATCATGACCGGGAGATTGATTTTACACTGTTGAGCTAGACAACCGATAAGACAGACTTCAGTGGAAAAGAAATTCTTGTGAAAATTAAGTTATTCTGCTTTATGGAGTGGTTTTTATCTTAACATCTTCCATAATATTGTCATGGAGAATAGATTTTGCAAACCATTCACCTGCGACCACACTGTCTATCGTGGTACTGTCAAAGCAAGCACTTACTGGCAAAGAAAGTGCCCAGTCTTACAATGCCACATGGGCTAATATGTCTTTCTCTTTTTTTGTCGTTGAGATTGCATTTGTTCTTATGCTAGTTCAGTAAAGAAGTAGCTGATGTTACTGTAGTTGAAACCAGTATTCCCCCTCACTTTGTGATTCTTATCAGCAATGTGGATGATTATTATGAAGTTAATTTTTTTCTTCAGAAAAAGTCATTTACATTCACCAAAGTATCATTTTACATATTTTATGATAATACTTCTCTGATTAATTATTAAATAGTAGCATCTAAATTTATTAATAGTTCTGAAGCTCTTTTTTTCTTATGATTAATCCACTTGATTGTCATTTATTATTCATTGATTTCTGCAAGAGGATCCTCAGTTGAAATCTATTAGTCTACATCTCATCATTCTCCACATTAAGTTTAGAATTACAATAACTTCTTCCCATTTGTTCTCCTTCTGTGCTTGGTAGTCATACCTTTCTTTCCTCACCTTTACTCAAAGAATATGTAATTCACTATGAAGCTTTCAGTATGAATATGAGGGCCTGTATATTGTGTACTTGTATTGCATTACCTACTTAGATATCAATAAATGAATGAGGAATTGTTAAAATATGATCTGGAATCTGTCTCAACACAAAATAAAGAGACACACTCATAAAACTGCAATCAAACTACCACTCCCTGAGTATTAGCCGATTCACTCAACTATTACCTCAGCAACAAGCTATGCCTCTCTCCTCCATATTCCTGCACAAGGTAAGCCTTTTTCTTACTTGATTATACTCATAGTTCTGCCTGAATTCGGGTATTATTTTCAGTCTCCTGTATGTTCAATAAAAATATTATCATTGTAGTCTTCAGGCCCTCCTCCCAGCCCACCTCAATCTCTTTAGAAATTTGTCTCTTGTGCTGACATGGAATCTTCCTAGTTCTTCCCACCTCTCACTTTCGCCTTTTCCTTCTACACCATACCTGTTTCTTTGTGGTTCCTCCTCACTGACCAACAGAACCCCACTCTCTGCTGAGTACATACAACTACCCACTAGCTGAGACTCAGTAAGTGACCTGGATCTTCATTCTAGTCTTCTACTCTGGCCTCTTTGGACTGACTATTAGTTCTGTTACAGAATGAAATAGGTTGATATCTATCAGTCTACACAAAGCACAACTTCAAGTGGTTCAAGGAAATTAACATAAGAGTGTACACCCTGAATCTGATTAAAAAAAAAAAACAAGGAATACTTTTGAACTCATTCGAGCAGGAAAGGACCCTCTGAACACCAATAACACAGTCAGTAAGTTAAGCAGTCAATAGATGGAGCCCTATGAAGCTAAAATTCTTCACTGCATAGGATACTATCATTTGGCCAAAGTGGTAGCTTAGAGAATGGGAAAACAAATCTTTACTAATTATAAATAGAATAAAGTGTTAATATCTAGCATCTAGAATCTATAAAGAACTAAATAAAATTGAACATCAAGAACACAAATACCCAGATAACTATGAGGTGCAGAATTATGCAGAGAGATATCAAAAGATGAAGCACAAATAACTGAGTGATCCTTTAAAAAAATTAACATCCTTAGTAATCAGAGAAATGTAGATTAAATCTACTCCTTGATTATAACTTCCCTCATTCAGAATGGAAAAATCAATGAAACAAATGACAGCTACTCCTAGTAGAGAGGAGAATACTCAGTCATTGCTGTTGGACGTACAAACGCATGCTGCCTTGTCCATCTCTATGAAAATTTTGCAAAAAGTTGAAAATTGATCTACCACAAGATCCAGCTATATCACTCTACTCAGATATCTTTCTACCTTACAACAAAGGTATTTGCTAATTTATGTTCATTGCTGCTTCCTCTTTATTTAATTATTTCTGCTTTTTTTTTTTTTTTTTTTTTTTTTTTTTTTTTTTTTTTTTTTTACTGGATCTCTTTTTGTAGTCCTGAGTGTCCTGGACCTCACTACTATGTTGACTGGAATGGCCTTGAACTCACATTAATCCATTTGCATTGCCTGTTAAGTTCTAGTATTAAATGCATGTGCTACCATTCCTGGATATATTTAACTGTGATCAGCCTTTTTATAACACAATCAAAGTACTCTTGCTTAACTAATGATTTTAAATAGTTTTAATCTTTTTGGATCCTTATTTTGGGGAGACTTAGTGAAAAACAGTTTATTGAGTAAAACTCTTGACTAGAAAAAAACAGTTATTTTCCCTTTAAGGGAGCAGTTTTCAGCTTTTGAGTCACAACGCCTTTACAGTTACATATCAGATATTCTCATTATGATTTATAAAGTAGCAAAACTATAGTTATGAATTAGCTATGAAATAATTTTATGATTGGGGTAACCACAGCATGAGGAACTGTATTAAGGTTTACAGCATTAAGAAGGCTGAGAACCACTGCCTTGATTCTATGGTCTTAAGTACTTGGAATTTGAAAAATTCATAATCTTTTAACCTCATGGTGAATCTTGTTTAAATTGATTTTATACGCCTTCTTCTCCCTATGAATCTTTATTATAATGAGTTTGAGATTTTCAGGTCTATGAATTCAGTCATCCCCACAAAATTAATTTAAAAAAACATTTCTAGGTAAACTTGTGAGTCCATCTAATTTTGTTGAAAAACACAGACGAAAGGTTGAGATAATGATAAAAGAAGGGAAAAAGTGAACTAAATTTCTAAGGAAATTTCTGTTGTGAAAATTTGGGAGTTATTACAAAGTGTATTATTTTAGAGGCAGACAATTCCAAGTATGATGCTGAAGTCTTCCCCAGACGACCAAACCAGACATTTGCAATGCTGTATATGAACAGAGAAAGTTTAGATCAAGAGAGAGTTCTCATACAGAATGGTAGATACTCTGCTCAGAAGTCAGGTTGCATTCAAGGGTATGTTCTGTTTTGACTCTTTATCAGAAACTTTGGCCATTTTCCCCTGAAATCACACCCATAGATTTACATTCACACTTCATAGCACTGTGGCTCTGTATGAGCTGCCAAACTACTAGCAGCTGGGGACATATACACAAGGTAGAAGAATTGTTGTCTCATCTTCAGGATATATGGGATGAGTCTCACTATTTCCTGCTTGGGAAGATTAAGTCATTTTCATGAGTAAAATATATGAGTAAAATTTGAGGATAATATATCTCAGTTTTTCTTAATTCATATCATCAAGATATAGTACTAAGAAGCCATTTTAGCAGTTGATTCTTTACATTCAATGTATTTCAGTCAGCTTCAATATTTAATGAACTGCCACACCTATTTGAATTCCTCATCCGTACAAAGCTTAACTGTAGTTCCTTTTGACAGAGTACATATTTAAGTTAATAATCGTTTTCACAAAAGCAGATGGAAATTGCTTCACAGGACTATCAATTCTGACATTTACCTGAAAGATCAGATGAATGTGCATGTATTACTTTCCAGCTTGCTCACCTCTGCAATTTTCACAAGTTCTCACTCAAAGAAACATTCCTGTAGTGTTGATGCCAGTAGGCCACTTGGAGTCCAGAGTGACAGGCAGAACATTATGGGATTGCTGTTTCTAAAGTCCCTTGACACTTCTCAGAAATGCAATTGTTAATTGTTCCTACATTAACAATATGCACCCATAGGACAACTTGTGCGAGCTACAAAAATCTCACTTTGACGGCTGCCTAGCATCACCATGGAGATCATCCGTCTTTTAACTAAAAGTTTAAAAAGTTTATATTATGCTATTCTTAGGTAATACTGGCCAAGCATATTCCTTATTTTGGATCATTGGATTATCTGAGCGGAGGGCTCTTGGGTGTATGCTGTTTCCTATTGCTGATACTTCGTGTGGGAACATATGATTTTCAGTATAATGGTAGATGGCCAGCCCAGCAGTCAGGGTGCATATGAGATGGGCCACGCTGACTGAAATGCTGACTTTTATGCATTTTTCAGTTTGAAACGCACAATTGACTTTTGAAGATTTTTAAATATGTGAGTAAAACGTATTTGCATAAGAGTAAAAAAATGTTGGGCACTTAATCCCAGGAACTGATATTAAACCATAGTCTTTTAAATGAACGTCAGTGCAATAGGTGGCCTTCTTCCGATTTAATAGCATAAACATACAAGAATATGTGATAGGCACCAAGGGTTCAGTGACCCTCTGAGAAGAAGCAAAACAGAGTGCTTTCAGAACAATCTGGGATCCACTGCAGTTTTGATTTTGAATGAATTTAGCATAGCAAATATAGAACTCGTTTACTCTCCCTGATGATGTCCTTAATGTGACACAAAAAACATTTTGAGCACTCCAAGTTTATTACTAATGCACCTAAATAAGCATAAATACAACTTTTCGAGCAAACATGTTTGAAACCTATAGAAATAATGTTTACTTAGACAAAAATATATGCCAAACAAATTATTTGGGCAAGATAAATAAAATGAATACTAATATGTTTCCTAATTAATAGCTTATTTGATTATAATGCATGTTTGGACACTCAAACATGTCCTCAGTAAAAGCACTCCAGGGCAACTGATGTGTTGTTAATGTAGAATCAAACAATTTTCATAATTTTATTCCGCTGTAAACTTCCTTTATTCCTATGTGAGCCTGTTTGTTAGTCAAGTATGTGGTTAATTGTCCATATGTACTCCAATCTTCCTCATCAACTCTTACCATCTATTGCTTAATAAAATAGATAGCTTTTAGCTTTCATAAGCCTACTTATTTTATCTTTATTACTATGCAGCAGGGTCTTATGCTTCCTCACCTATTTTATTACAGTGTTTTAGTTCCTAGGTCGTTCTCACATTGGTGATAAATCATCACTGTGCTTTTGTCTTTTTATTCTGTGCTACAATTAAAAAAAAAAGATAAAAGATCAAAAAAGCCGCATTGAGAATTTTCATCAAGATGTCCAAGTTACAGCTTAAAATATATCACCTTCATGTCTCTGGATAAAATGACAGAATTTCATATTTATAAAATGAATTATTACAAATGGACCTTATCTGTCTTTCAATTAATTACTAAGGCAATAAATCACAGTATAATATTCAAATACTAAACTAACCTTCTGAGCTGCAAGGTGGCTCAGCTCAGTTCGTACTCGCAAGCATGTTGAACTGAGTTCCATTCTCACGACCTGCATGGGAGGACAGAACTGACATACAAAGCTTTCCTCTGACCTAAGCACATGCACTGTGTAGTTTAAGCTTATACACATGTATGCACACTCTCTCACACACGCATGTACACAATGCAATGAAAATAAATGATAAAAAATCACTTTAATATATGCTGATACATTTCATGTAATATTTATGAGCAATGCAGAAGTTTTAATCCAATTTCTAGCATCATTTTGAATATATCTTTCATCTATATTTCCTTAGGGAAGACACAAATCTGAATTTGATGAGAAGGAAAATTTAAATACTCTAGCTGTATTTCTCATGAAGTAGGAATTAGAAAAAGGTGAGTTCAAGATTGGTTAACTAATGGTAACTTTTGTTGACCATTATACGACTAAACTTCTGTATATGAAAACATTCCTTAAAATGGTCCTAAGAAGCCTTTTCCAATGGACTAATTATCAGAGATGTGTAAATCAAAGCTTGATAAGATATTTTAATGGCTATGATGATGGCCACTACCCAGAAAATATAAAGTAACAAATTTTGGCTAAAATGGGAAGGATATGGAACCCTTATACACAGTTGGAAAATATTGATAGAAGTGTAAGGAAAACTGATAGAGAGGTCCTTTAAACTTAGAAATCCGCTATGTGCTCCAGGATTCTCTCCTTGGTTTATATACTATCTGAATGAATTACATCAGAAGCCCAGAAAGGTGTGTGTTCATTGCAGCATTTTTGTTTTACAATAGCCGAGATGTGGAAGTGATTCAGGAGCAGCCCAACAATAATAAACAAGCAAGGAAGTCGGTGACTTAAAAGCACATAAATTATTAGAATGTTTCCATCTTCAAGAAGATCTTTTTATTTTTTCATAACTGAACAAAAGAAACCATTTTATTGAGAACAACATTACATAATATTTCATAAGTTTCTTTGTGCCTGCTTTTACAGAACAAAGCTAAATGGCACACCTGCCCCAGCTGTCAGTTGACCATGCTATGTTGAATAGTATGAATACCATTCTTCACAAAGATATGGAGACTCAGTGGAGAACCATGCTACAGCATCTTCAAATAACTGTAGACATTCTCATTTCACATGATAGCTGAAGGAGTCAAATCATATATTTTAGAGATAGTTGTGTTGTAGAACCCATTTAATATACTGGATAATACATACTCTGTTGGATCCAAGTTCTCCAGTCATAAGACTGGAGAGATGATTGACTTTTTAAATTGATTTTTATTGTGCTGTACATTTTTTTCTGCTCCCTTCTCTGTGATGGGGGCAGAGTCTTCTGTTTTGTGATAATTTCATTGGTTAAATAAAGAGACTGCCTTGGCCCTTTAATAGGACAGAAAATTAGGTAGGCGGAGTAGACAGAACAGAATGCTGGGAGAAAGAATGCCGAGTCAGGCAGTCACCATGATTCCCCCACTCCAGAAAGACACAGGTTAAGATCTTTCCTGATAAGCCACACCTCGTGGGGCTACACACATTATTAGAAATGGGTTAAAGTAAGCTGTGAGAATTAGCCAATAAGAGGCTGGAACTAATGGGCCAGGCAGTGTTTAAAAGAATACAGTTTCCATGTAATTATTTCGGGGCATAAGCTAGCCAGGCAGCTGGGAAGGCAAGAAACATAGCCGGCCGCTCCTACAACATCCCTCCGTCTCCCCTTACCTTCAACCCTCTCCCAAAGTCCCCATGCTCACAATTTACTCAGGAGATCGTGTCTTTTTCTACTACCCATGTAGATTAGATCTATGTTTGTCTCTCTTAGGGTCCTCACTGTTGTCTAGGTTCTCTGGGATTGTGATTTGTGGACTGGTTTTCTTTGCTTTATGTTTAAAAACTGCTTATGAGTGATTGCATATGATAATTGTCTTTCTGGGTCTGGGTTACCACACTCAAGACGATGTTTTCTAGCTCCATCCATTTGCCTGCAAAATTCAAGATATCATTTTTTTTCTGCTGTATAGTACTCCATTTTGTAAATGTACCACATTTTCCCTATTCATTCCTTGGTCACAGGGCATGTAGATTATTTTTAACAGCACCAAAAAAAAAAAAAATCAAGAGATCATGTTTTGTAAAAAAAAGCCGAAAGAAAAAAAATGAAAACTGCCATATGAACTCAGTAATATGGATATCAAACAAAGCAAAACAAACAGATCAACTATTAACAAAAAGTAAGTAGTATCTACGAAGATAAGAATTTCAAAGAGGAGGGAGCTCTCATCTACCAGGGAAAATGAAATTAGAGTTACTATGTCCAATATGACTACTATAGTTAATTATATATTTATATATCATATATATATCAATTTTATATATCATATAATTTATATATCATAAACTTGGAAGATGGTTAAGTGTGATTCTATTTGTTCTATATATACACATAGGAAACGAGTCATGTTATATTATGTTAAATGCCTGAACTATAATTTTCCTATGACTATAGATACAGTTTTGTACTTCTTTATTTTTTTTAGATTCTCTACGTTTTTAGTGGGTTTATGTTCTAATAAGTCAGCACCCAACATGCCATAGCACCCCGAATCATTACACTGTAGGCACTGCTTGTTTGTCACATAGTCACTTGACTGACCAGCAGTGGAAATGGATGCTACCCTTCACCTCTGAGAAAGACTTGAACTGCAAGTCATAAACCCTACTATGATAAAAGATTCGATGTATAATATCTACTTCTCTGATGTATACTGCTTTCATAACAAATGTGGTGGGAAAATGGTTTTCTGTATTTTTCCAATTATAGACTCTATAGTCCATCTAACGATCTCTTTGAAGTAATACATGAATGATACAATCATTCAGGAATTTGCTATCTTGGAAAGAAAACGCGAGGTGTCATAAGAGCAAGGAATTTAACTTACTCTCTGGTATTTAGTGGTTAGGGATTATCACTGTTTCTCATGATGTAAACTCTATTTCAAATCTACTTTTCAGTACACATACTTGGCAATTTCATTCTCAATTGCCATTAGTTGCACAAATTTAGCTCTATGTTAAGTAAAAAGAAATCATAGCAATATTTTCCATCCTCTTCATATTTATTGGAAGAACTTTAATTTGAATGAATTAAAGTAGGAATATATCAAATATATTCTTTTGTGATCACAGTTTAGGAAAGGCAAGGGCAAATGTTATTTATTATACACTTTAATCTTATTTTGCACTTAATTAGGACAACTTGATTCAGGCCCAGGGATCTGACATAAATCTTGTTTTCTGAACATAGATGAAATATGAGCTTAATAAAAAATTGTGTAACCCATCATCTTTAATTCAAACAAGATTTTTTTATTGCTTGCAGTGCTATTTTTCCTTAGCAGCATGAAAATGTCAGTTATCATTTGCTTATATAAGAACTCTGAGGTCTTAAAAATCATATTTTCATCTATTTATCACTAGTCTGGAGATCTTCATTTAATTTGTTACATACGAGAAGAGAAATGCATTATTTATGCAAATGAAGAAAGATGCTGAAGAACTGTTTAACTTCGTTAGTAAAGCAGACATATACCAAAGGAAGAATGTGATTTACACTTTAATTTTCTAATTATATTCAACTGCTAATCTAAATTATTAGGTGTTAACTTATTTTGTACATTTCTCTGTTTTCTTATCTGTTTACAACGAGATGCTTGGCATAGAAAATTTATGCCAGTTCCTAAAATTCTACATCTTAGTTTAGAGGTTGGAGTGAATTAAGTTTGGCATTTGCGCACAAGTAATTGTAAGACAAATGAAGTCACACCCCACATAAATTCCTGCACTAGAATATTTGTATGACTTACATTCTTTTTCTTTTTTGCCATTTATTTATTTTAAGTTTTTTTCATCTTTTTTCCCTTTTTTATTATTAATTTTTATTGAGCTCTCCTCCCTGCCTCTCCCCTTCCCTTCAACCCTGTCCCAAGGTCCCTATGCTCCCAATTTACTCAGGAGATCTTGTCTATTTCTATTACCCATGTAGATTAGATGTATGTATGTTTTTCTCTCTTAGGGTCTTCATTGTTGTCTAGGTTCTCTGGGATTGTGATTTGTGGGCTGGTTTTCTTTGCTTTATGGTTTAAAAACCACTTATGAGTGAGTACATGTGATAACTGTCTTTCTGGGTCTGAATTACCTCACTCAATATGATGTTTTCTACATCCATCTATTTGCAAAATTCAAGATGTTGTTTTTGTGTGTGTGTATGTGTGTGTGTTTGCCGTGTAGTGTTTCAGTGTGTAAATGTACCACATTTTTCTTATTCATTCAACGGTAAAGGGACATTTAGGTTGTTTCCAGGTTCTGGCTATGACAATGCTACTCTGAATATAGTTGAGCACATGTCCTTGTGGCAAGATTGAGCATCCTTTGGGTATATACCCAAAGGTGGTATTACTGGGTCTTGAGGAAAGTTGTTTCCTAATTTTCTGAGAAATTGCCACACTGACACCCAAAGTGGCTGTTCCAGCTTGCATTCCGCCAGCAATGTAGGAGTGTTTCCTTTACCCCACAACCTCTTCAACATAAGTTGTCATCAGTGTTTTTGATCTTGGCCATTCTTACAGGTGTAAGATGAAATCTCAAAGTTGTTTTGATTTGCATTTCTCTGATGACTAAGGATGTTCAACAATTCCTTAAGTGTCTTTCAGCCATTTTAGATTACTCTGCTGGGAATTCTCTGTTTAGATCTGTACTCCATATTTTAATTTGATTATTTGGGGTTTTTTGATAACCAATTTCCTGAGTTCCTTGTATATTTTAGAGATCAGACCTCTGTCTGATGTGGGGTTAGTGAAGATCTTTTCCCATTCTTTAGCCTGTCATTTTATCTTGTTGACAGAGTCCTTTGCTTTACAGAAGCTTTTCAGTTTCAATAGGTTTCATTTATTAATTGTTTCTCTCAGTGGGTATGACTCATATTCTATCCATTTTAGAATTTAGAAATTTTAAAATCACTTTGTTGTAGAAAACCCACAGGTAAGACCATTACACAGCTAGATCAAACTTGATCTCAATGTAAAGCCACACAGTTAGAATGGTCATTAATAAGCCATGGATTGTCTCTTAGAATTTTTTTTTAATTTCATTATCAACTACACTTTTTTGTACTTACTACCACAAAAAATAAAAAATTGTGACAGAAGTGAATCTAGAAAATAGACAATGTTTATATCCTCTTTCATGATCAATATGTTCTTTTGTCTGCATTTAGTCCTTGTCTGCCAATAGACCCTTTTATGGTCTTCTTTTCCCCTTATTGAAAATAATTTTTGTTCTTAATGTAATCTATCATGGTTATGATTTCCCTTCTTTATACTCCTCACAGACCGCCCCCAATTTGAACTACCTTTTTTCTGTCTCTCATTATAAAACTAACAGACTTCCAAATGATAATAATAAAATAAAATAAAGAAATATAAGGCAAAATAAACACTCAAGTATCAGATTAGGACAAAACAAACAAAGAAAAGGAAAAGAGCAAAAGAAAAGTAAAGGAACAATCCCTTAACCTGTATTTCAAAGTAAAAGAGATGTCTTTGATTACCTTGATTCCCCAGTAATGAGTGACAGTGGATTTAGTGATTCTATTTATGCAACTTTTCACAGTTCGGGGGAAAATAATGCTGTTTGATGATAATGCAAAGTCTCAGGAAAAAAATTGATAAAGCGTAGGAATAATGATAAAATTAACCAACTTCGGAATATGGTGAAGGACAACAATAACCTAAGTGATAAAGCTGACCAGCTACAGATACACATAAACAGTCTAAAGGTTTCTAAGTGAACTTTGGGAGCGAATCTTCTCTTCAGAAGTCACAGAGCATGAGTTACAGAAATCAATGGAATCATGTGGAAATAGATTTTAAAAGTGTGGGATAATGGTGGCAGGAACATAAAGCTAGATTAGGGTGAGTTTATTGATATGGGCCCTCTGAGTGGAGATTCTGAGTGGAGATTCTAGGTATAATATGGAAGCTCACAGTTAAAAAAAAAAGGTGTGAAAAGCTGGTTTTACAGGTTGGCTGTAGCATTTTCAAAGGATGGCCTCCTGAAAAGAGTGGGAGATGTCTGATATCCCTTTGATATCCCTTGACTTCGTGTTGATGACGGGATTTTAAGGCTCAGGGGATTTGAAAATGCTAGAGCAGATATGCTGTGCAAATCCTAATCCTCCATAGAGGGAACACCCTGAAGATGCTCCCTTCATGAATCCTATAAAATGCAAAATGGTGAGAGGGCACCAGCACATTTGAAATTTTGTTGTTGGCCTTTTTTACATGCCAGATATTAAGGGTTGTAGATGCTGCTGCTCCATGTGACAAATTAAATGTACTATGTTTAACTGGGCGCTGGGGTAGCAGGGCCAGGCAACAGCAGTGAATCACCAGAGGCAAGGTGATCATAGTTATCGCCTTATGGGCGATGCAGACACAGAATATTCACAACGACCTAACCTTTAATGGTTGGCACAGGCAAGGTAAATTTTTTTTTAGCGGCTTGACTCACATGAACCTTTGATACTGGATAATCAATCATGTTGTTTCTACACATGAATTAGATAAGAAGTCTATTGTATTTCTGCTTGATTTGTATAAAGCATAAAAGAGGTCAAATAAGAGAAAGTCTGCATTGCATCCTGGCAAAAGGTAATCTTGGCCAGTGTATCAATTTCTAGACTTCAGCCAGTTGGCAGACTCAAAATCCCTTGAATGAAGAGGTTATCTGGTTCCCCAGGGGAAAGGTCACCAAAAGATACCTAAGATTAGCCTTTCTTTAGTTCTTCCCCAGAAGGACCTATGGCGTTTTTACCAGGGTAACTACACTGAGGGAAAAGAAACAATCAGAATTTTCTGGGTTTGTCGGTTACTAGCTCTGAATTGACAGATTCCAGGAGATCTAAAGAAACACTGGGACCCTCCAGTTAAAGTAAAAGATTATGTAGGCCAGGTTATTAATGGAGTTTTTGCTAATATCCAACTAAAAATAGGTCCAGTAGGTCCCCCAAATATTCTGGAGGTTATTTCCATTTTTCAGAATGTGTAATTGAATAAACTATACTTAGAATTTGGCAGAATTTTCACATAGGTTCCCTGATCTGTGTAGTGAGGGTTGTTATGTTTGGAAAGGCTAAATGGAAGCCTTTAGATTTGTCTCTGCCAGGCTAAATATTGAATCAAAACCAGTATCACATTGCAGGAGGAATTGCAGAAATTAGTGCCAGCATCAAGGACTTGAAAGAAGAAGGTGTGGTTGTTCCCACAACATCTCTTTTTAACTCTGGCCAGTGCAAAAGACAGATGTATTGTGGAAAATAAGAGTTGACTATAGAAAACTCAATCAAGCAGTAACTCTGATTACAGCTGCTCTGCCTGATATAGTGTCCTTACTTTAGCAAACTAACATATCTGTTAAATTATATGCAGCTATTGATTTGGCGTATGCCTTTTTTCTCCTTACTTGCCCATAAGGACCACCAGAAGCAATTAGCTTTCAGTTGGCAAAGCGAGCAGTTTTCTTTTACAGTTTTGCCTCCTGGATGTAATAACTCTCCTGGCCTGTGTCAGGACTTGGTTACAAAGGATCCTGATCCTCTATCTCTTCCATGAAATATTACATTGGTGTATTAGATTGACAATATTATGAATGTTGGCCCAAGTGAGCAGGAGATAGCAACCACTTTGATCTCCTTGGTAACACATATGTCTTTCAGATGATGGAAAATAAATCCAAGCAAAATTCACAGATCTTCTACCTCAGTGAAATTCTTAGGAGTCCAATGATGTGGGGCAGGCAGAGTTATTCCTTCTAAGTAAAGGATAAATTGTTGCACCTGACCCTTCACCCCACCAAGAAAAGAACAAAGTTTAGTGGGCCTGTTTGGATGGGATGGGTTACTGCAGCCCATCTACTAAGTGCCTGGCAGAGCAGATAGCTTTGTGTGGGGTCTAAATAAGAAGAAGGCTCTTCCGTAGGTCTAGGCTGCTGTGCAGACTGTTTTACTTGGTCCATATGATGGCAAGATATACAACTGTCCATTGTTTTATGGGCTGTAGCCAATGGACTGGCTGTATAGTCAGGGACTTAAAAAGGACGTACTTGAAAATTGATGAAAAAAGATATCTAGGGAATAATTGTGTTGATAGATTTCTCCAAATGGGCAAAGGGTGTGAAAATACGTATGTTTCATGTAAACCCACAGGTGACTTCATCTGAGAAGGAGTTCAGTAATCAAGTAGATAGGAAGACCCTTTCTGTGAAGAGTAAGCCATTTTCCTACCCATTCCTGTTATAGCCCAATGGGCCTGTAAAATAGTGTCCATGCTGGCAGAGATAAGGGTGTACATGGGCTCAACCACAGATACTCTTATTCACCATGGCTGACCTGGCTGCAGCTGATTCTGAGAGCCAGATCTTCCAACAGTAGACAGCAACACTGAACTCCAGATATGATACTATCCTGGATGACCAGAGAGCAACCTAGTGGCGGGCTGACAACACTGAACCACTTCCTCCATGAAAAGGAAAAAGCTTTTTCCTTACTGGAGTAGATACTTATTCTGGTTATGGATTTGCCTTTCTTGCACATAATGCTTCTGCCAAAACCACCATCCATGGTCTTACAGAATGTCTTAGCCACTGACACGCGATTTCACACAGTGTTGCCTTTGACCAAAGAACTCACTTCACAGATTGAGAAGTGAGAGAGTGGGCACTTGAGAAGTGAGACTGCGGATCCGCTGGTCTTCTCACGCTCTCTCCCATCCTGAAGCAAGTGACCTGATAGAAAGAAGGAATGGCTTTTTGTAAACAGTTACAGCATGGGGGGCTGGGGAAGGGTTCTTCAGAATGCATTTGCACAAATATACATTTGACTTCCATTGCCTTATAATATGTTGTAGCATCACTTATGAGAATATCAATGTTTATCACATGTTAGCTTGATATACTAGGAGACTATCCCCCAAGAAACATTACTGCTTATATAATTTTATAATGCATTTGTGGTTATATGAGGGATAGTTTTATCATGTTAGGCGTAATTAAGACCTAGTTAGATATTTGTGTTTGTAATTGTGTGTGCGATAGGTGTATTATGTTTAGGGATTATTATAACCTGGCTATTATTTTTATTTGGAAATTAATCCTAACAGAAGGACATATGATAATGTATCAAGTAAACAATAGGTAGATTGTGATGGCTATTCTTTGTTGTCAACTTGATTATATCTGAAATGAACAGCACACCAGAAATGGAGGGCACATCTTTGATCTGGATATTAAGACTAGAAAGCACACTTTTAATCTAGACTGCACACCTTCTGCTGGAAGCCTGTGTTAGGACAATGGAAGAAGCAATAGTTTGTTTTTCATCTGTGTGCCCTCACCTTGTCATCACATCCATCTCTTCACTGTTTACGGAGTCTACTTCTTCAGGATTCCAGAAGAACACCTGAAACAATCAGCTTAGTGGGACTGAGCAGCTACTAGATTCTCGGACTTTCCATTTACAACTAGCTATTGTTGGACTGCAGCCTTAAGCCATTCTATATATCACCATATAATGAACCATATGGTAGATAGAAAGATAGATAGATAGATAGATAGATAGATAGATAGATAGATAGATAATAAATAGATAATCAGACAGGTAGATAGATGGATAGTCAGACAGATAGATGCATAGGTAGGTAGGTATGTAGATAGATAGATAGATAGATAGATAGATAGATAGATAGATAGATAGATAATCAGACAGGTTGATAGATGGATAGTCAGACAGATAGATGCATAGGTAGGTAGGTAGATAGATAGATAGATAGATAGATAGATAGATAGATAGATATTAATTCCATAAGTTCTGTGACTTTAGAGAAACCTGAACAATTTGTGTATGAAAATGGAAGACAGGAAAACCAAAACAAATATTAAAACAAAATGTTCCTTACAGAGTTAAGAAATTAATAAGCCCTATTGTTTCACGAAAGTATTTATATGTTAAAATTTTTGTGTCTAAGTTGTCACATAGATTTTTCTGTCTCCTCCATTACTTCTTTGATTAATTACTTTGAGGGCAAATAAGTGACCTGCATAAGAGTCACCCCTCATTAGGAAAATCCAAGCGTTCTACAAAGGAACATAGCTATTATATAGCTGGAAATAAGAATTCTTGCACTTAATTAATCTTACAGTGTAATCACCTAAACCCTAAGATGATGAATAATTTCTTCATTTGAATGAGTAGAGTGAACCATAAAAGGAATATACAATTATCACTTCAACTATAATGAAGCTCATATGAAAAATCAGTGTATGATTAACAAGGCCCATTGAGATGACACTTTTATTATAATGATGAGTTTCCCAACAACAATCAAATTGGACTTTGTGCCTGAACTTACATAAGAGAAAGGCTAAAGCATAGAGTCAGGTGCAAAAAAAAATGGCTTTTGAAGTTTCCTGTAACACTTATTAGACAGATGAAGCTCAAATCTCACCTATAAAACTTCCCAGGCTAGAGAAAGACAAGGAAGACAATGCAGGGACTGTACTCATTCAAAAGGGAGTTATTGATCACGTATTCATTGTCACTGACCATGCAAGAATTCATAGGGTGAAGATTAATGGTACCCTTCCTTTCCTGAAAGAGATGAATTCAAAAAGTAGAATTACAATTCACAACTCTGAATGCCTCCATAAGACAATGACAAAAGCTTTTTAATTAGTTGATCTGATTGTTACACTGGGAAGAGTATTGAGAGGGTGTTTTTGAGCAGGAATGGAGAAATGTGCAAATTAGAAGAAACAAAATAGGAAGCAGCCTTCACAGCACTGGGTGTTGATAACAAAATGCAAACACAGGAACACCAGCAGACTGGAAAATATCCACCGTACACATGTGGAAGCTTTAAAGAAAAATGTCTTTCTCAGTTGATCATGAAAGTGAATCATGATAGTAAGTTAATGGCACATGCATGTTCTGAGGTGGGCATATGGCACCTATCTCTCTTTTTATTAATTTGTAAACTAATAGCAAGAACCTTCCCTTTTGCATTTAGGTTTCTATGTACGATATATCGATGTCACTTTCTACCTCAATAGTCTGTTCTTACCCTGACACCATTCATTCCCACATCCTATTTTCAGGAATGATAATAACTTCCTAAAGGCATAACAGGGATGCAGAGTAGCAACTCATAAGTGGGGCAACCTCATTACATTAGAATCTATATTTAAGGCAGGTCTGTAATAAGACCAGAAAATCAGGTCATTTGTAAAGCAAGAATAAGGCAATAAGAACCCTGCTTCAGTGTACATTAACTAGTGCCACATGTTATGTTTCAAAAGCAAAATGTTTGAATTCTTAGAATATCTGTTAGATTTCACTTAGTTTCCATACGTCTCTTCCCTCTCTCCTCCCACCTCAAACTTCAGTTTCCAAAGAATTCTTAGGTACAACCCAGTGAGTAAAATAAAAGCAATCATTGACAAATTCTTTCATTCAACAGTGGCAGATCATCCAAGTAGTGTGTCTTAAAAGGTAGAAGAGAGAATATTAAAACTTAATTCTTTCAATGAAAGGCAAGTATGTCTCGGGAACACTTAACACATGAATATCCAATAAATTATCTTACAATCTAATTGAATCTCCACAAGATATGCGGAAGCCATGGTGGTATTCATTAAATTATCTCTTAAACTTACACACACCAGGAGTAATCATGAATTGAATATATTAATTCTGGAGTACATCTACATGAACGGTCTGTAATATTCTAATGAAATGGAGTGGGTCTTTTGTTGTGTAACTGAAAAATAAGAATGCTTCGTTCAATAAAATTCACTTAGAGGGTTAATTATATAATCTTGCTCTATGAGCACAGACAAATTCGTAAGCAGACGCATTCACATGTTTTACACATTCCCATTCATGTTATAATTGGCTTATGGACTGTAAAAAATTTTAACCACTGGTGTCATGTGCATTCTGATAGGACTGCACTATCATTTTAGCCAGGGCAGAAGTTCAACTGATGGCTAGGATAAACTAATAATTTTATAGACACATAGTACACACTGGTACACACACACATACATATACACACACAGACACATCCCCATACAGAGACACATATATACATGCAATGCTTACTAACACACATCCATTCTATTCTTAAATGTGTTTATTTATTTATTTATTTATTTATTTATTTATTTATTTATTTTGGTTTTTCGAGACAGGGTTTCTCTGTGGTTTTGGAGCCTGTCCCGGAACTAGCTCTTGTAGACCAGGCTGGTCTCAAACTCACAGAGATCCGCCTGCCTCTGTCTCCCTAGTGCTGGGATTAAAGGCGTGTCCCACCACCGCCCAGCTAAAACAATTAATTGCACAGAGGTTAAAAGTAAAATGGTAGTTACCAGAAGCTGGGAAAAGTAGTATATAAAGAGGAAATGACAAAGGCTTATTCATGAGTAAGGTTATAACTAATAAACATTAATAAATTTGACATATTTTTGTATGGAACATTACTACAGATAAAGTAATATATTACCTATTTCAAAAATGCTAGAAAAGAAATTTTGAGAATATTTTACAATTAAAAATGAAAAGTTTGATAGTTAATGACTGCCTGAGGAAGGCTTTACTGTAAATTCTACATTAAAGCCTTGCGTTTAATACATACTTCCACACAGGGAGACACAGACACTACAATTTCACAATGGTAGGAATAATCTTCCAAATGAGAATACTTTGTTTCACATTTCAACAAATTTCAAATATTTATTTGCTTCAAGGATGGTTTGAGAAAGGTGAACTCAAGAATTCTCACAGCAAAATTAGAAGGAGGTCTCACAATCTACAGAGTTGAATTTATGCCTTCATACATAATTGTTTTCTCCACGTCTCCTGACACCTCCAAGGATTTCTACATCTGTTACGTTGAGCACAGTAAAATATTTTGACTTCTAGGTCTCTTTGAAGAATGAGACATGTACAGTTCTACATAACATCATTTGCTTTTTCTGTCAAGTGTGACAGGTCAGCAAAGTCATACTTCGATAAGGATTTTATAATTATTATGAGTTGAGTCTCATAACATTGCCATATGTTAAGATAAAAAAGATCAAATATCTTTTTTTCCTGTGTTCCCATATGGTTCAATATCTTGTATTTTCAAATTCCTTGCATCTGTCATTTTATAAAATGTAAGGAATTTAAAAAATTAAACAAACAATGATGTTATCCCTTGTTCATTTCATTGAAACAAACATAAAATGGTTTTACTTTCTTCACTTGCCTTGGTGGACATTATGCATTAGCAGCATAATTGGATCCTACATACATGCAGAAACCAGTGGAAAGGATATTATTGTATTTTCCTCATTACAGAGTAAACTGATGTAGGAGGACTTTCTTTTGCCTAGATCAATAGCATATATTACAGTTGAGTAAGGAAAAAAAATCACAGTCTCAAGCATTTGCATTTGAATCTCATGCTCAATTTGCCCAATATGCTCAATAAGCATCCATTCAGGACTCAAATATATGTGTTTAGATCTCCAACAGGCTACTTTTCTACATTTAACAGGTTTCTCCTCTGTAAAGTGAAACTGAAATATTGCTATGATTTTCTGACTGTCTAATTACATTTGTATTTAGGAATTTTGTCAGGTAAAAATTTAAATAAAATTTATCTCATTGCCATTACTTTATTAAAATGGACTGTCTTGACAATGATACAAGTAAGAAATAATTATTACTAGGTAAACAGCCTAAGGGAACACTGCATTTTCAGTCTTACTCTATGGAGAAAGAAGGTTTTGTTCCTGATGTCCTGCTTTCGTTTCAGTTCCTGTGAAAACATACTATCTCCAAAAGCAATTTAATAGGGGGAGGACTTAACCTAAACTGCAGATTATGGTCGGCCACCAGGGGAGAAACAACAGAAGGAACTTGAGTGAGAGGTCATATCATACCCACAGTCAGGAGCGCAAAAAATAGTGTGCACATGCACAAATATTTCTTTGCTCATGTTCAATATTTTTTTTAATTTAGTTTTTAAAAATCCTCTCTTTTCTCATTTTACATGTAGAATCCAGTTCCCATTCCCTCCCCCACCTCTCATGCTCCCCCCCCCAGACCATCCCCCATTTACACCTAAGAGAGGATAAGGCTTCACATGGTGAGTGAACAAAGTCTAACACATTGCTTTGAGGCAGGACTAAGGCCCTCCCGAATATATCTAGGCCGAGCAAGTTATCCCTCCAAAGAGAATTGGTTCCAATATGCCAGAAGAGGCAGTAAGAATAAATTCTGGTCTCACTCAAAGTGGCCCCACAGTCTTCCCCAGTCATGCAACTGTCACCCACATTCAGAGGGCTGGAGTTGGTGAGCTTCTGTTAGCTCAGGCAAGCTATTTTAGTGGGTATCCCCATCATGGTCTTGGCCTTTTTGCTCATATTCCCACTCCTCTCTCTCTTCGACTGGACTTTGGGAGTCCAGCCCAGTGCTCTGCTATGGATCTCTGCATCTGCTTCCATCAGTTGCTGGATGAAGGTTCTGTGATGACATTTAATTAAGATAGTCATCACTCTGACAACAGGGAAAGACCAGCTCAACTCTTTTTTTTTTTTTTTTTTTTTTTCGAGACAGGATTTCTCTGTGATTTCGGAGCCTGTCCTGGAACTAGCTCTGTAGACCAGGCTGGTCTCGAACTCACAGAGATCCACCTGCCTCTGCCTCCCGAGTGCTGGGATTAAAGGCGTGCGCCACCATCGCCCGGCTCAACTCAGTTTTTATACCATTGTCTAGTCCATGCATGATCTTTGCCAAGGAAATATTCAGCTTACAGTGGTTGAAAAATATACTCCTATACCTCTATTCTTCAATGTTCCATAATTTTTTTAAAATATAACATGAATAATATTTTAAGCTTTAAAGTTCTACAATATGCATAATTTCAAAGATTACTGACTTATAAGATATATATGTTTACATACATAGATATGTGTCTGTCTGTCTATCTATCTATCTATCTATCTATCTATCTATCATCATCTATCTATCTATCAACTACCTATATGTATGTATCTACATTTATAGATATGGAAAAGAGAGTTTTTCATGATCTTTCTGCCTGAAGCTTCTGGAACTTACACTCTTGTTCTTCAGGACCATATAGATCTGTCATTTGGATCTGAACTGAAACATTTTTCCTGTAGAATTTGTACTTGACAGCCTCTGTAATTTTATAGAGACAGAACTAACATAATTCTCTTTTTAAGTGTTTGAATTGACCATGAATCATAAATTTCTGAGGAAAAGGAGAAAAAAATTTTGACTAAATTTAACTTAAACCTTTAGAGAAAAAAAACACAACAATGCCTATATGGATGTAATCTTGTCTTATACAATATTGATGGGAAAGACAAAAAGGGATCGTCTGGCCTTCACTGACTGCTTCAACTAGTATTGATAAATAAGTGAAAACATTGACATTGTTCAAAATATTTCAAGAAAATCATTTAGTATGCATTTTAGGATATTCTAAACTTGCTAATTTTTAAACAATGAACATTTTCATAACCACTAATGTGAAGTAATTGAGATGATAATACATACAATTTTTCGTGGTATAGATATTCTTCTTTTCACATCCTATATCACACTGGCAATTAAAAGAGATTATTACTAATTAAATAAACACCTGAAATCATTCTTAGTTCTTTAAATTGATACATTAGATATTTAAAATTTAGGTATACGTTTTTATCACAATTATAGATTGGCCTAAAATAGGCTATGTATGAATCCAAAAATGTATTACCTACTCCCTTTTAACAAATACTAAGAATTTTAGCAATCAGGGCAGGTGAAATGACTCAGTAGTTAAGAGTGTGCCATGCTTTTGCAGAGTACCTGAATTAAATTCCTATAGTCTACATTAAGTGTGTCATAACCATCTAAAACTTCTGGGGGATATGACATCCTCCACAGGCAGCTACACTCAAATGCACATAGTTCAACATAGCTACACACAAACACACACACACAATTTACTAACTAGTGCAAAAGCCAAAAAAGCAAATATAGATATTCAATCATTTGCAGTGTTTGTTTTACTTTACTAATGGTGTAACCCTTTGAATAATTAAATACCTCAGAGTGCATCGAATTGACTTGGTTAGTGCTACATAATTAATGATGAATTTTTAAACTTTTCTTCTTTCCCATATAGCTATTTGCTCTTTACATTGCGTTGTGCAATGTGTACCAAACACCTGGGCTCTCTTTCTTTTTGGAACAATTGCACCGAATTTCTCTAGTTTTGCCTTGTATTGATTACATTTGGGTATAATGGAAACAATACAAATATTACTTCATATAGCTGTAGATTAAAAGGCAAGTACTCACAATCACAATAAATTACTACACAGTGGTAAAAAATAATGACATCTTGAAATTTGCAGACAAATGGATGGAATCTAGGGAAAAAATGTACTGAGTGAGGTAACCCAGACTCAGAATGACAAATATAATATGTACACACACATAATTGACTTCTATATGTAAAGCAAAGAAATATCAATCTACAGTCCACAACCCTAGACAACAAAGAGAATTCTAAGAGAGACATACATGGATCTACATAGAAAGGAGAAAAAGACAAGTTCGCCAGAATAAATTGGGAGCATGGAGATCATGGGATAGAATAGAAGGAGAGGAGGAGGAAGGGAGAGGAGTGGAGAAAAATGTATAGCTCAATAAAAACAATAAAATAGGAACTTTAACAAATAAAACATGAGAATATACCAAAGAAATTAAAAAATGAAATGCAAGCACTATCTGACCTATATGCATAGATGTATAACATAAGGAAGAATCACTGAGGTATTTTATCAGGCATGATTTCATGTAAGTAGTCGTTCTGATCAGACATGAAGATTCTGTCACTCATCTTGCTGCTTTTTTGCCCTTTCTAGATGATGTATACCATTTCTCCTTGGCTGTTTTTATGTTTCTACTTCTCAGTCCTTTCCAACTTTATTATTATAAAAATAGACTTTCTTGATTTTGTACTGTTGAAGTTTTGCCAGAGTAAAAAGCCACAAGGGTACCATCCCACGAAGTGCAAAATGTATTATAAAGAAAATAATATTTTACAGTAGGATCTGTCTAAAAGTTGGAAGTATAGAATTTATAATAGTCACTTTTGTGCATTTTTGTGAATTCTTGTTCCTCAGTACTAAGAAATGTATTTCAGTGATGAATCTTAACTTCTTTTTAACACATTTTCAGCCACATATAGAGGGAGGAACTTATAGTTAAGCTATTTTAATTCTAATCTAGATATCCATAAATATATAGTCAAACCCATGTGTTCTCTCATTCTACTCTTGATTCTAGTTCAGAAATTTGCTTCTGCTATTCAGGTCTTCCAAACTGCATTTGTCTTCCAGAAGTCAATTCTTGGCCTGGGAGTTTGAGTCTTCCATTTCTGATGTTCAATTAGCCATCACTCTCTGTCCTTTGTTCACAAGAATTAGAATCTACATGTTATTAGACTTTATTTCTGTGATGCAAATAGTTTCTCAGTGTTATATTTTTGTTTTTCTTAGTTTTAAAGTTTACATATTAGTTGAAATATTCTGTTCATTTACATCTGGGGTAACAGACTTGTGTCACAAAGATCTGGTTTTGTATTATCTTTCAATAAACAAAATGTGTAACACTAAGATATATAGAAGCTTTTTGAAGGAGATTATCTTGATTTTTTTAAAACAAATCAATCATGCTGAAAGTACATCATTTGCTTTCCTTTCTCCAACCCCTTCCATGTTCCCCACCCTTTAGTCTACCTAAAATTCCTATTCTCCTGTTACTCTTAAACACACACAAATACACTTGCACATCTGCATAAGAATAATATATATAATATATTTATGATATACATTATAATATGTACTATAATTACTGCGAAGTCCATTCAGTCTCGCTTACATATATATGATTTCCTGATTATGAGTTTGACCATTCATCAATGGATACCAAATTTGGGGGGAATCATCCAGAATGAAGACTCACCTTTGTCTCAATATCCATTGTTTTTCTGTAATTCTTTGTCTAGGGGCAGAACTTTATGAGATTTGCCTCTTCTATACCATGGTGTCTATTAGTGACGTCCTTTCCTAAGTCTTATATATACAGTCATATCCTTGAATTATCACAGGTAAATCTTCCCTGTCATTTGTAGGAGACAAAAATCTCAAAAGAGAGTTGATCATTCTGTGGCTCGTACCACCTACCTGCAATCTTTTCACCAATGTTCCTTCTGAGCATTAGGGACTGGAGTGTGTTGTATATATACCTGTAGAATCATGTTCATTGCCATTTTTTTCACAATTGCTAAGAAATGAAAACAAATTAAATGTTCTTCTACTGATAATGGATAATGAAAATGAGGTACATATGTACTACAGAATGCTGTTCAGCTATAAGGAAAAGTTAACTTTGCAGCTAAGTGGATTGAAGTAGCAAAGATTGTATTCAGTGAGGTAACCCAGGCCCAGGAAGCCAAATTCCACGTATTTTATCATCTGTGGTTCACAACTCCAAATATTCAGATGTGAGTATATAACCCAGAGTAACTCCTGAAACCATGAAAGTAAAATGGAGTTTTCTCTTAAAAATATGCTGTTATATCCAAAGAGAGCTGAAAAAGGAACAGGATAATTATATAGATGCTAAGGGTCCTTCGTGCTCTGCGTAGGTCTTTCTTTTATTCTCTGTGTGAAAATCAATCATTAAACACTTTTATTTGAGAATTGCCAAATCAAAAACAAACTTTAATACAGTGATTTGGAGACTGCTTAGTAGAATTCCAAGCAGTAGAACCTGGAAGAACTACAAGTACTTTTGATAGGTAAGATCTGACAATTGCAAGAAATAAATGGAGCCTCTGTGATTTGTTTTACTGAAGGAACATGGCACACACAGCTTCAGCACAACTCCCTATGCTGTCCAACTTTTCCTTAAGTCTCAGATCGCCATGAATCTCCTTCATTGTATCTGAATTGCTTGCATATGCATAAGTAACTGTTACATTCATTGATAAACTGAATACATTAATGTATTTATATATATAAATGACATTAGCTCAAATATCATGTTGCCATCTATGTTTTTGGCAAAATGGAAGAGATTAGTTTATTTTAGCACTTATCTATTATATATGAACCTATGCATTTATCACCAATATTTAAATTATCTAACAGAACTCATATGGATTAAATGTAGAGACATTAAATAACAGTAAATTATAGATAGCAGAAAAAAAATTTCTTATGGACCATTTTGTATTTTTAAATGTTCCTACTGTCTTTGTCTTCCCTCACTTAGTATAAATTAACAAGAGCTTGTTGAAAATTCATTCCATTTTCTCATTAATCAAAACTCATTTTTGCCGGCAATGACAGTTTGGTTTGGTTGATTGAATGTTTCATTCTCTGTGGTTTCTCCACTCACAGTTCGAATAACTCCTTCGCTTCACCTCCTCTGTTTGGGAAATGGCTCTCTTATTGCTTATGATTCAGCTTTCTCACAGGAGTGCTGTGAGCTATAATGAAGAAGGAAATAGCACTAACAAGTTGAAACGGAACAGCACTGAGGACTCAAGGATCTTTGATTTGCACCTGGTCTTGCTACTTAAGAAACATCATAAATTACACAATTTCTTCTAGACCTAAATTGCATCTGAATTATATACCAGAGCACACTGTACTGCTGTTTGCTGCAAAGACAGCTGCCAAACTATCACCTGAAAGAGAACAAAGAGAAGAAAAACCATCAGAACTAAATTTGAACTGTGTTTACATTGAGATGCATGAAGGCGAAGTGAGAAATAAATAGTGGAAGAGGTGAAAGTTGAGAATGCTTTCAAGGGAATCTACTCTGAAATGAGAGAAGGCTCTGGCATTCAATTTTATAAGATATTGACAAGGACCATGCAATAAAATCTGAAGCTAAGAAATAAGGTATGGGTAAACTGAAAAAGAAACTGACACACACATGCATATATATATGTATATATACATATATATGTATATATATACATATATTTNGCAGGAAAAAAAGAAAAAGAATTCCAGATACCCTTACTAGTAGTCACTTGGCTACTTGTTGATTCTCTGCCTTAAAAGCATATTATCAAAAGGGAAATCTCTTATCTTAAGAAATTCAGAGAAATGGCATAATAAATTTGTGGATGTCAGGATGTTGGCAGTGTCTTTCTCTGCCTGTAACAACCGTGACAATGAAAATTAAACCCAAGATATAATACATAAAATCTTATTAAAATGCATATTATTAAAACAGCAAACAAGGAAAAAGCATAACTACAAAAAGTCAGTGTTGGGAGGGAGCAGATATTAGCACCATACATAAGGGCCTGGAAAAAGAGAGAAGATTATGAAAAGTGTTCTGACCACGTAATTTGGCACTCGATCTCTGCAGAAATGAAAATTATGTCATTATTTATAAGGCAATTAAAAATAATATTTAAGATCTTATTTGTATTTGCATTAGGAAAAAGATGGGGTGATGGTGAATCTAAGTCACATGAACACCAACAATTTCCAGCACTCCACTATCAGGAATACACCACAGTGGAAAATTTACTGTAGCCTCTGATTGTTTCTCAGTGCTAAGACTCAGATAGAATTCAATGGTGTCAATTCCTACAGAAGAGGTTGTATGAATTTAACATACCTATTCACAGAAACAGTTTAAAACAAATTCATTAAAAAAGACTTAGTGCATGGTACTTTATGTGGAAATCACAACTAATTATAGAGAAATATGTATTAGAATCACTACAAGAGCAGATTTTTAATATTCTTATCACAAAAATTACTGAAATTATAAATGGTTTAACGAGGTTGAATATCTCATAAATACTTGGTCAGAGCATCATACTTTACCTCATCTGTCTCTTACAAATAAACTGACAAAATTGGTTTTCACAGATGCTAGGTTCAGAAGCTTATTCTAGGAATTGAAGAAATAGATTGATCAATTAAAGGAACCAAAAGAAGAAACACAAATCCATTCAATAAATACTAGATTACATTTTGTTCTAGGGAGTTCATTGGTATTATTATTAAGCTTGATAGCAAAGTGACTTAACCTATTTAGAATTTGACTGTAACTTCAGACATCAAATTATTATTTAGTGAGATCAACTTCATTATTATTCATGAGCTTTCCAGTGTGATTATGGGAATATGAAATAGGCTGAACATAAAAAAGTTAAAGCTAAGTCATGATTAACCACTCGGTTGTGTAGGAAAATGTTCATAGGTATATTTAGCAACATGACAGCAGTAAATACTTTATCTATATCATGGGCTTGTGTCCAAGGAAAAATACATTAAAAAGATTTATGTATTTAAGAACACAGATGAAAGGGGTTGTTGCATACCTTCTAGATCTTACTGGGATTAGTTTATACAGCTAAGAGCTTGGAAAAGAATTAATCAAAAACACTAGAAAATAGGGGTCAATGTGAAGACTGAAAATTAATTTAATCTTTTAAAAAAACTCTATTTTCTCTGTTAAGACCCCAAGTATTTGCTGTGAATAAATACAAGAAAATTTAGATGTAATTTAATATCATATTAAAAATACTGTAATTCAAAACCAATATACTTATTAAAATTGCATTTTCTAACGGTTCTGTGAAATATAACTGTTATCATTATCTATACTTTACCTTTCACTTTTCCAATCATTCTGTATCTTACTAATTGTTCTGACTTCGAACCACTATATATCTTCTGATAATGAGAGTAATAAAAATATATTAAATTGATGGTGACTTACTTACAGAAAATGAATCTTGCATAGCCATCAAGACCAATTCTTTGCTTCTACAGTTTCTTGGGATTATTTCTTGCTCTGTGCTCACACTGAAGATGCTGACTATAGGGTCCTCAATGTGTTTATGATAGAACAGATTTTTTATTCCACATTTCTCCCTTTTGTGTGTTTATTTATATATGGTTTAAATGTAACACAGATACAATTAATTGATAAAGAGTAGGGTATATTTTGGGAACAAGTTCTAGTTTGCTCCAGACTGCTGATTTTTAGATAGTATGCTGTGGAGAATGCATCGCCATTTCCAAACTTTCAGTATGCCTGTGCTTTGTGACAAACAACACTAACAAAAGTATTGATGCACTTTGAAAAAAAAATTGTAACTGTCACCCAGAATAAAAATACAGTTTCATATTAGTGAAATGAAGAGAAAATGAGGCTCAGTCTCCATTGAAGAGTAAATAAAAACCCTCAGATGGAGAGAAGAGGAAGGATCATGGCTTTGAGAAAACCATATGCTCTTATACTCAGGGTTCAGTAAGTGACATCCAAGAAGAGTCTGTTGTTTTCTCTAACTGCTAATGAGACAGAAACCAAAGCATACACAAGACTAGCTAAAACCAGTAAAAGTAGCATGGAAATAGGGAGGGATTAAGAGAAAGAGAATTTAGTGTCTGTGTGTGTGTGTGTGTGTGTGTGTGTGTGTGTGTGTGTGTGTGAGAGAGAGAGAGAGAGAGGGGGGGGGGATCCACTTGAGATAAAGTATACTAATACTTTTAGAAAAGGAAAACATGATTACTGATGCCTTCCCTACCAGAGAGAAAACACAGGAAACATCAGATACTGTCATAAGTGACAGGAAATAATGGCAGGGTAATGAATAGTTTCTAATGAAAAATCACACCATAGATATTGAGATATCAATCAACACACCTAATAGGGAGTCCAGGAATAATAAAGTGATTAAAAATCAAAAACACATTCTATAATATTTTCTCACAGGAAAGTACACCATTTATCTCCATTAGTTTTCATGGAAATTAACTTATTTTTATAACCTCCACCTATTGCTGTGGTTGGGTCCTCTGTTGAGGCCTGGGTGACCAGCTGCTTGCCTTATTGTGAGATGCTGGAACAGTTCGTAGGCGTGATTGTAATGAGAGGAAGCGAGTCATGGAACTGTGCCTTCCTTTCTAGTTATGATGAAATCTACTTCCTGTCTCTTTCTTTATGTTTCCCTTCCTGCATGAAGTGGGCAGCTTTCTATACTGTATCCCTCCAATATGATGTTCTACCTATCCTCACCTCTCTATGGGCCTGGAAACAACGGAACTGAAACTGTCTGCCAACTAGTTCCGTGCTCATCTTCATGTGTCATAATTATTCAGCACACCAAGAAAGAGCTGAGTCGCATCCATGGATAGTGATTTCAGTGACAGCTAACTCCTGTTTTATTTTTATAATTCCTTTCAAAGTAATTTTCCAATCTAACAAATAATATGTAGCTACTATTTTATGCATCTATGTCTGTATCCTAATAACATACTATTTAATAGGCATTACTATTAAATTACATATAATTGCATGTGAAATCATATTTTATTCCTATTATATTATGCTCTATTTTATTGTGTACACTACTTTATAACATTATAAAATAGCCTGTACCACATTTTTATTTTTGTAGGTAAGGGATATGAGTTTTTGAAAATTGAAATGAACTTGTTCACATGCATATAGTAACTTACACAGCTAAGATCAAAAGAAATTAATGATTTAACAACTTATAGTTGAATTAATATTAGTAAAACCACTTACAAGAATATATTCTTCAAAATGTAATAAAACACAATTTTTCATTAAATTTTTAATTTCAAAGTTTGTCAGCTCTACAATGAATAATAAAGCTGTTTTGCCTTTCAGAAATTAAATCTGTTAAAAGGAACTGTAATTGGTAAAAAGAAGAGATGTTTGAGTTTCAAGTTTTATTATAGTTAAAAAGTAATATAAAGTGATAGTTTTCAGTTCTCATTGAAATCTGTAAGTTCTGAAAGCTTGAACATATGGTCCCCAGTAAAAGAATGTTGTGATCAATTGGAAATGATAAGCTGTATACCTTCTCAGATGAACTCAGAGTCACAGAATCAGAAATTGTGGGAGGACTGCTTATTACGGTTATAACAAGCTTATTCTCAGAAGTGCTAAACCATTTAAATTTTATTTGCCTTGACATTTTCTTGTGGCTAAAATAAAAAAAAATCCTTCCATGAAATAAACCATATCTTTTAAAAATATTTGCTAATGGATAAGTGATTAAAACATGCTAAGGGACCTCAATATATTCACATATAAAATATATTGCTTAACTATTTAAGGACTAAAGACATTTCTCAATAGCTAGGAGCACTGGCTGTTCTTCTAGAGGACCTAGACCTGATTATTAACATGATGTGCTAGTTCATAGTCATCTGAAATTCCAGTTATAGAGGATTGGATGGCCTCTTCTAAACTCCATAGGCACTAGGTATGCACATAGGTATATGAAAGCAAAATACCCATGCTCATGAAATAAAAGCAATAAAAATGATTAAACTATCAATAATTTTATTTGTATTGCAGCTATTTGAGATATTCATCAGTGTGACTATGGAACAAGGCCAGTTTAGACACCCTTTCCTCTGTTTCCCAAGGACCTAGCAGGGGACATCCCTGTGGATACCTGGGATCCCCTCTAGAGCCAAGTCTCTTGCCAGCCCTAAAATAGCTCCCTTAATGAAAATATTATCTTCCATGCTCCCATATCCACCCTTCATCCATCTCAACCCTCCCACTCCCACAATCTCTCCCCAATCCTTCCCTTCTCCCTTCTCTCTCCATCTCCCTTTCCTCACCCCACCCCCACCCTCATGCCCCCAACTTTTCCCCGGTGATCTTTTCTGCTTCCAATTTCCAGGAGGATCTATAAATGTTTTTCTTTGAGTTCAACTTATTATTTGGCTTCTCTAGGCTTGTGAACTATAGGCTCAATGTTTTTTGTTTATGGCTAGAGTCCACTAATGAGTGAGTACATACCATATTCATTTTTGGGGGCCTGGGTTATCTCACGCAGGATAGTGTTTTCTTTTTCCATCTATTTGCATACAAAATTCAAGATGTCATTGTTTTTTACCGCTGAGTAGTACTCTAATGTGTATATATTCCACACTTTCTTTATCTATTCTTCCATTGAGGGGCATCTAGGTTGTTTCTAGGTTCTGGCTATTACAAATAATGCTGCTATGAACATAGTTGAACAAATGCATTTGTAGTATGATTGGGTATTTCTTGGTATATTCCCAAGAGTGGTATTGCAGTTATAAAGACAAGCAGACTAAATACTGTTTGTCTTGATGGTAGTCAGTAGAAAACATTTATATTGGTAGTGATAATGTTTATTAGAATCAAATTTCAATAAAATTAGATGAGAATAGAAATATGAAGGGGATCTTAAAAGAGATTTATTTTTGAGAAAATTATGATCAACTTTTACAATTTTAAAAATGAAAGACGAACTGAAAGCTGCTTAGTGAATATTAAAAATAATCATCTCAGCAAGGATTTAAAAACTATTTTATATCAGGAAAAATGAAGAAAGAATAGATAAGGCATGTTAGTTTCATGCTGCTGATTCTACTTTCAATATATGCTGTTTTCCTCCACCTTAGTTTTTCGTGTAAGAGTAAATTTTTAAAACATGGTGCTTGAAGCTTAAAGTGCTTTGTAAACTTGAGCCTGTATAATTTTAGATTAATTTATTGTAGAAGGGCTTCCATGTTCTGAAATACTAGTTGGCATAGTGGTTTTGATCAAACATACAGACAGACAAACCTGACAGACAACTCGAAAGAAGGAAAGGATGGTGGTCCCAACACTTACCTGCTGAAGGAACCTAGACCACATGACTACGAGGGGCCTTCACACTGAAAATACACCATCTTCGGGATGCTTTCCAGCACCATGAGTGAGGAGAGGGAGATTATTAGAACCTGTTCCAGGCAAAACCTAAAAATTTACACCTGTAATAAAAAAAATGACTATAACCAGGCAAGCTGAAAACCTATGATAGAAGTTCCTATTTGGGCACCAGATGTAGCTGGACCCTAATGTTTTCTTTGTGAGAGGGGGTGGCTCAGACACCAGGACTCGGCTGGAAGGTATAAGTTAGGCTTGTTTGTTTAGGAACCAGGAATACCTTATATACCTTAAATAACACCAAGATAATCCAATACATTGACAATGCATGGTTGCCCTTCGTTTATGAAACATGATCAGAACATTTGTAAAAGGGCTGCTTGTTTGTTTCCCAGCCGTCTGGCAGTTCAGACCCAAAATAATTACACTGAAACTATATTAATTAAATCACTGCTTGGCCCATTAGCTCCAGTTTCTTATTGGCTAGCTCTTACATATTAATTTAACCCATTTCTATTAATATGTGTGTCACCACTAGGATGTGGCTTACCAGGTACAGTTCTGTTCTTTGTGTCCAGTAGGTCTACATGGCTTATCTCTGACTCAGCCTCCCTGCTTCCAGCTTTTACTTTAGTTTTCCCCACCTATAACTTCTGTCCTTCTATAGGTCCAAAGCAGTTTCCTTATTTATTAATTATAATCACAGCATACAGAGGGAAATCCCACATCACAGAACCTCTGACAGTGCCTGTTGCCAGGCTTTCAGGCAACATTGCATTGTTGCCTCCCACTGGCTAGGCATGATCACGACCACCTCTAACAGTGCCAAGCAGACTCGAAGTTGGCTCTTCTTGACCTGGTAGGCCTTAATTTCTTACATCAATATATTCTTAAGGAAAAAGTAATAGCTAAGATTATTATCATTCTATTATACTGCAACATGCATTTCAAGTGGATATTTATTCCTATCTTTTAATATTGCTTATTTCTGTTTAGTGAAATAATCATGGAAGATATTACAAGATTTCTGTATTTTATGTTCTTTAATTTTTTCACACATCTCCCTTAAGATACAAATGAAAGACTACTAAAATTTTAATCCAAATAATAATAATAATAATAATAATAATAATAATAATAAAGTCTAATGTATTAAAATACTGCAGAAAATGATAGACTTTTAGTTTAAATAAGTCTCCTTCCCCACAACCCACTTACCTCATTCTTTTCCTTTTCTTTTGGTTTTATGTAGAGTTAGGCAAACGAAAATCTGTCAGTGTAATCCACCACTTAAAAAAAAAACTTAAAAACCAACAACAACAACAACCACATCATCATCTCATTAGATACTTAAAAAGCCTTTGACACAATACATCTCTTTACGATAAAAGTCTTGGAGAGAGCAGGGATAAATGGAAAATACCTAAACATAATAAAGGCAATATGCAGCAAGGCAACAGCCAACATCAAACTAAATAGAGAGAAACTTAAAATTATCCCCTTGAAATCGGGAACATGACAATGTTGTCCACTGTCTCCATATCTATTGAATATGGTACTTGAGGTCCTCGCTAGAGCAATAGGACAACAGAAGGAGATCAAAAGAATACAAATCGGAAAAGAAGAAATAAAATTCTCACTATTTGCTGATGATATGATAGTTTACATATGTGACTCCAAAAATCCTATCAAGGAACTTCTATAATTCATAAACGCCTTTGGTAATGAGCAGGATATAAGATTAGTTTGAAAAATCAGTAGCCCTCCTTTATACAGATTGAAAATGGGCAGAGAAAGAAATCAGAGAATCATCATCATTCACAATAGACACAAATAACATAAAATATCTCAGAGTTACTCTAACCAAAGAAGGGGAAAACCTGTATGACAAGAACTTAAAGTTTTGAAGAAAAAAATTGAGGAAGACACCAGAAAATGGAAATATCGTCCATGCTATTGGGTATGTAGAATTAACATATTAAAAGTGGCAATCTTACCAAAAGCAATCTACAGATTCAATGCAATCCACATAAAAATCTCAGCAAAATTCTTCACAAATCTTGAAAGAACAATAATTAACATAATCTGGAAAAGGAAAACCCCAGGATACCAAACAAATCCTGTATAATAAAGGAATTTCTGGAGGCATCACAATTCTTGACTTCAAATTCTACTATAGACTTACAATGCTGAATAAGCCTGGCTTTTGCATAGAGATAGACTGGAGGATCAAAGAAAGTGAATTGAAGACCCTGATACAAATCCACACACGTACAAACACCTGATATTTGACAAAGAAATAAAAAAATAAAGTTTAAATAATAAATCATATTCAACAAATGGTGCTGTCATAACTGAATATCAACATATAGAAAAATAAAAATAGATCCATATCAATTGCCATGCACAAAACTCAAGTCCAAAAGGATCTACGACCCCAGCATAAAACCAAACACACTGAACCTCATAGAACAGAAAGTGGGAAGTGCACTTGAATGCATTGACACAGAAGACCAGTTCCTAAATATAACCCCAGTAACACAGACACTGAAAACAACAATTAATAAATAGAACTTCTGAAACCTAGAAGCAAAGGATACAGTCAACAAGACAAAGTGGAAGCCTACAAAATGTGAAAAGATCATCACCAACCCCACATTGCCTTTTGCCTGTCTACTTTGGCATGGTTGTTGTTTTGTCCTTGCTTAGTAAGATTTATGCAGTCATTGGAGAGAGAATTTGTGGGTGCAGTTTCCAATATTTCTAGGAAACTTATTTTCACAAAACAAGCAAGCAAATAAACAAAATTTAAAATACTTTATTTTCTGGCTCTTTCTTCACTTTCTTCCCCAATGTTTCTTGAATTTTGGGTGTGGTGGTTGTTTTCAAGGTATATGTATCCCTTGACACTAGAATCCATAAATCAACTTTTTGATTGATTGTGGTTTTCTATAAAGCTGTTGCACAGAGAAGTTTCCTTGAGCCTCATGGGATTTTTGCTATTTTTTTTCTCACTCCTTCCCTAAAGTAAGAATATTGGCAGTTAATGGTTACTGGAAGAGGTGTTGTCATTTTTTTCAGTGGTATAGGAACTGACAACTTTCCCATGTTCCAGCAAATTACTGCTACCCATGTTCATGCAATTTATCCAAATTACATTCATTGGGTTAAATTTTTAAAAAGGTGCAAAAGTAGAATGGTAACTCATTGGGATGAAGATGGAATTTAGATGGAAAGGGTGCAGGGTAAAACAGATGAGTGCAAATTAAAATTAATTGTGTGTGTGAAGGTATCAAAGAATAAACTTAATTAAATTATTTAGAGCAAGGTAGTGGTGATGCACTCTATCCCAGCACTCAGGGAGGCAGAGGTAGGAGGATCTTTATGAGATAAGGCCAACCTTGTCTACCGAGGGAGTTTCAGGACAACCAGTGATATACAGGAACGTCTTTCTCAAAAAAGCCCTTATAAATAATGTTCATAAAATATTTTAATAATCAGTTAATAGTGAGAGATTTTCCTCAATCTCCATTATAAGTTAAGTCAATATTCCAGTTTAGGTAATAGATCAATGTATATTGACATATGGATTGAATGGTTGTCAATCAATATAAACCACTTATCAGCCTTTATTTCTTCTTTTACCAACCCTCTATTCAAAGTTCAGAGAACAAGGATTAGTTATGCCTTTTCATGATCATGAAATTCATAGTGTAACTTGCATGATTTTCTGGAATACCTGAAGTGGGTCAGAGGTGTTAAAAGCCCTCTGGGGACTTCTTTCCTTTCATTGTTTTTCTTCTCTTGTTTGCTCATTCCGCTTTAGTTTTGAGCAGCTGCAATGTTGACTCTTTCTGCTGATTGATTTTGACAAATGCCTCCGGGTGAGGATTGCTTACAGTCAGTGAACTGTGAGTCAGGTCAAATCAAGAGAAATCCTTCTTTGGAATTTTAAGAACACCACAAGACAGGTTTTACAGTGGCATTTATGTCAAGTCTGGAACTTTTGAGAAGCAGAGAATTAAATCTATCCTGTGTCTGTTAAGGATTGCTACAGTGAGGTGAGGATTTCATTTTTATGTTGTATGAAATTGCTTAATTACAATTATATTTTAGTATTTTAAAATGGGGAATTAAAGTTTATTAACTTAGTATATGAATAGATATGATTATCTGAGTAGATGCTCCCAAATTTTTAGAACCCATTTTTCTATAATTTATCAAAAATTTCTAGATGTCTTTGAAAGTTGTGTGTGTTTTAAATTCTCTCTGTACACTTGTGTTTTTTAATGCTAAAAAATGTAACACTTACCATAACTTACCAGTCATGGATAGTGGGTGAGGTTTATAGTGTCAAGCATGAATATTTCTGCCTATTAAGAGCTCCTTATGTCCACTTTCACAACTGTTTGTTACTCCCAAGATATAAGTACCACTATTGCAACATTGGGGAGACCTCACTGGGCTGGTTGTTGTTGAGGTTCATATATTTTATAGTTGGGTAGGTCGATCGATTGCTTTTTATTGCTGTGGTAGCCTGCATCAGACATTCATATACTATGAGAGCTAGCTCCCAGAGAGGTGATTTCCAAGTGAATCACAGCTCAATTCCTAAAGCCCTCATTCTGAAGAATATGATGCCTTCAGAAATAGAGACTTGACTTCAAGGTAAATCCCTGCTCAAATCTTTCCAAATTCTATTTCCAAAGTATGTGGTATATTCAGAAATCGGGTCTTAATTAACTTCAACTTCTGGCAGGCAACCAAGGACAATAGCAATATCTTATTGTTTGGGGGATATTCTTTGCCCTCACTACCAACAACTGGATGAAAGGATTTCCATGCTTGACATTATGTTCTTGATAGATAGTGTGTTATTCTCGGAAGGAGCATTATCACCCTAGGTAGCATAACTTCTTGTAAACTCTGTGTGTGTGTTTGTGTGTGTGTGTGTGTGTGTATAAATTTCCTGGTTTCCTATGGATATTTCGATACCAAAGGGAAATGGCAGAAGAAGAGCTTAGAATGTTTGGTCAAATTAAAATTAAACGTAGCAAGGAACAAGGACACCACCAAACCTGAAGATCTATGTCTGCCATGAGTGTTCCCAGTAGAACTAAGGAAGCTCTAATGTAGACCTGTGCCTTAGTTCTAATGTAGAACATCTGCTGATGTCCTAGTTTCCTGGATACTCTACTATCTTGTTATTATCTTCACAGTATCATGAAGAGCAAATTTAGAAGCTCCACTCAGGAAATCCAACCCTGTTATACACTGCTTAGTTCTAGGGATTTCGGGAACTTGGTATAAGTATTCATGACTTTTTTTTTAAATTTATTAGATTTTTAGAAATACCAGTCCAAGTTTTCACTCCCTTCCCTCCTCGCATTCCTTTCACACACCCTCCCACTCCACCCTGATTCAATCCTCAGAGAGTGAAAGGCACATTGTTTTGTCGACGGTCCAAGGCCCTACTTACTACTCCTTACTAGATATAGACTGAGCACGGTATACATGCAAAGAGAATAGGACCTCAAATAGCCAGTACATGCAGTAGGGATAAATCCTGGTGACACTGCCAGTGACCCCTCAGTCTGCCCCAGCAATTCAACTGTCATCCACATTCAGAGGGACTAGTTTGGTCTTACGCTTGCTCCTTCCCAGTCCTGCTGGAGTTGGTGAGGTCTTATGAGCTCAGGTAAACAGTTTCAGTGGGTAAACCCATCATGGTATTGACCTCTTTGATCATATTCTCACTCCTCCCATTCTTCACCAGGACTTTGGGAGCTCAGTCCAGTAATCTGATGTGGATCTCTGCCTCTGTTTCCATCACTTGCTGCCTGAAGTTTCTATGGTGATATTCAAGATATTCATCAGTCTAACTACAAGGCAAGTCAAGATTGGGCCCCCTCTCCTCTATTGCTTAGGGTCGTAGCCAGAGTCAGCTTTGTGAATTCCTGGGAATTTCTCTAGAGCCAGGTTTCTGCTAAACCTATAATGGCTCCCTCAATCAAGATATCTCTTTCCTTCCTCTCATCTTTGCCCTTCCTCCGTCTTGATTATCCCATTCCCTCAAGCTCTCTTCAACCCTTTCCTTCTCCCCTCCTCTTCTCCCTCCACCCTCCCTTCTCCCCCCAACCCAAGCTTCCAATTTTATCAGGCAATCTTGTCTGTTTCCAATTTCCAATTGGATCTATGTATGTTTTTCTTTATTATTAGCTTCTTTAGGATCATGAACTATGTGTTCAATGTCTTTTGTTTATAGTTAGTATCTCCTTATGAGTGAGTACATACCATATTCATCTTTCTCGTTCTGGGCTACTTCACTCAGAATAGTGTTTTTTAATTCCATCCATTTGCATTTTAATTCAAGATGTCATTTTTTCCCACTGAATAGTAGTCTAGTTTATAAATTGCCACAGTTCTTAATCCATTCTTCAGCTGAGGTGCATCTAGGTTGTTTCCAGGTTTTGGCTATTACCATTAATGCTGCTATGAACATACTTGAACAAATGTTTTTGTAGTATTATTGAGCATCTTTTGGGTATACACCAAGAGTGGTATTTCCTGAGCAACAACCATACAGATTTCAAAAGTGGTTGTACATGTTTGCATTTCCACCAGCAATGGATGAGTGTTCCCCTTACTCCACATCCTCTCCAGCACAAGCTATTATTGGTGTTTTTGATCTTAGCCATTCTGACTGGTATAAGAGGGTATCTCAGAGTTGTTTTGATTTGCATTTCCCTGATGGCTAAGGATGTTGAACATTTCTTTAAGTATCTTTAGGCCACTTGAGATTCTTCTGTTGAGAATTCTCTGTTCAGTTTGGTACCTAATTGAGTAAACTGGGAGCAGGGGGACCTTGGGGGAGGGTTTAGGGGGAGAGGGGAGGTGGGGAGGAGAGCAGAGAAAAATGAAGAGCTCAATAAAAATCAATTTTACAAGGAAAAAAGGTTAATAAGTTTAAATATAAGCTTCTTGATTGATCACCATAAGAAAGTGAGAAAATAATATAAGCTTTTAGTGCATTGGGAAAAGGTAAGCATAGCAAAAGTATCTCATATTTATGTTAGACATGCATTATTGATTACCTTATATTTTCTAGCAAGACTTTTTAATTTTTTCATAATCATTGGTTTTAAATCTCCTTTTTCTAGACTTTCTTTTTGACTCGTATTATGAGTGGATTTTACTGAATTTATCCTGATGTTAATCTTCTTAACTATTATTTCATGCAATACATTTTCTGTCTTTCCCTGTCTTTTATACAATGTTAGTTTACTTGAATTGTTTTTTGCTGATTGCCTTCATATAAATTCTTTGATCTTTATCTCAGTGCTTTAGTTTGGATACTTTATGAAGTTTGTAAGTCTACCATAGTTTCTTTCTTTTTTAAAAAAAATGTTTATTCATATTTAACAACATGCCACTGTTTCCCCTCCCTTCTTTACCCTCCATATTCTTCCATCTGTCTGTTCTGTTTTGGCTAAAGTGATGAAGTAGTTTATATATGCAATATATATATATATATATATATATATATATATATATTTGGAAATGATCACTTCTTGTTATATCTGAGCCACTAGGAATTTTTCATTATTTCAATCACATTAAGTTCATGAGATTTTATTCTTCAAATTATTGTTTAGTAAAATCAATCAAACGCTCCATAAACTTGAAGTCAAATGTTTGCTCTTTTATCTTGCAGGCATAAATGCTATGTTGACACACTATAGATAATTAGTATACATACTAAGAGATAAAGAAGTCCACAAATCCATCTGATTTCATTATCTTAATATTTTGTATTAAATTACCTGTGGTCCATTTTATAAAAAGTGCTCATGTTATAAAGCACAATGTGCCAACTACTGAAGATATAATGGCAAAATTAAGCTTACATAACTACATATGTCATGTAATATTGATCTTATTTAACAAATTAAAAAGAAATCACACTCAAGTAGCTGTTGTTACAAAAGCATTAAAGCAGTTACATCATTTGCAAAAGTTTTGAAACTCATATTCTCAAAATTATTTAAGTATGATTACATATAATTATCCACCTATCAAATTATTTTTGGTATGACAGATGCTCTCATATTGGTTCTAAAATTAGTAATAACATTGTTGGCATATTTAAAAATTACTGCCCTTTATTCAAGAAGGTTCTTAATTAGGCAGTCATTAAATCTTGGGTCTCCTTGTTGCAAATTCAGTTGCTGGTATTTACAAATTTCACTTGCTTGTATAATATTTTGTACTCTTAGTGTTTCTAATTACTGTGATAAACACCATTGGGCAATAGCTACTTGGAGAGGCAAGTTTTATTTCATTCGTGCTTCCACCTCATAATTCTTCATGTCACTTTCAGGGCAGGTAATCAAACAAGGCTGGACCTGGAGGTGAGACTTGATGCTGAAAGACCAGGAGGGTACTGTTTACTGGCTTGCTTTCCATGGCTTGTTCACACCGCTTTTTTTTTTTTTCATTCAAAAATTTACACTTCCTCCCCTCCTCCCATTCCCCTCCTGCTCCCCCACTCACCATCCTCCCTCCCCATCCCTCCTTAAGAGAGGGCAGGGAACCCTGCACTGTGGGAAGTCCACGGCCCTACCTGCTACATCCAGGACTAGGAATTTTTGGATCCAAATAGACTGGGGTCACAAAAAGCCAGGACATGCAGTAGAAACAAGTCCCAGGGCCTTTATCAATGGCTTTTCAGTGAGCCCCCATTGTCAGCCACATTCAGAGAGTTTGGTTTGATTGCATATCCATTCTGTCCTGGTCCAGCTGGAAGCTCACACTGATTTTTTATAGCGCCCAGAACCAGCAGCTCAGAGGTAGTACCAACCAAATACCCACATCAATCAGCCATGAAAATGCCTCCAGACTTGCTCACAGGCCAATCCAATGGAGCATTTTGTGGGTTAAGGTTCCTTCTTCCCAGATGATCCTAGCTTGTTTCAGATTGCAATAAAAATTAACCAATCCATGATAAGGACACTTAAAAGAAATGCCACACTACTCGTAATTGAGTATAATTGAGGGTTATTTATTTAGGGGTAAACTCAAACACTGCTGGAAGGGGGACAGCAATCAAAGCCCACAGCCAGAAAAGAGGCCGGATGAGTGCTTTACATCAGCATCTATAGGATTAGAGGCCACGCCCAAGTAGGCGGGTAATTTAAAGGCTACTGATGTTAGGATTTCCTAAAGCAAACCCATATGTAAAGAGTTCAAATCATAGAATCTTTATCTACAAAAATGAAGTTCCATTAATATCGTGCATTACAGAAAGAGTTTAAATACCAAATCTTAGTAACTTTTGTCATTATGTGATTATACTTTCTATTTGGATGTCTCTGGAACATTTCTCCCATTTCTGTATGTTTACTGTCTTCTCCATGATTGTCCTTTATTCTCCAAACATGTTCTACTACAGAGATTTTTATTGCTCCTTAAATTTCAAGTATTATGTTACACTATGAGAATATTTTTAACTTCATCTATCTTCATATTTAATTTAAAGAAAACTATTTTAAATTATGAAAACTTGTATCTTGGTAAATAAATATTAAATGAAATGTTTTACATCTGATAAATGGATGGAAGGATTGGTAAATATTCCTTAAATACTTTGTCAATATTAGCCTTCATGTGAAGAGTATATTTAGTAGTATTGGTTAAGAGTGATTAATTTGATTCCATGTGCTTATTGCCATTTTTAAAAAGTACCTATAAGTAATATTCTTGTCATGGTGTGGTGAATCATGAATTTATGGTTGGGCCAGAAATAAAGCACCTTTCACTAATTCAAGTTCTTTGTGTTTAGTAGAAAATTTCTGACTTTATCTCTGGACAAAACCACAATATAAGGACTAGATCCAAGTGCCTGTCCTAATGAAAGTATTCATGAATATGATAACACAATTTAATTATTATGAACTTGACAACAAAGACAACTTTTTGTTGTGGAACTCCATTCTGAGATATTTATTCTTTAATGGATGCAATCTGAAAAGGAAAGTATTTTAATTCACATCTAAAAAAATCAGAATAAAAATAGATTCATATTTACAAATTGAGATAGTTTTAAAGATTTTCCTTTAGGCATTGTAAAATATCATTTTTACCTCATTTTAATAGGAAGGGTCTCATTTAAATACCAGAAAAAACTGAAGCCAAGAAATAAAGTAAGAAAACAAATTTGATTAGTGAATATGATGATCAAGGACATAACTGTTTTTACTCTTATATGCTGCAGATGAACGCATGTGAAAAATTTGACCATATCACTGAAAAATAGAAAATTTAACAGTTGACTATTATTAATAAATTCAATATTAATGTTGATGGAACTTTTTATTACATTAACTTTAATTACCTTTATGATATAAAACACATAACCTGCTTCTTCCTTAATTGAATTATACTAGTTATGGATTAATTTATCAAGCTGATTTTTATAGGCAAATTAAATTAGTGAACTTCAAATTGCCTAACAATTTAATATAATATCCAAAAACTTCAAAATGGCCTAAATGGATTTTACAATTTAATTTCATTAGAATTATATTTTCAGTGACACAAATGTTGCATAATAATGCAGTGTAAATGAACTATATAAAATTTATATTAAGTTATTTCATTTAAGTTCATTTACTTAATGTAACACATATTTTAAATTCTTTACCTTTCATTATGTGTCTGAAGTAATGCTATTGGATATTTATTGCAATCATACTGAATGGATCATTCATATTTATATCATATTGACTTCATGCATAAATACATTTGAATATTTGTGTATGTCCATTAAATAGTGTGCTATAAATAACATTCAAAATAAAATTAGTACAATTGTATATAGGATTTCATTAAAATGGAAACTATGTGAGCATATGGTATGATCTCAGAGGGTAGATATCAATGAGTTTAAGTATACATAAAATATGAAAAAGAAAATTTTACTCAGCTTTGCGAAGCTAATTCATAAATAAAATAAATGTATTTAACATAAAACTATCTAAACCATTGGTGTAGATTCATAAAATTATTTTTTATTCCAAAGATGAATAACTCTAAGTTATGGTGTAGAACTATGCAGCAGAATAAATATTTGCCTTATAACAAGGGTAAGCAAATTTTGACAAAAGTAAGAAAATACAACAAATATATTTTCATGGCAATTTTTTTTTCAAAAGGTCCTGTTGTGTGCCACTGATTTTCCTGGACCTCATTCTGTAGAAATGCTAGGTTTGAAATCACAGAAACACTTTTACCTTTGCCTTCTACGTACTGAGATTAAAAGCGTGCACCACCACGCTCATCTTCATATGTGATTATTATTGAAAATTTTGCTTTTTAGTCTAAGCAAACTATCCTTTCATAATGAGACACTTTAGAGTCTATAGTGTGTTGAGTCAGTTTTAATAACATTTTTGCTTGGCGACTTGATGAATGAATGAAAATCATAAGCAAAAATTTGCTTGTTTAATTATGATGGAACCAGAGATCTTGAGAGAGGAAAGGACAACATAGATGTACATGATTTTGCACTACTAAATTGCTCACTTTTACTCAGTAAGTAGTTTTATACTTTGGGATAATATGGTATAGCGGGTTTTTTGTTAGAGAAAACTAGGATCGGATAGTCACTTTCTATTATGTTACATAAATATTAAGAAAATACTGCTATACCATCATGAGGATTTTACAGGAGATTCATGAATAGATTATATATGTATATCCTTAATTATATATATATATATATATATATATATATATATCTGTTATATTAGTAAACCTTAATAGAAATATATGAACTGAACAACTATTGTATTCCCGACCTTCTATCATATGACTGCCATTGTTGGACTACTTCAACAACATCTTGGAAGCCAGTCTGATAAATCCCTTTTTAATACACACACAAACACACACACATACACACACACACACACATACCACTTTCATCTAATCAGTTATACTCTTTAAAGAAACTAAGACAATCTACTGTTACTGACTTTTCTGTGTAACAAGAATAATCTTTAGTACTGAATACACATCCTAACAATTCACAACCTTATCCTTACTCACTATTGCCCTTTAATCTGTATATTTTCTTATGTCCTCTATATCTGTTCTATCATATTTAATTTAAAGCTTAAGGAAATGTATGTTACTTTGAAACATTAAAGAAAGTTTAAAATAATAGTTATTTCTTCATTATATAGATTACCAAATTCTTGAGTATTTTATCACTTCACAAACTTTAATATACTCCAAGTAGGCTTCCTCCTTTCTGAATCTATTTTTTTTAAATTATCTTCTTTGTTTAATCATTGATATAAGACCAAGCCTAACAAAATTTCGGCATAAGAAGGTCAATTGATCCTCAGTCCTCACACATTACTGAAGTGTTATGATCAGTGTAAAGTTGCTGGTGTAGGGATTTATTCTCCTCCTGAAATATTATTTTAATTAATTGCTTAATAGTTTTAATTAAAACATAATTCAATTACTTCCCCATTCCCTTTCTTCTCTCCTGTCCCTCCCATGTCTTTTTCTCCAAACATCCTCTGTTCTATCTCTCCCAATTCACATACATACATAGAACATGAATATAAAATTCTGAGTATAATTTTGTTTTTGGGAAAAGCTAATTTTTCCATTCTCAGCAATACTTATTTGCCTGTAGTTCTTTGTTTAGGGGTGGAAGCACCCTCCTAAAACTTCCTTACATTTCATATTAACATGTTTTTGATGTTATTGCTCAGGTCTTGTTCAGGTAACTGTTTATTTCTAAGAATGGCAGCCACAACATACTTTTTGGTATTGTGGCTCTTAAAATGTTTCTGTCCTCTCTTTCAAGATGTTCCCTGACCCTGGGAGCTGTGCTGTGCTTTCCATGATACACTGATCTTTTCATTACTACACTAGTTGTCATTTCTCTGTAATGATCTTCACTTACTGCAGAGCATAGCTTCTTTGATGCTGGGTGATGGTTGTGTTTGACTGTAGTTATCACAAGTTTCAGAAAACAATCAAAGAACATGCAATTAGAAAAGTCGAAGTAGTAGATTCTCATCTAAGACCCTGTTCTTATCTGACAATGGAGGTCAACAAGGGTTCTAGACCCATGCATGTTTTCCCTCTTGCTGAGTGGGCTTTAGGATTCATTCTCTGGAAAACCAATTGAAGATAGAGAGGAGAGAATATATGAGCAATGGATCCAAGTTCATCATTGAGAAATCTACAGAGACAAATGAACCAAGGTCATGGAAACTCATAAACTCCAGACTGACTGTTGTGGAGCCTCCATGAGAATGAACTAGACCCTCCATATGTGAGTGAGAGTGGTGAAGCTTGAGTCACCAGGCAATAGAACCAGAATTTAGCCCTGGTGCATGAACTAGCTTATGGGAGCCCTGCTTCTATGGTGGAATGCCACGCTCAGCCTTAATGCAGGGGAAAGGAGCTTCTTCCTGCTCCAACTTAATGTGTCAGACTTTGTTGATTTCCCATTGGAGCCATTACCCATTGGGAGGAGTGGATGGGGAGTGGCCTGGGGGGAAAGTTGGGCAGGAGAGTGGGAGGAGGAGTGAAGGGAGAACTGTGGATGGAAAGTATAATAAAATTTAAAAAATAAATTAAAATAAAAAAGACTAATTCTCTTTCAGAAAGATGAATTTTGGTTGATTGTCCATGCTTCTGTGTACCATTTCAGACCCATACATATGGGGCAACAGTACCTCAATTTATGGTTAATAAAATGTAACAATGTAGATTATTATGTCTGCGATCAAAAGATTTCAGAGAAGAATACTATTAAGAAGCCTAGAGATTATTCTTGAGATATTTTAGCAAAGAATGTGGCTACTTTTTACCCTGCCTGGAAAGTCTGCCTGAGGCTAAATTGGAGAGTTTGGGCTTCATGGTGTTTGCAGAGGAGATTTCAATACAACCTAATATTAGTTGTGTTGTATGGCTATTAGTGGCCAATCTTATGCAGATCTAGAATGTAAAGCATGATCCTAATTAGTCTCAATAATAAAACAAATTGAGTCAAATATTGGGGAAATAACCTAGAAGATCAAAGAACCTAGAGCAGTCACTAGTTGCTTTCTCTCTCATCCCTCAGTCGAAAAGGCTCAGATATTTTCTCTGCCCTGCCTTATCACCTCCTCTCTCTACCCCCAGTGTACTGGTATTAAATACATGAGCCACCAATGCCCAACTTCTATGGTTAACTAGTGGTTGGTTCTTTCCTCTGATATCCAGGCAAGCTTTCACTAAGACTTGTTGCCCTGTAGATTCTGAAGAAAACGTTCATTTAGGGCTGAGTGTTCCAAGGTCACTCAATGTCTCCATATTGTCTGGTTGTGGAACTCTGTATTTGTTTCCATATTTTGTAGATAAAAAAAAAGCTTCTCCAATGAAGACTGAGAAAAACCTGATCTATGAGCATAGCAGAATGTCATTAAGAGTCATTTTATTACTACTATTGTTTAAATAACAACAGTATTTTATTTTAACCTAAGTTCCTGGGCTATCTAGTTTCAGGTTGTTAGTCACATAAGTAGTCGTGGGGAAGGGTTACATCTTGTGGAGAGGGGCCTTAAATCAAATGAGGTATTGATTGGTTCCTCCCACGAGCTCTTTGTAAACACTGCACTACTATATTTTAGTGGCAGGAATACATTGTAGATAAAGGGTTTGTTTGTGACTGGATTGTTGTTTATGTTTCTCTTTGGTAACATGCAGAGTACCTTCTTGTACCAAAGAAGCTAGAAAATAGGGGTGAATGCCGTATGCAAGTACCAACTCAATTTCCCCATGATCAATGAGTTGTGTAGGTGTCATCTTCAATAGTAGATCTTTATCAGAGTTTGTAGAAAACAAATTATAGTCTTGGCAATAGGTTGGTTGGGGAGTCGAATGAGACTCCTTTTGGTCAATAACTCAATTAGATTCAACCCAGTTTTGAGATGATTTGATGATAGAAAATTGCCAGTTGAAACTTTTTTTTACAATTTTTAGTGATTTCATTTAGATCACCTTCATAAACAAATAAAGAAATATATATATGTGTGTGAGAGAGAGCATATTTGTATATATGTGCATTACAATACATGTATATATTACATAATATGTATATATTACATAACATAATATATAGCTAATATATTATACAGTATGTTACATAACAACTAAACATCATTATCTATGGAAAACTTCTAAATATCTTTTAAAGAAAGCTGACAAAAGAATTTATATAAGTAGCATAAATGGCAAGTGATATTTATTAGGTATCTTCTCTAATGTATTACCTAGACTTTTGTTCTATTTTAATTAAAGAGTACTTTATAATGTCTCAATTTGTGCAAAGATTTCTGTTTAGAAAGAAATAATTACATGTTGATTAGTAAAAGTGAATGGTCATTTCCAAAGTGTTCATTTAAAATCAGTGACAAGAAGACACTGACTCAATGCTTCTTTTGGGTTAAGGATATATATGTGGTCATGCTAAAATAAGTGCTTAATAGTCAGTTTTCAGTTGGTGGAAGAACACCTCTTCAAGACTTCTCAAATATTTTATTGCTCAGTTACTATCCTACATATTCAAATGCAGAAAAATAACAATTTAATGGATTTTCTTAGTATAAGAAAGGAAAGGAAGGAAACAAAGGTAGTCAAGATAAGATACCAAAAGTTCAAGGAAAATGATGTAAAAGACAATTTCAGGCAATTACAGAACTGTCATGAATATTAGACACTCAATTATTCATCTCAAGCATAAAAATTATTCCTTTAAAAAGTTTTCCATGTAATATTACTCAATTGATTAACGTTAAATAATATCTAATCTACTTTTAATATGTGCAAATAATGTGGTCTGTATAAAAAAAAAACTAATGGCAACTCATACTGGCAAGGATGTAAAATAAAGAGAACGCTTATCCATTATTGGTGGGAATGCAAAATTGTACAGTTACTATGGAAATCTATATAGTGGTTCCTCAAGATCCATCTATACCATTCATAGCCATATGTACAAAGATGTAAAGATACTTCATTGTACCACAAGGACACTTGTTCAATCATGTTCATTGCTGCTTTGTTCATAATAGCCAAAAATAGGAAACAGTTTAGACATCAATAAATATGAAAGAATAAAGAAAATGAAAACATGGTACATTTACACAATAGAATCTTGCTTCAAAATTTAAAAAATGAGTCATGCCAGGCAGTAGTGGCACACACTTTTAAACCCAGCATTCAGGAGGCAGAGGGAGGAGGATCTCTGAGCTCCAGAATAGCTTAATATGCAGAATGAGTTTCAGATCAGTCAGGGCTACAGAGAGAAACCTTGTCTTAAATAAACATAAAATAAATATGATAAAATAATAAAATTTGTAGGTAAATGGGAATAGCTAGAAAAAATTCATCTCAAGTAATGTAACTCAGATCCAAAAGGCCCTGAATATGGTATGCATTCACTATATGTGAATATTAACTGTTAAACAGTGAGCAAACGAACTATAATTGGTATATCTACTGAGGTTAGGTATAGAGAAAGAGGTTGGGGAGAGGGATAGATTTTCTGTGGAATTGGAATTAGACTAGACAGTAATGGGTAGAGGGGAGCACGAGGACAAGAGGATCAAATAGGAAAGGTTAAGAAGGAAGGTGTGAAGAAGGGAGTAGGGGGAGTTACTAGCCTTTTGGTGGGTGGAAATTACTGGTGAGTTTGTACATTCTGAAGGATTTATCCAATAGTCAGAAGGATGTTAGTTTACCTATAAATGAAGATAACAAATCCCTCTTAAAGGCGCTAAATATTGCACAAGATAGCTTTACCCTCTCCTACTCATATAAACTTTAATAAGCCTATCATCCTTTTTAATCACAGTCTCTTTGCATGTATATGTTAGTACTGACTCCCCAACACAGCTACCTGAGGACTTCCTGCTGCCACACAACTCCCTAAGACCTCCTACAACATGCTTAGCTTATCCAAAACCTTTGTCCTCAATTTTAAGTTGACCATTATTTTTCAGAGGTAACAGCCTTGAGAATTGGTGTGTACTGCCAGAATTCGACCAAGATGTGCTATGCTTTCCACAGGATCTGTTTCCACAGATGCAGGCAGATTCTCTAAAGACTTAGGACAGAGCCTGGTAGTGGTGGCACATGCCTTTAATTCCAACATGGAGGAGTCAGAGTCAGGCAGATCTCTGTGAATTATAGGCCAGCATGGTCTATCTAGAAAGCAAGTTCCAGGCCAGCCAGAACTGTTAGTCAGAGAAAACCTGTCTCAAANAAAAAAAAAAAAAAAAAAAAAAAAAAAAAAAAAAAAACAAGCAAAGAAGACAAACAGAAAACAAAGGGAGGGGTGCAATAGAAGTTCCACAACAGAAAACAAGGTCTCAGTTCGTATGCAACTCAATGTTTTATGGAATATTACACTTGCTTACAAAACAAAAGGGGACAGCATGTCTTTTCCAAATTGCCAGTCTCATAAGAATGAATCCCAGTGAGACTGACTTGGAAGGTTTTCAGTTAGAGCATTCAAAAGAATTATTATCACCATATTAATATAACTAAAAGACAAAAGCAGATGAATGGAATAAGGAACTCAGTCTAAGATATAAATATTCAAAGTAATGAAGGGATAGAATTGCCTTAAATGATAAGATGAAATAATATTAGAGTTGAGAAAAGCCTCAGAGGAGAGATTACCCAGAATGAATAACAGAATGAATCATAGAATAATAATGTATTTAAATACATTTATATAATTTAAACATTTAGTTTAGTTTTCTTACCAACAATATTATAATTTTGGAGACTGGCCAGGTTTTGCAGAAAGCTAGCAGTGTTAATGACAGCAAGTTGTACAAAGATTATGATGATCTCACAAATTCAAAGAGTTGTTAGGAATGACTGTATTTTCTTTCCTATTTTCTAAGACTTTTTTTTTTTTTGTATTGATGTTCTTCCTAGCGGTGAGAGGACTCAGATAACACCTAGGCCATGATCTATATTGTTGCTAAGAAATACTAACATGATATTAGTGTCACATCAAATAATTAGGATGATCACATATCACCATATCAACTAGGCACAATGAATACTACTTAGTAGTCAATAAGCATAGAGCAGCTGAATCACAGGGATTAACTGCTACTTCTTCTATTACTGGTTTTGTACTTTCACATCAGGTCGTGCAACAGTACAAATGAAGCAACCTTAAAGATTCTCTTAAAGATTCTGCATAGCTTACATTGATAAAATTCAGGTTCCTTTATTGAATAAATACACTATCATATTTTGTGGTAAACATGTTCCCAGATGCTGGGAATTCACTGTAACTGTCAGTCTCTGTGCATTCAATGAGATGTGTAATTATTGGTAATGTCAAGAAAATTATAATTACTTGTATAAGAAATATCATCTATGTACTGTAGTTACAGTCAGAATCCAGAATGCAGATAATTGAATGATAGGAAATCTATTTGTGTATTACGTTTTAAAACAAATTTAAGACTATGCATACCATCAGGCAATGGAATTGCCTTAGGGAGTTTGATACTTGTTTGTATTCTGATATTGAAATGTATAAAGATGTTTCTTTCATTTTGTTTTTAGTTTTAATTTTAAGACAGAATTGTATATAACCTTTCCTGATGTTGAGTTAACTATTTAATTGAGAATGGCAGTGTTCAAATTATAAATACATTTTTGTACTTATACACATTAATGTATTCTTATACATGTGGTGGAATATACAGATTATAGTATGACATATTTCAATAGTTATATGCAATGTTTTGCTAGTTGGGCTCCCATTCAGTCAAATATACAATAACTTAGATGAGTCTACTGTTAGAGAAAAGTCATTTGTCTTGACTTTTAATCTGGGATCTTCAGGTTTTCTAAATTTTACATATTGCTGATTTTATATTAAATATTTAACATTCAGTTGGGCCTGGTTCTATATGCCTCCAATACCACCCTCAGAAATCTGGCAAAGACTTGAAAACATCGTGGACTACACAATGAGTACCCATCTCAAACTTAAGACAACACCCCCAAACAATGACTGTGTATTCCCAGTGTCTTCAGAGCCTTTTGGAAAATGTTCACTGCTTTATATAATTATGCTAAGTAAGCCGGGAAAGGTTTTATGGAGATCACACTGAATTATAAAACATAAAAGCATTAGAAATATCTTTTTGCTGAGAGGCTAAAACATAATCTTTTTGTAAGCCATAAATAGGAGGAAGTCAGATGATAGGGTGCAATATATATTGTAATATTGGTCAATATAATACCCTTAACAGGCTGAAAAGCTGTTCAATGATAAAAACATACTATATGTCATTAAATACTGCAAAATTGTATATTATCTACATAACTTGTTAACTACAATAAAGAGAAACAAATGTCTGTTTATTAAAAGGAAGTCATTGCGGGAGTCTCAGCTCCTGGAACATGAACTTTGATGCTGAAATCAATGCATTTTTTTTTCTACAGAGTATATGCAGAGGGAAAGATTGCACAAAGTTTGAATTTTGTGTATGCTTTTGATCTCTGCACAAGTGTGTCTGGCATATGGAGAGACAACTGCATTCATTTTCATACACAATATTACAACTTTTTTATATTCACTGCTGGAAAGTTTCAAGAAAAAGTTATAAAGAAAAAATGTATGCCTACTTAGAAAATAACATCTTGTGAATCAATGGAAATTACTAAAGATTTCCATATAAATAACTTCACTCCTTTAACATGAAAATTACTGATATTGGAGCCCTCACAAAATATGGAAAATATGTCAGACAGGTTTTGGAACTGCAGAATTCTGGCTGCAAGTTTAAAGGTAAACTTCTACAAAACACCATCTTACTTATTTTCTTAAAATGTGTTTCAATTTACTGTCTTTTCATTAATATCTGTTTTTAGATTATATTAGCAGTTTTCAAGTCAACAGACATAGGAGATATCTAGGTTTTTAAATGGTCTTACTCCACTGGACACACAAATGAAAGTAGATGAGAAACGGAGTGTTCTGTTTTTTTTTTTTTTCCCACTCTGGCTGTTGATGATGCTTGTTGAAGCATTGGCTTTCTTATAATTTGTCTATAGCTGATGGTGAATTCTAAACCTTAACTCTTCAAATTCATGAACTAAAAAAATAATTCTACTATCTCATCTATGGAAAACATTCTTTCCTTTTTATTTATTTATTTATTTATTTATTTATTTATTTATTTTGGATTTTCGAGACAGGTCAAACCAGGATTTCTCTCTAGCTTTGGTGACTGTCCTGGAACTAGCTCTTGTAGATCAGGCTGGCCTCGAACTCACAGAGATCTGCCTGCCTCTGCCTCCAGAGGGCTGGGATTAAAGGCAAGTGCCACCACCGCCCAGAGGAAACCATTCTTAGTATTTTGAATTCTTGATAGATTTAGGCAAACAAGAAACAAAAGCCCACAATCATTCTGTCCACCTGCCCCGCTTCCTGTATGTTTGTGAGTCCTTATTCTAACTGATGTGCTTTTCTGCCTAAGTTGCTTCAAAGTCAGTAGGAAAACAGAGATCTTGGCAGACATGGAGTGGGTATATTTAAGTTCACAAAACAGGAAGGAGTCAATAAATTCTATGGTAGAAGCTCCTGATGTAAAATACATTGATAAAGAATGATACAAAGCTTGTTTGAACCTCATTTGCTGAAATCCTTTTCTATATTTCTGTATTGCCTGTTGTTTGCAATAGTATACACAGAAAAACCAGGAAGATAAGAATAAAAACTAAAGACTGGCTTTGACAGTCTTAGAGCAGTATTAATAAGAATGTGAGCTATAGTTTCTTTCTAAATTTTTCAGATTGGCTACAAAGTTGAAAAAGTAATATCTACATAGTTACAATTTAGACAACCTGAATGTGGACAATTTATTTTATAGGAAAACAGTTTCAGTTATGGATTAAAAGTCAATTAAAGTAGTTTCTTCTTGTGGAGTCAGAGAAATGGTCTAATTTTTAAGAGTGCTTGTTCTTGCAGAGGACTAGAATTCAGTTTCCAGTACATACATATATGCCCTTGTGATATGTAGATGGATTGAGGATGCTTTTGCAATTGAAACGTCTCAACAAAAATATAATGGCCATTGAGAGTTTTAATTATACATAAATGCAAATATTTGTTTATCTTTTTATGGCAATAGTTGGCCAGAAGTTTGAAAATTTTACAAAGTCGGAGAGTATATGAAATATCCATAACTCATCTTAGAAATCCATAATTATCATTTTTGTATATTTTTTTATTTTGATCAGTTAAGCACATTTTATATCAGAATATTTTGTGTTAGTTTATCATAACTTGAAATTTAAATGAATATGTGTCTTAGGTATATCAAGGATTAGTTTGATAGAGCCATAGACTCCTTTGAAATAGAGTTAATATAACTGGCACAATTTTTGAAATATTCAACAAAATGATTTAATTATGATTTGCTTTCACTAAATTATTTGCCTATGAATGTTTAATTTTGCTTTTAAAATACTTATATAAATTTATTATCAAAGAAATTTGAAGTGCTACAAACCTACATACAATTATGTAAATTTTAATATACACCTGATTATCTATCAAAATTAATCACCAGAAGTGAAGCAAGCTGCCCTGCCATATGAAAGGTTTGAGTCTTGTCAGCTGTATTTTATAATTTTTATTTTAGTCACCATAGAAAACAATCTAAGTTTTTTATTCTTAAATCTATACTGATGAAACTGATAGGTTGGTGCTTTGCCTATGAAGGATATTTTTTTGAAATAAATAACTTTTTAAGCTTATATATGATTCTTGAGTGATCAAACTCAAGTCATAGCCAATAATGCCTAGATTTTCTATCTGATTTTTTATATTTGAAAGTAAAAATGACAAAAATAATAATGAGGATGCTTAAATCCAAACAAAATAAAGCATTTTCTGAGTTTTTTTAAGTACTGCTTTGTTTTTCTTCATCACTTTATTGAAAATAAATTCTTTTCTCAAACAAAATACGCTGACTGCAGTTTCCCTTCTCTCTACTCTTCCAAGCTCCTCTGCCACTGTCCCTCCCACGAGGATTCGCTCCCTTTCTCTCTCCCATTAGGAAAAAAAAAAAAAAAAACAAGCTTCTAAGAGAAAACAAAACATAAAAATTTAATGTAAAACAAACCCTATCACATTGAAGTGGGACAAGGCAACCCAACAGAAGGAAAGATTCCAAGAAAAGTCACAAGAGTCAGAGACATGCTTATTCACTCTCTCAGAAACCTCATAAAAACAGGACACTGGAAGCCATATTTATAAAGGAAATGACACATACCAGTGCAGGTCTGGGAATTGCTGCTTTAGTCTTTGTGAGTTCATCATGAGCTTTGCTCAATTGATTTAGAAGGCCTTGTTCTTCTAGTGTCTTCCATCCTTCTGGCTCTTATACTCATTCTGCCTCTTATCCCATGGAACTCACTGAGACTTAAGAGGAGGTATTTGGTAGAGCTATCTCATTTAAAGCTAAATGTTCCAAAGTCTTTCTCTTACTGCATTCCTGGCTGTAGGTCTGTATATTTGTTTTCATCTATTGCAGGTAAATGCTTCTCTGATAATGGCTGAATAAGGCACTGATCTACAAGTATACAAAAATATCACAACAAACCATTTTATCACTATTATTTTTCCCTCAAGACTAATAGTATTTGGTTTTACCATAGGCCTTTGGACTATGTAGTCCCTGGTTCTTGATCACCTCAGCAGTGTTAGTGGGTTACATCTCATTGAGTGGGCCTTAAGTCAAATCAGATGTTGTTGATTACTCTAACAAGCTTTGTGTCATGTTCTAGCATATTTTGCAGGCAAGACAGCATTGTATATCATAGATTTTGAACCTGGGTTGGTGTACAGGTTTCTCTTTTGGGAACTGAAATTAAAATGGCTGAGAAAAGAAATGTTTAGCATCTTTAATTATCCAGGAGATGCAAATCATAATTTGTGATTTCATCTTACATTTGTCAGAATGACTAAAATCAGTAACATAAATGACAGCTCAAGATGGAGAGGGTGTAGAATAAGGGGAATAACTACCCATTGCTGGGGGAGGATATAAACTTGCACAGATACTATGAAATCAGCATGAGATTAATACAAGAAATTGGAAATTGATCTACCTTAAGAATTTGCTTTATAACCCTTGCCATATACTCGAAGAACGATTCACCAAAAAATTGCTAAAACATATTCATTGCTACTTTATTTACAACAGCAAGAAATAAAAACAATCTATATATTCCTCAACAGAAGAGTAGATAAAGAAAATGTAGTATGTTCCTCAGTTTTTTTTTTTTAAGTGACTACATGAAATTTCCAGGAGATGGAACTTGAAAAATTCATCCCGAGTGAGAAAACCCTAAAACAAAAAGATAAATATTGCATGTATTCACTTATATGTGGCTATTAACCCCTAAGTAAATAATAACAAAGCTACCAATCTGTAGGCCCAGAGAGGTTAGGTATGCAGAAAAGGCCTAGGGAGAAAACATGGATTTACATGGGAAATACAATATATTTTATGCATGCATTGAACTGAAATGATTTAGTGGTGAGGGATGGAAATGTGAAGAGATACAGCTAGAACTGAAGGAAACTTGAAGGACAACATGGAAGCCTAGTGAAGTGTTGTGGGAGTTCCCTTTGCATGCTGTGATTACCATTAATAAATAAAGAAAGTGCCTTGGCCTTTTGATAGGTGGGGAGGACTGGACTGAATGCTAAGAGAAAGAGGGATGGAGTCACAGATGCCATGGAGCCTCAGGCAGAGACAGATGCAGAACCTTGACTGTAAGCCATGCAACATGGTGATACACAAATTAATGGAGATGGGTTAAATTAAGATATAAGGGTTAGCATATAAGAAGCTAGAGCTAATGAGCCAAGCAGTGATTTATTTAATACAGTTTCTCTGTGGTTATTTTGGTTCTGGGCAGCCAGGAGAAACAAACAGCCTCCCCCTATAGTGAAGTGTAAACTTCATAAAACAAACAAAGGCAATTCCATATGTTATCACCAAGTGAAGACTCAAGTACCAGGACTGGGTTGCATCCAGTTGAGTGGTTGGCCAAAGGGGCACCATAGAAATCATCATACAACCTGGGCTATTGCTAAGACAATAAATTGTTTTCCACAAACTTATTGCAAGGTCCCATTGTTGAAGCAATACCCACAGATTCAAAGAACTTAAAAAGGTCAAGCTAGTGCCTACACAGAACTTTCACAACTATGTTGTTGTGTTATTGGTGAAAGAAGGTACTTTGCAGACAAGCTGATTTTAAATCTTTAATGGAAAACATAGAAATATTACTTGAATTAGCAGTAAATTTTTATTACTTTTGCAGCAGTAAAAGTTTATTCTACTGATGAGCAAACATCATGTAACATGATAAAGGATTGTATCAAGTAAATTAATATGCCATTGTATCAATAACAGTAATAAAATAATAGTTGGATAGAATTTGTGTTACATTTTCAACAAACATTTAGGCATATATTATTTTCATGCTTTATTTATACATTTATTTATATATATGTTTATACAGAGGAATATGAAAGTCTTTGTGTGCTTGATACCATCCATTTTGACATCTATTATGAAGAAGAAAATTTTAAAAAAATTAGAACCTCAGACTATACTAATATTTGTTGACTAGCTGCATGCGTTCACAAGTCTCACTTGAACATTATATAATGAAAATGAGTCCCATAGGCACTGTCTCCCTGGTGACCAGAATGGAAATTTTCAAAAATGTACCAGCCTTTCCTCACCAGTCTTATTTGTCAAATGTTCCCTGACAAACAGATACTATGCACCCTATCACTCCAGTTGTGGAAATCCTCGGTCAGTCTTTGTGGAGTGGATGGGGGAGGTGCGGTGAGGGAGATAAGTAGAGAGAATGGGAGGAGGGGAGGGAGTGAGAACTTGGATAGGTATGTATAATGAAAAAATGGTAGATTGTTTTCTTTTTAAAAAATTAAAATAGAAAAGGAAAGAAAAAAAGGAAAAGAAAAGCAATATAATACAGATACACAAAAAGACAGCAGGTAATACATTCTATATTTTACAATAAGATAGTGATATAAATGTTTGAAAATGTACATCTGTAAAACAAAAAATGATGAAAATATTTCATATTTATCATATGTAGATTGAACATTTATAAATAGGAAACGAAAGGGAAAATGAGAAATCAACAAAATATTTATGAAAAGGTTGCGTAAAACAGTTCTTTAAAATGAGGTATAAATTTAATAGATATAAAATTCAAAATTTTTGAATGGCCTCCATGCCTGCAAATGCAGAGATAAAATTCAAAATTTTTGAACGGCCTCTTCAAATGTGAACAATCAGATCAGATATTGGCATGAAATAGTTCACATGAGCTCTTCAGTCACTGAGAAATCACTATCCAGCAAAACTGTGAAGAGATTGTGTTTCAAATAGCGAAGTATTGCAAAAAACAAACTGATGTTCTCAGAGGTGCTTTAAGCAAAAAACAAAAAACAAAAAAACAAAAAAAAAAGAAGAAAGAAAGAAAGAAAGAAAAGAAAAAAAGATAGAAACTGGCATAGACCATATATTTAAAAGTTTTTTGTCATTATCCATCCATATTCAAGTAATTTAATCACTGTTGGAGAGAAAATTATCTTCTCAAGAATGTAGCCACATAAATGCATATTACATCAACATGTGTACAAACCAAAGTATCTGCAGCAATACACATTTAATTTGAAGCTCAAGAGACTGAAATTTGCACCCAGAGAATGCTAACATTATTCATGGTTGCAAGGTAATTATGTCATTATAAAGTTAAACGTATTCCCTTCAATGCAGAAACACAGACCTAGTTCAAGAATTGAGTAAAAATTTATTGTAGTATATTGTGTAATGTTATAATTTTTATTGTAAATGAATCTCATCCACCAATCAAATCAAATTTCAAAACAGGGAAGAATAAAATGTCGTTTTGAAAATCTATTTTTTGAGTTTTTAATTAAATTTGTACATAGTTATTACCTATTATATATTTAATATATGTATGCATATTAATTTTTCTCATGTAAATTATCTTCAAAAATATTCCTCATTTTTTATATTGAACTATTCCTTGTCTTTTCTTATAGCTTTTACAAAGTACAGTCATTTTCATTATCAGTTCTTACCCAACCATGCAATTGAGGTCCAGAACTAGCTGCTCTTATCCATCTGTAACTTAGCATCCATTAATTAACCTTTTTCTAGCCTTACAGCCTCTCTGCCCTCCCAGCCTTTGGTTAACACCATCCTGCTCTCAACTTGTAAGGAATTAACATTTTGAGATTCTCCATATGATATCAGTTAGTACTTAACCTCTGTGTTTGGCTTATTTCATTTGCGGTAATTCATTGCAATTCCATTTTATTCATACTAAATTCGGAATTCTTTCATTTCAATGGCTGAATAGTGTTTCATGATGTATATATGTGTCAATTTCTTTACCTATTGGTTGTTAGGCACTCATAATTTTCTGTTTTGATTTACGTGAATAATTATATAGAAATATGAAAATGTAGACAACTTTTTCACATATGATTTACTTTTCTGTCACTACATCCAAAATTGATACATGGTAATTTATTATTATTTCAAGTCTGAGGAACTTCCAATTCTGTTTTACACATTAGTTATAGTGAATGGCATTCCTACCAATGGTGTGAAAATTTCCCTTCCTCTCAATACTTGCTGTCATTTATGTTTTGACAAGAGCTCTTCAAGCTAAAGTGACTACTATTGTCATTGTGATTTTATTTTCCCTAGTGAGAAGGGCGGTAATTATTTTTTTCTTGTTAACCATTTATTTATTTCTTTCTTATAGAGAAATATCAATTATAAATATTGCATATGTATATCATGATGTTTTTAAATACTATTCAGTTGAATTCTTTAGAAAGTATCTACACTAATTTCTTGTCAGACGTCTAGCTTTCAAATGATTCATCAGGTTCTGTATTTTGGCTTTTCACTAAGTGTTGATATGTTTGTGTATGATAAAGCAGTTTGGTTTGAGTAATTTTTTTTGTCAGTTCTTATTCTGATTCCTGGAGTTGAAAACTTAACTCCCTACCATTCAAGAGATCTCTCTTGAACCTCTCACACAAAGCAAACAACAAAACAAAATCAGTAACAGAAGCTTTAAATAGGGACTCTATTTTTTACTACATTTTGAAATTTTGCTTGCTTGAGTGTTTTAAACTGGGACTCCATATGTACCCAGGCTGGCCTCAAGTTCATAGTACTCATAAATGTCCTTTTTGTTGGAATTACAGGTGTACAACTCCATGCTAAGCTCCAGTTTAAATTTATTATGTCCCATTTTCATAAGTCTTCCTTGGATATGCTTTAATAAGTGACAATAACTCTGTTTATAATGTTTCACATTTTTAGCCTTTATAATAAAAATGTGAATGGTTTATGTACCATATATGTAATACCAGAGCATGCTTAAATTATCTGTCTAACTGATGCTTAAAGCAAGTTTTGCCCATTCTCAAGTTTTCCTCTTGCTTATTATTATTTCTATAGCTCTCTTTAGCATTTCTTTAAGTAAGGACACATTAGTAATAAAATTAGGTCAGCTTTTGTTTTCTAATAGTAACTTACCTGCCTTTAATTTCTAAAGTATTCCTCTATTTTATGCAATGATTTTGTTTGACTGGTTTATGTTTTACCACTACAGTGGTGTGAAATCACTTTGAACTCACCTTACCCATAAGGTTTCTAGTAGCTGAGATGACCTGTACTATTTGCTCCTTTGCTATTCTTCCATTGAGACAAACATTGGTCCTGGGATGGCTGGATATTGCAGCAAGTCAGCCGTACCCCTCAAGGGAGAGCTTGCCCGTGCATTCAGAAAAGATGGCTTCACAACTCACCTGGGAAGCACACTAGAGATGACCCTGTGGTCGAGAATGTAGGTGAGCTTACCCTGAGGGCATGAAAACTACAGTGTTGATGAAAACTCAGTGGCATGGCTAAGAAAAAGATGCCCTCTCTGCTTCCTCCTCTGGTACTTATGAAAGGCGAGAGAGTTAGCCCTGGTCTCATGAGAGTGAGAGAACCAGCCTTGTCCCACCTCAGCTACAGAATACAGGAGAGCAGATCCCACATCTCCCCTAAGCAGTTAACTAGAGCTGACCCTGATGACAGGTCTCAGGTGAGCCAGACCTGAGTGGGTGAGACCAGAAGAGTTGGGCCTGTTGTGGAACATTTGTTTAACCAGGCAGAAATGTGTTACATTTGTTTAAGCTGTGGAATATTAATTTAACTGTGTAAAGGTGTGATACAATTATTTATGTTGCATTTCTTTAATGATGTAAGGATGGGTGTTTAATAATTTGTTGCATTTGTTTCACCTTGCCTGCCTAATTGCATGTCTGATTCATCTAATCAAAAGTTAAACAGCCAATAGCTAGGAAGGCGAGGGACAGGTGGGGCTGCTGGGCAGAGGAAAATGTTCAGGGCCAGCCAGGCAGTTACCTTCCAATCAGACACAAGAAGTAGTGAAAGTATGATATACAATAAAAGAAAGATAAAAAGCTCTGACAGAAAAGGTAGATAGCTGGGCAGTGGTGGCGCACGCCTTTAATTCCAGCACCTGGAGGCAGAGGCAGGCAGAACTCTTGTGAGTTCAAGTCCAGCCTGTTCTACAAGAGCTAGTTCCAGGACAGACACAGAAAACTACAGAGAAACCCTGTCTTAAAAAAAAAAAAAAGAAAAAATAAAAGGTAGATAAGGAGAAACAAGAAGTTGTATTTGAAAAAAAAATCTGGAAAGAGTATCAAGACATTTCTATTTTCTCTTTAACAAATACCAAGTGATGGATGGCCTTTGGAGAAGGAGAACTGTCTCTCTGACATATATAAAGTTCTCCAGGACAGATGATGAGTTGAGATATTATTCAACTCTATCACACACTGCCAGGTGTCTTTGGAGAAGTTGAGTATAGTCTATAGGAACGATAGGAGCACTTATTTGAGGCACTATATCTTCCGATCTTATTCATTCCAAGCTGGAGTCTGTGGTTACTCTGGAAACTCAGTTCTGGGATGCTGTGATCAAGTCACTGTCACAGACACCCCTAAGGTTATTTCTTATGCCTATGTGAATAAAGTTTTCCACTTAAGATAGGTTACAAAGCCACGAGTTATTAAATTTATCAGCGAAGTTGCTTACCTGTGTGGATTGAGCTCATTTATTTTCTAGTGTCATCAGGTTGAACATGAAAATGGACTGGTTACTTCTCTCTATAATTCATCTTCAAAGGAGTGAAAGCCTTACTACCTGGGAGACTAAATCTACACCCTCAGGGATAAACTGTGTGGAGTGAGTGAGGAGAGAGAACAGGAAGGATATAAAAACCTGCAAGTAAATAAAACATAAGAAAATGTAATGAGAAGTGACAAAAGGGAAGTCTGGGGAGCAGAGCTTGATTAAACATGACACTTGGCAGAACCAAGGACCAGATATGCCTAGGATTCAGGGTCAACACACTACTCCACATACCTGTGTAGATAGTGCCCCTCCACTTGGAGGATGTGACCTGGAGCCTTGTCATCAAGATAACAAGGAACCCTAAAGCAGTCCCTAGATACTGAACCTGACCCTGCCTATGGATCTCAAGAAAGGTAAACAGAGGACGTAACAGAAGGAAAGGAAGAATAGAAGAAATTGACTGCTGAGGAATATACAGTTCCTGAGAAGGGAAAACATTCCAGGCTCCTTTGTGATTATTACTTGTCTCTGAGGAGCTTCTCTAGGACATGTATGGCCTTTGATTTTACAGGGGGACTCTTAATATCTGAACATTTTATTCCATCTGGTGATAGCTAATTTTTCATCCCAGCTCATGACCAGATTTTTCTGTTTTAGGGGTCTTCCATCAGTGACCACTATAATGGTCTTCAGGTTTCCAACTGGTGCTCACCTTTAGAGTGGATCCTATCAGATGTTCACAGAATGAGTAGAAAATTGAAGAGATTAGAAGTTGTAAGTAGAGACTGCTCTTACGTTTCCCAGCTGCCCAGATTCAAATAATCAGACAGAAATTATTAATTGCAACCCTGCTTGGTCAACAACTCAGGAATATTTCTACTAGCTCTTATATCTTAATTAATCCATTTCTATTAATCTATGTATCACCTCAAGGCTCTGGCCTACTGGTAAGTTTCCAGTGGTGTCTTTTTCCTTTGGCAGCTACATGGCAATGTCTTCTTGACCCCACCTACTCTCTCTCTCTCTCTCTCTCTCTCTATATATATATATATATATATATATATATATATATATATATATCTTCAGATTTAGCTTCCCTGATATTTCTCTGCTCAGGCCACCAACACGGCAGCTATATTCAACAAGACAAAAAAGACAC